>NW_028274814.1:1581250-1897500 GCF_037043125.1 Eumetopias jubatus
AGTCAAATTATAATTGAATTGAAAAGCATGATATACATGTTGAGTCTAAGGCCACAGCTATGGAAAAATGTGATTTCAAATGACCAGATCTTTACCTAAAGACACAAGGCAAATAGGACATAAGACCCTCAGGTATTTTGGCAGTTCAAACCCAGTTCCCTCAAGTCACACCAAATATAAAGCTTTTAAAATCGATATTTTAAATTATGAACCTGTAAACCAGCTCACTGAGAAGGAAGAAATGAAAAAAAAAGTTAACTCATTTTAAGCTTTCTGAAAATTCCATTTTCATCAAATGGACAAACATCAAAACTGGTGGAAGTTTTAAGACCTCAGAAACATCACAATCATCACAATACGTCTCTCCTTGGAGAAAGGCTCGATCTGAGATGGGACATGGGCTAATACCCTAGAGGTTCAGGTGAAGCTGGATTCCCTCACAGTCTCCCCACTGCAGACCAACGGGAAACTCTTCATGAAGCCAAGCTGGGAGGTAAAGTGAGAAATGGCAGCAGTGGAAAACCCAGCATTGTCAAAGCCACGGTGAACTGAAAGTCAGAAGAGCTGAGTGACGCCTGAGCTGGATTCTGACAAAAGGGAGGCAGGGGGTTGTACCAGACTCTTCAGAAACTATGCCCCTCAAGACAACCTTCTTAGATACATGTTGAAGAACAGGGAGACATGTCGAGAATTACCTTATCTTGGAAAGAGTTACTCTGTGAGCAGTGTATCCCACCACCAGACATACCTTTCAAATGTCTTCTCCAAAAGACAATCTCCAAATTCCTGGCCTGACATTCAAGGCCCTCCTCTCTGGACCCTCCACAAAACTTCCCAAGCTGCCATCCCACTACTACCCTCCCCAATCCTTCAAGCCCACTCGCAAACTGGGTTGATGTGCTGACCCTGCTCCTGTCCACCTCCGCAGTTCCCATCTCTTCATTTCTCTGTCCATCTGAAATGGCTTCTCATCTACTATCCAGTGTGTATCCTTCTTTTGTAACTCAGTTTACATCTCCCTCACTTTTTAAAACTCCTGCTGACCACCTCCACCTATAATGAACTTGCTGCTTCAGAACTCCAAGAGGAACCATACATCATCATTACCATAGTAACAGAGAAAGGAACTTAACCATCTTAATGACCAGGGTGTGCCAGATATTATCTCACTTAGTCCTCAGCCAAACCTACTATCTGATCTCTACATAGTACACTATGAGGAAGATGAGGCCCAAGGAGGTTGGAAAGGGCATCTGAGTACAAGTCCATATACTCCTAAATACAAAAGCTTTGGGCCATACCAACAGTTCTCAGTTTGACACTGAAATATTCTAATGAACAATAGACAACAGTAAGTAAACAAGTAACTTGGGAAGGGCACAGAGATACAATGGCAACTTGACCATGTCATATTATCCCTAAAATAAAGACAAATGTTGCATTCTATAAATACAATGTGCATGTGATTATTTCAGTATAAAAATAATTTTTCACATTACTTACCCTCAAGCAGAACCAGTCCTCCATGCACATGGGCCATATGGCCTACAATACAGCCCAGTCTGAAACCCACTAGGCGACACTGCTTCCCAAGGGTAT
The DNA here is from genome assembly GCF_037043125.1 of Eumetopias jubatus. NCBI lineage: Eukaryota > Metazoa > Chordata > Mammalia > Carnivora > Otariidae > Eumetopias > Eumetopias jubatus. The sequence goes on from NW_028274814.1 coordinate 1,582,850, forward strand.
GGCAGGCTTGTTCTGCACACTGGGCTTATTAACGCTTTACAAGGGATCTTTGTGCACATTCTATCTTATTTCACCTTCACAATAAGCCTGTGAATAGGTACAGTGGATAGTTATTCCCATTATTTTACAAATGAGGAAACAAATTACCAGGGAGGTAAGCATTTTACCAAAGGGTCCTGCAACTAAGTGTCCTGGCAGGGATGGGGTCGTGGCACCTCTGACTCCTACTCTTATAATATTTGTTTCCAACCATCATTCTCCATTTACATGCCTTCAACAGTGTCCCCTCCATCTCTGAGACATGAACATCCACATATTGAAGTCTGCTTCCCCTAAGCAGTCAGAGCCTGTGAAGCTGGGGATTTAGGTTTCCTCCTTCGATTCCTCTCCCCGTGGCTCTCCTTCAACAGCTGGTAGCACTTCAGGTAGGGAATTCTGTTCATTTACATTCTAAATTTAAGTTTAGGCAGGGAGAACACAGAAGATGACACATAAAAAGGCAAAAAGAAAGAGCAAGGGGCACAAAGTGAAGAAAGGGGGGAAAAAAGAGAAACAATAAAGGAGGTAACAGCAGCCACAGTTGAGAACAGTAAATTTGCCTAGAATTGGATAAAAGGTACATTCTCAGAACGGTGATATAAAAGGAGCCAGGAAGAATCATTCCGAAGACATCTATGTATTGGTTCATTTAAAGCAAAGGATTAGAAAGTAATACTTCATAAGCAGAAAGGGGAATCCTATCCTCCAATTTGAGGGGAAAAAAAATCTGACAAAGGGTCAGGACAAAGTATAAATATAGGAAAAAAAGTTCAAAATTAATCAATTTGTCTTTGATGACTTTTTAAAAAACCATTTGCCAAATAATGCAAGTCCCTAAAATTGAACACTCACATGAGTAATTTTAATTTCACCAATAAGGAGAGGATAAAACTCTCCAGGCAATAGCCAGACTCCTTCCACATTGTAGACACGCTACTCAATAGTCTGCCCAGCTGGGCCTTCACCAAGGGCCGAGGGAGTCATAATTAATTCATGAGGGTTGAAAAATTACACAGCCATTGCTTTTCTTTAACCTGTTATGCCCAAATCCCCTATTCAGACAGAAGGAAACAACATAATAACACATGGCACTGGGCCAGCCTTTTCTAGACTCGCCTTTGTAGGGGAAAAACCCAAACTCATCATGAGAGCCCACGTCAGAATCCCATTATCAACTTGGGCTGCACCTTCCTTCATGCTTCATGTCACATAAAATACTCTAAAGAGAATGAAGAAGTTTATTCTCCAGCTAAAAAAAAAATCACAAGCAGCCTCCCCCCTTCCCTCTCTGTCACTCACAAGAGTGTGAATATGATTGATGACACTTTGCAGCATTCAAATTTACTGTCAAGGAAATACTGCCAATACCAGTCAAATTTGTACAGTAAAAGGCATCACTTTTAAAAACTACTATTTCTGAAGACAGCAGAGCTAAGATAAGTGTATGATATATATACTGGAAAATCTGTGGGGTTTTTTTTTTTAAGCCTAACAGTCAACATATCTGCTTAATTAGTCTATTTTGGGACAGAGAACATTATTCTTCACTTCTTTTCTTTGACAAACACAAAACAGTGTTTTTATTAACTAAATAAAAAGGCAAAAAATAAATTTAAAAGCTGAGAAAAGAGTAAAGGGAATAATACTTTATTTCATTCAAAAGGTCTTACAATAGAAGGGGGAGGAGTATGATGGGCGGGCACTTTAGTTGACATATTGTTTTAAAGAGAAGCTATCTTCGTGTCCCTGCGCCAAAGTGAATCCTCATACAGATGGTAAGACCAAGGTATGCATGGTAATAGCACATTAGGATAACTAAACAGATTTAATAATGTTTTACCACATTCCAGATACTTAAGGATCAAATAAAAAAGGCACTGATAAAAATGACAAGCAAATGAACACAATGAGCTCCCAGAATGTCCTTCACCTAACAGAAGCCACTCAAGTGAGGGCGCCTGGGTGGCTCAGTTGGTCGGCTCGGGTCATGATCCTGGAGTCCCGGGATCAAGTCCCACATCGGGCTCCCTGCTCAGCAGGGAGTCTGCTTCTCCCTCTGACCCTCTTCCCTCTCATGCTGTCTCTCGTTCTCTCTCTCTCAAATAAATAAATAACTAAATAAATAACTAAATAACTAAATAAATAAATAAATAAATAAATAAAAAAAGAAGCCACTCAAGTGAGACTCCAGAGGCTGAGGTCCCATCTCTCAGTTCTGCCACTAGCTAGCTGTGACCCTTTCTGAGCACCAGTTTTCTCAGCTGTGAAATCAGAGGATTAAACTAGATGTTCTCTTAGGGTTACCTTCCAGTTCTAAAATTCTACATGGTGAAGAAACTGCTAAAAAAAAAACTTGAGATACCAGAAAATTTTATTGGTGTTTTTGTCCTTTCTTACACTATGTAATTGAAAAATTTGTTTTGTCAAAAAAAAAAAAAAAATTTGTTTTGTCTTTCATGTTCTATTACTGGATTTTTCTTATCCAACAGGAAGAACTGAAAAGTTCCTTTCCAGAAAACATTTGAATTTCTAAACTTAAGTATAATTAAACTTATAAAACCCAAAATGTGCATTTGTTTTTGCTTCCATATTAAAGAAATTTTCATTTTGTGATCCAAAGATTCCACTGGAAAGAACAGATTATTTCTCTTCATGAGATGACTGATCAATATATATGTTCTACCAGATATCTTAAGATAAGTAAGGAAGGAGAACTTAAAATATTATAAAAATAGGGGCACCTGAGTGGCTCAGTTGGTTAAGCATCCGACTCGATTTTGGCTCAGGTCATTATCTCGGGGTCCTAAGGATCGAGCCTCTGTGGGGCTCCGCACTCAGCAGGGAGTCTGCTTCTCTCCCTCTCCCTCTGCCTCTGCCCTCCCCCTGCTCACTCACAGGAACTCACATGCATGCGCGTGCTCTCTAAAATAAACAAAATCTTTAAAAAGTTATAAAACATGATAAAAACACTCAAACGAAAATATGTACCGTCATCTTATGCCCATTGTACAAGGTAGCCTGTTCAGTTATTCTTAAGTGATATGAAAATTACATGAAGGACTGCCTAAAATTCAAAGTTTCAGTCAAAGGTAAGCAGTTAGAAATGTTAACTATGGAGAATTCCTTTTTATTAGGGCTATTGTACAACAGGCACTCTTAGTTTCTTTCTCATTTCATCTCCCAACAGTATTCTGAAGCAGCTATTAGTCTGCTCATTCAGGATAAGGACACCAAAGTTGAGCAAAATAAAAATATCCATCCAAAGTAAAACAGCAAGTAATGGAGCCTGAATTCCAACCCAGCTCTTCTGACTCAAATCTAATCCTCCTTCCCCTATAGTCAGACAATCAGTGTTAACTTATACCAACAAAACTATGCCACATGACTCAAGTATTTAAATCACTGATCTACCAAGGTTTGCACACTGACATTCTATCCACAATATGATCTATCTACACTTGTGCCGTTCCTCAACAGAAGAAAATGCACCACAATTTTTCCCAGACTCTGCATTAAATGCCTTACACACCTCAATGCCAGCAAACCCATGGTGTAGATATTAATTTCTCCACTTTACGGGCGTGAAAACAGAGGATCATAATATGAAGCTCAGTAACTCACCATGAGACCAACAGCCTGTAAGTGGTGGAGCCAAGGGGCTAATCCAGCCTGTGGAGCTCCTAAGCCTGAGTATGGACTACATGCTTAGGATGCTTCTCCTTTCCCAACAAAATGAACATGGCTTTATCGGATTTTGCACTAAGAACACATGTCAAAACTCTAAAGAATGACAGCTTAGCCAATTTTTTTGAATACGGCACTGGTTTCTAAAGCATTTGTCAGCTAGATCAGAGGGAATTCAAAGGTTAGATAAATAAATGATAGGCTGAAGCTACAACCTCAAGGACTGTTTCTCTCTCTCCTTGCATGCTTACAGAAGGGGGGGGAGGGAGGGAGAGAACACCTAAATGTGAGTGATTTTACTTACAAGATCAAAGACAGGACAGGGAAAAAAACTATAACAAATTATATAATCATGCTTCTCTGCGATTAACAGGGTTAGTATAAAAACAAAACATATTCGTTAGAAAGGTTTATCCAAATGACCAAAGATGAATTTAAATGCTACATTTTTAAAAAATTATATATACATAACATTTTGGAAATACCTTTATGCTCATTTACATAGTTATGCCAGTGATAGAGACACGAACAAAAACAACCTTTTTACTTCTTAAACTGGGTTAAAACGTCAAGCGTTACCTTCAATTCTGACAGGCAGTTAGACAACAGTTAATCTTTATTTTTTTCTTTTTTAAAGATTTTATTTATTTATTTGACAGAGAGAGACACAGAGAGAGAGGGAACACAAGCAGGGGGAGTGGGAGAGGGAGAAGCAGGCTTCCTGCTGAGCAGGGAGCCCGATGCAGGGCTCGAATCCAAGACTCTGGGATCATGACTGGAGCCAAAGGCAGATGCTTAACAACTGAGCCACCCCAGTGCCCCAACAGTTAATCTTTAAATTCTAATTTTTACCTCTTAATCTGCTTCTCTCTTGAGCAGTTAATACTCTGCACTGAAGTTGCTATTATGTGGCCAATTTATTCCTAAAGTGAAAAATTCCTGTACAGTTCAAATGGTTATCTCCTAATTCATTTATATGAAAACTTCTGCTTTTCATTCACAGGATCATCCACATCGCCCTCTTTCTTTTCCCACTCCTTCCCTTCACCGGTGCCCTTAAGAAAAAAAACTACTATGAAATCCACTATGACTTGAACTTGAAATTCTAGTTAAGATCTCAGCATCTCATCACTTTTTTTTTTTTTTTTAAATGATCAGACTGAGAGGCAGGGCCTTCACTAAGATCACAGAGTTCATGTTTGGCAGAGCCAAGAACAAGACAAGGGGGCATACAAAGTCCTCTCTGTTCCAAAGCTGTTCTTTAAATTTATGCTAAAACTGCTACTGATGGAGCCCATCACTATTAGGCTATAAGTCAAATACTCAAGGTTAGTTCCTGAATAATCAAAGATTATTTCAAAGGTCCTAAGAATTTTCCAATTCACTTGTTTAACAGGCATTTTTTAAACACCTGTTCCAACAACAAAGATTCTGCATATTTGTCTTTAATACACAGACACGTAAAGAGAGCTTATACTGTGGTTGAAATGACTCCAGTTAAGAGTAAGTAAGAGCAGAGCTATCAATTTATTGAACAGTTACTAAATACCAGGAACTGAATTAGGTATCTTAAAAGAGATTATGTCCATACTCATAGCAACCCCATTTTCTTCCTCTTTTGAAGATATGTAAATGGAAGTCAATAGTTTAAATAATTTGTCGAATGTCAAACAGCTAGGGAGGACCCACATCAGTTTTTTTCAAGCTCTTTGGTCTTAGGACCCCTCTATAACTCTTAAAAAGTATTGAAGACCTCAAATAGCTGTGGTTTATGTGAGTTACATCTCTTGATATTTATCATATTGGACATTAAAATTGACAAATTTTAATACTATTTCTTTATTCAACTTAAATCAGAAATAAGAATTTTAAATTACAATTAAAAAAACTATTTCGGGGCACCTGGGTGGCTCAGTTGTTAGGCATCTGCCTTCGGCTCGGGTCATGATCCCAGGGTCCTGGGATCGAGCCCCGCATTGGGCTCCCTGCTCAGCGGGAAGCCTGCTTCTCCCTCTCCCACTCCCCCTATTTGTGTTCCCTCTCTCGCTGCCAAATAAATAAAATCTTTAAAAAAAAAAAAAACTTTCTACAAAAAATATATTTCTCAAAGCAGAAGTTGATAAGAGTGACGTTATTTTACATTTATGCAAATTTATTTTATATCTGTCTTAAGAGAGGGCAGTTTTCCCTATTTGCTTCATCATTCAATCTGTGGCAATCCGTTGCTTTGGTTGAAGTATATGTAGAAAATCTGGCCTCACACATATATGAGGTTGGAAAAGGGAAGAGTATTTTAATAGCCTTTTCAGATAATTATATTCTTCTTTGACACCCTGCCAAAAAAGGGTATTAAAGGTTAGCTGCAAATATGGAATCTGAAACCATGTCAATGAACCTTTTGTACTCTGTTAGGTTAAAATCCATTGGTCTATCTTGTACTTTGAATGGATATTTTATTCAAGCAAGATTCTCTAACATTTTGCTGGTCATCTGAAAAATATTTATTCACAGAGTTGTATATATCTTCTAAATGTTGACATATTTCATTATTCATTTTTTTTAAACATCACATTGGGGCACCGGGGTGGCTCAGCTGGTTAAGCACCCGACTCTTGGCCTCGACTCAGGACATGATCTTGGGGTCATGAGATCAAACCCAGCGTCAGTCTCCATTCTCAGCATAGAGTCTCCTTTAGATTCTCTCCCTTCCCCTCTGCCCCCACCACCACTCACGCACTCTCTCTCTAAAATCTTTTTAAAAAAGAAAAAAAGAAAAAAAAACACATTATTATTAACTCCATCTTATCAGAAATGTCTTTAAGTTAACAGGAAACTGTTAAAACTCAGGTAAGAGATCCAAGTTTTCCAAAATTCTAGAATAATGAAAACATGAACTTTATTACTGGCAACAAGTATTGCCAGCCGTTTTCCTTGAAGGGACCGAGTCATTTTATTTATTTTCAGGAAAATATCCACCTAAATAACTTTAGTCAACTGTTCTTTAAACTAAAAATGGTGTTCCATGAAAAAAAAACGTTAGGTTAGCTTGTAACTCAATAATCACATAGATGCTGCCACTGCTTTAATGCTTGCTAATGAGCCAACAGTTTTACCCACCATTGCCCCATACCAGTAGTGCAACATCAATACAGTGAAAAATGCAAATAACTATTGATATTATTTTTAAAGTATTTTTGACCTCATGAACTACCCCCCTGAAAGGACCAAAGACCAGATTTTGAGAGCTGCTGATCTACATATCTGAAAAAACTAGAATATAACATACCCAGTATAAGAGTAATGAACGAGTTGTATAGCATTTATGGAGCACTTATTACATACTTGGCACTGAGCTAATTTTTTTATGTGCATGATCTCATTTAATCTTCAGACAGCACAATGAGATAATACTATTTTACAGATGAAGAAACTGAGGCACCGAGAGATTTAATTGGCCCAATATCTCAGAGCTAGAAAATGGCAGACCAAATATTCAAACCTCTGTCACCTGAGCCCACAAGTTATTAACCATTTTAATCTGAAGATCTAAATCATAAGTGAACTCAACATGTTAGAAAAGCATAAAGGTACTTCCATGCAGTGCTGCCTCTAGGGTAGCATGAAAAAGGACAACTGCCTAAGATTTTTTCTCTTTGTAGCCTAAGAAAAGTCAAGATCCAGGAATGCAGAAGTTGGGAGAGGAGCTAACAATTCCTTGGTATATTTGACCAATCCCCAAATCTACTACCCCAAAGGCCCTTGTGGTAAATTATATTCCCCTCCAGGACAGTCATACATGTTCATTACAACAGTTAACTATCATGATTTTGATTGAAAAAAGGGAGAGGAGGTCTAGATGTGTTTCAGGTCCTGAAACTACTTCAGTAAACTCTGGGCTCAGGATGGAAGGTACTTCAAGAACCCAAATTTCCCAACCCAAGATGACCCTGGTGTTTCTCAATAAAAATGAAAACAAACATGAGTCTCTTCCCCACCAAGTAACACTTGTTTATTGAATCTAAGTAACTTTAAAAGAGAAACTGGAGCTGGACATTTCATCTCTTTTGTCATTTCAACTTCTGTGTTTGACAATACCCAGTCTGATTTTTACTGTTAACTACTAACTTGTTGCGGCACCCCTAGGAAGATTAGAAAGAAAAACAAAACACAGTTAACAGCTTCTGCCTTTAACTCCCATTGTACTATACTTCTCGTCAATCTCACTTCCTTTATGCTATTTCTTTCCTCTCAGTACTGGACAAAAACCCATGGGGGAGCCAGGACTGGACTGCATTTAATGGTTGCGTTTTGGTTTGCCCAGCATTTACAGAGTGCTTACTATGTGCAGGACAACAGACTGGCTCTGTGGACATGCCACTGAGTCCCAATCTTGCTCTAAGAGTTCATGCAACAGTACAGGTCAGTTTAAGATGCAGACGGGCTGACAGATATTGAGTACACATACACAACATACTCCTCAACCCCATGCAATTTCTAATATCAAGATCAAGTTCTTTGACACAATTATTTCTACAGTCCTCTACTTTTTAACAGATTTCCTTTGGCCAAACACACCTTTGAGAGGTGTACAGGATTAAGAAGGAACAACTGTTCTTTGGTTGAGTGATACCTTCCTTCAAATTACTTTCCAAACAAGAATACCTCAAGATATTCCCTTGTCAGTTTGTCAGATACAAAGACAATCTAGTGAATTCATCATGTTACTTTTAAGAGACTATCACTAAATCAAAGACTATGTATGCCTCACTACCCAGACTGGTTACATCACCAGGACTTGGTGTTGCGATTCCGGTAGAAGGTGACTAGAAATACACTTGTTATGAGCTTAACATATATGAAAAAATCCCATATAAACAAACAAAAAAGGAAAAATTATTACAACTAAACAGTGTGGCTGCTCCTCAAATGTTTAAATTAAAAACAAAGTCCTTGTGCCTTGCGCTGAGTAGGGGCCAAGCAAGGACTTTGCTGCCCTAGGGTGGGTAAAACATTCCCTAAAGCTTACTCAGTAAACAGGATCCTGAAAAACTCATTCCATGTGAAAACTAAATTGCCAATGTAAATATGGAAATTGAGAAACAGCCACAATAAAGATTTCAGTTAGTTTTTAAAAGGATTTTGTTAATATGTGTAGTCTTCTCATGTGTCAGGAATCTGTCATACAAGTGAGTGAGCCATGGAGAGTCAGAGTTCTGCAGGACAGATTAGGTGGCTGGTTTTTCCCATCTGCGTTAACACTCACAGACACCAAAAGTAAGAACTGATAAAATACACACCACCTTTTGTAGTAAAATTCAATTTCACAAACATGCAATCTCTTTTATGTATGAATTAAACGTCTTATGCACTAGCATTTGCACAAAAATGCAGACTTACATTACCTTTTTAAAAATTAAAGTTCATCAGACAGTAATTTTTTAAATGTAAATGACGAACACCATTATGCCTCCAGACACATTTGAATGGTTAATATGCTCTGACAGACACATTATCATGGTCAGAAAGACTACATATACAATGACTACAAAATTAATCCAATTAATGCTCCAAAACAGCTGATATCTTACTTACACTACATGTGGATATGCTATTTTCAGTATTAACATGTCACTAGTTAATGCTTTGTGGTCTTTAAAATAAGGAAACTGATGCCAGATATTATCGGTAAATAAAGTGCTAGAAAATGACCAATTTGATGTTTTAGCTATCACTCAACTATAAGGATCCAAATTTTAAAGATCTTAAGGCCACAGCAAGGGGTTTTATCAATTTTATTGTACTCCGGGAATGAAACTCCCTTTATAGTTATGTCTGTCTACTGTTTGACTCTCAAACTGTCTTCAAGGAAACCATTATGTACAAATGAAGCAGTTTGTCTTTTATAATTTATTGCCAAAGTCAATGGTACCAAAAGATCACTGTGAAATGAAATCATGCTTTGCTAAGATGAAGAGCCAGCTTAACTTGGCCCCAAAACTGGTATTTTAAAAGAAAATATAAGATAAACCATATAAAAGATAAACCATAATTCAATGTCTTAGGAGTAAGACACATGTTCTACCACACAAAATATTTCCTTTCAGAAATCATTACTGGACAGACTCAGAAAAGAAATTAAACTCACTGCCTGAGTATCTAAAAATTCCTTCTCTGGAATCTAGAACACACCCACATAAGACACTGAATACCTCCTAAAATGCCATGATACAGGATTTCAAAGATTTGTTTAGATTTTTCTAAAGTTCTATTATAAACTAAACATACACAACCAGAGTATTAAAGAAACCTTAAAAATGAAATTGACAACCCGACATCCTCACTACCTAGTGCAATAAAATGCATAGGTCTATAACTGAACCATTCTTAGAAGATGCCCATCTCTCTCTCTGAAATGTTCTTCTATATTTTCATTTTTATCAAATATATTATCCATTATAAAAATAAATACTCAGCAAAAAATGGAAAGCAAAAATCGAAAGCAACACCACCATCATCCATAGTACAACTCAGAAAAAAATCCTGTAAATATTTTGGTAAACTTTATTCCAGTACGTTTATTGTGCATTTAAATAATTCTAATAGTGTATGGAATATACAAAATGTTGTAAGCTGGCTTTTAGTACCTATTTTCTTCATTTTAAAAGTATCATATGCATATCATTGCAGACTGTTTAGAAAACATAGGAAAAGTAAAAATCCAAAATCCCTCCATTTGAACATTTTACAGTATTTCTTTTCATTCTTTTTCTTTCATTTATATAAAGTTGAGTTCTGTGCCCATATAAAAAATACTTTAAGCACAGTTAGCGTTGGAACATTCCTAGATGCTAGCTGGAAGATAATATAAAGAAGCACTTCCTGAAAGAAAATATTTACTTATGGGTTATTTTGTTTTGCTGTGTAAATTCTAAAATACTTACTCAAGTCATTCCATATAAATCTAAAGATACATAATACAGTTACTTAACTTTCTTGGTAATAAAATCACCACTACATTAATTCTGACAAAATTCTATCTTAGCTGAAGGGGTAAAAAAAATACCGTGTAATTCTCTTGGCACATCTTATCAATGATGTAAATACTATTTTCATGTTACTATAGGGTCCTTAAGTACTGAGGGAGATAGAAGCCTCTGCTCTCAAGGAACTAGAAATGAGGAATATTAACACTGTGTCCTGAAACACTATCAAATCTAAACACTGGATCAGAACTTAGCTATAAATTGGATCAGAATTTAGCTATACAAAGTCACCAATACACCAAGATTGCATCAGTTGTTTTAACAGCCCAGCTGAACCTAATTCCTCCCCTTATACCAGATTCCAGCCCTTCTTATATCCTTAGAAACCTTAACAGTATAAATTACCCCTTCTCTCTCCTACACTGACATTTAATCTCTTCATCCATATTTAAACTTGACCAAGTCTCTTTTTAAAGGGAGGAGGAGAAACTTTCCTTTCAACCAGTATCTCTACCCCAACCCCACCTACAGCTACCAACCAAACCTCTTGAGAGAGTTGCTAGATACGGTATCTCTGTTTTCTATTTTCTTACCTCCTCCTCACTCCTTAACCCACTCCACTCTGGCTCTTTCATCTTGCTGCCAAAACCTGCCTCCCCTCAGCTGCTGCTGACTAACATGTGGCTAAGTGCACAAGCTTTGTAGAATCCTCTGGACTGAAGCCGTGTGTTTGTGTGTGCTCATCATTCCACTCTTCTCTCCAGGTTTTCTCCCTGCCTGTCTAGCCACTCCTTTTCAGGCTCCCTTAGACTCAGCCTCCTTTTCCCAGCCATTAAATGTTAGAGGCACTCAAGGACCATCCCTGAAGGCCACTTCCTGATTCAGCCCCTATACCCTCTCCTTTGGTAGGCTCACTTGTACAGGATGGCTCAGAATCACACCTTGGTCCTAGACTTCTGTTCTAGGCTCTAGACCAATCTGTCTAATTGCATACTGCACATGTCCATTTGGATATCTCAAAGGTAATTCATGCTCCATATATCCTTGTACTCTCAACTTGACTTCTCCTGCACTGTTCCTGAAGTTCATGAAGCCACCGTGCAGTTGCACAAACCAGAACACAGTTCCCTCACCCCATGTATCCAACACATACTGTCAATGTTACCACCTAATTCTTTCTCAAACAAAATTCTTTGTTTCCATCATCTCTTACCTATATACAAGTCATCTTTACATAGTCAATCTAGATCTTTCTAACCTATTCTCCAGAGCAGTCAGCCAATTCTGACTATGTCTGTCTTGTATGCATCTCCCTCCAGCCCTACAGCTCTCTCTCCCGCCCTCTCTTGCTTGAACCCCTTCAATGGCTTCTCACTGATCTCACTATAAATTCCAAAAGTATTAATACAGCCTACAAGGACTCACATAATCTGGGCCCTGCCTGTCTCTTCAGGACTCACTCTACATCACTCTCCCTTCTCACTGTCCTGTTCTAGCCAGACCGGTTTCCTGCAGTTCCTGGATGACAAGTCACATGCTTTCCCCTCTACTCAACACACCCCACACCACCACTACCCTAACCCATCCTTCAGATCTCAGCTCAGCCATCATGTCTCCAGCAAAATCTTCCCTCAGCCCCAGGTGACATCAGGTTCTCTCCCTCAGCCCCAGGTGACGTCAGGTTCTCTCCCTCAGCCCCAGGTGACGTCAGGTTCTCTTTGCTCTAGGCTCTCATCATGGCGGTTTTATCTGACCAATGCCCTTCTACCCCTGGTAAGGCTGGCACTCAAAGTCAGTCTGTCTGGCTCTACACCCATGTTCTCCATCACACTGCCTCTGTCATCTCTTCTCCCCAAGAGATCCTTTGGATAACTTTACTATGTTTCTGCCAAACTACAGCCAACAACCAAGAGCTCATCAGGAGCTTGAAAAGAACAATGTTGTTTGGGTCTTTTTTTTTTTTTTTAAGAGAAAAAAAATACCATCTTTAGCATAATCTTTCCATGCTAAAGTCAGGCCCTGGCCATACAATGAGCTAGCACAATGGGTTTATTCTGAGATTCAGTTGCACCATGGAGTGAATTTTGGGGCCAGACATAACCACATTCGATCATATGCATCAAAGAAAAGAGGGGGGGAACTACAATGAGTAATACAATTTATTTTGTAAGTTTTTTGAAATTAACTTTTTTGATTGCACCCTTGCCAGTGTAGAAGGGAAACTACAACACGTGCTTAGGAAGCAAGTTTTTTAAGCACTGAGAAAATAACCATGTCCCTCCCTAGAAAAATGCTCATGACATACAAACACCATGTACACAGCAACACCAGCACCCTCTGCTCACACAGTTACTCCTTGTCCACTTTTATTCTTTGTCCACTTTTTTAAAATAAGCTTTATTCGAAATAAATCAGAGAAAGACAAATACCGTATGATTTCACTCATATGTGGAACTTAAGAAACAAACGAACATGGGGGGCGGTGGGAAGAGAGGCAGACAAGGACAGACTCTTAAGAATAGAGAACAAACTGAGGCTTACCAGAGGGGAGGTAGGGGGTGGGTGAAATAGGTGATAGGGATCAAGGAGGGCATGTGTTCTGATAAGCACAGGGTCTTATATGTGAGAGATGAATCACTAAATTCCACACCTAAAACTAATATTACACTGTATGTTAACTAATTGGAATTTAAATAAAAACTTGAAAAAAGCTTTATTGAGGTAGTAATTTACATATAATTAAATGTACCCACATCAAGACATAGAATTATTTTCATAACCTCAACAAATGCCCTTGTGCCCCTTTCTCAGTCAATGCACCTGCCCTCACTCCCACCTCCAGGCAAGCCCTGATCTGCTGTCACTATAAACTGGACTTGTCAGTATAAACTGGATTTGTCCATTTCATATAAATGGATACATATAGTATCTACTCTTGTCCACTCTCTATTTATGAATCTTTATCCAGTGTGCACAGATTTGTAAATGGTGATATTTAACGTATTCCAGCTATTCTACTTCATGCAGGCATGCTTTATTCCAGTGACTCACAAGGGGTGTTGAGGCTGGTTCAAACCACGTGTATGTGCGTAGGTGTACACACACACAGTGTGAAAACACAAGAGCCCTAGCACAGCACAGCACTCTACCTAGCACATGGTGCAGTCGGCCCAGATACCCGGGGGGAAGGCTAGAGTGAACAGAGCCTGGGAACCACCAGAGAGCTCCCTTTGACACTGGCTGCTACAAAACTGAGAGCCAAAGTCAGGACAGGCCCTGAGACCTCTCTGAAATTATATTAAGCCTCATTTCCATCTCATTTTACATTTTTGACTTCAGCTTTCTGTTCTCTGTCCTTCCAGTCCTAATTAATGTATCTTACATATGTGATCTATCAAACAGAAGAAAGTGAGCTCATTTCTTCAAATGGACTTGACGGCAGGAAGGCAGGAATGGGACTTAAACCCTGTGTGTTCTTCCTCAACCATCAGAGAACTCTTCTCCACACAAGATAAAGTACTCACTAATCCATCCTGACTGCAGCAACATTCAACCCTGGCTGCGTAACAGACTCACCTGGGAAGTTTAAAAAATGCTGATGCCTAGGTTCCCCCCCCAAAAAAACTTCAGTCAACGGGTCTAGGATGGGGCCTGGGCTGGGGCCCAGCAGACTATTAGTCTATCAAGGGATTCCACTGGGCTGCCAGAGTCAAGAGGCCCTGCCCTGAGGTTGGCCTCTAGGCAGGGTACCTTACCTAGCCACACCTACTATGAAAGACCCAACAGAAGCCATAATCTCTGACACCCACCACAGTTCTTCATTCCAGTATTTTAATGCCTCAGTCCAGTCAGGGACCAGTTAAGTACTATGACAAAATTCATTCCATGTAGCATGCCCAGTGCTCCAGCTTAAGCGTGGATTTTTCACTGATGCTTAATAAACTTGTGCTAGGGTCTGTTGCACTTGACCACTAATTTAAAGCTCCCAAATATTTTTTAAAAATCTTATTTCTGCTCTGCAGAAGATAAAAACATACTTTTGAAGAAAGCATCAATTTGCTATGATTGTGGTTCTATCTGTCTAGGCCAAAACAGGAAGCCCCAGAGGCACAGTGGCTTCTCCTCTTCATAAGTCAATCTAATAATAATGAAGGAACCACAAAGCCTGTTGTGATACATAGGCGGGTGGAAATTTGGCTCCTTCCTCCGAAGAAAACTGTGAAGTCTTTTCTGAAGTCTTTTCTGTCAGAGTGCTGGTTTATGCAGAAACAACAATTCAGGATATTGCTCCAGGGTGGAGGAGTTTCCAGAAAGATTTTTGGCCTCAAGTTAGCATTTTATTTTTGAGACAGAGAGTTCCAAGAAGATGGATTTTGGCTTTAAAGTCAGTGAAACCATTCGTTCAGCCTCAGAAAATTTCCAGATAACCGATGCTTTAATGTATCACACTATTAAAGAAATTCTAAGAGAATTTTTAAAAATGTATTGCACACAGTTCTGTCTTCCTAAACAGAATGTTTCAAACAGTATTTTACCTGTTCTTGATGCCTGTCCAAAGTCATCATAAACCTCAGCGACTACGTATTAATACAGTGAGGTACCCTGGGCTATTTGTACCAACACTAAATTGAATTGTGGTGGGGGTTTTTTTTGAGACCTTGTTTATATTTCTGTAGTTTTTCTGTGCCCTTCTTCACCATCAGGCCTTCCCAATAACCTGTTGCCAGCTGGGCAACCAGGCAACACGGCATGTTTGTAGAGAAGGTCTCAGAGCAAAGGCCTAAGTGCTACTACCCATCCTGGGTGGAATGTTGGGGATGCGGGGTGGTGTGTGAGAATGGGTGTGGGTGTGCATGGTGTGTTTGTGTTGGTGCAGTCCAGGGCAAAGAGGAGCCAGGGTTTTCACTGAATGAAGGCTCTGATGTGAGAAGGCTGATCAGACTTCTTGGCGCTACTGGCTGATGGCAGGGCTGAGACTCCCAAGGAGACAGCCGGAAATTGCAGTCCCCTCCTCTCAGCAGCATAAAAGAGAAAGTGCCTTCAAAAACAGACACGTCGATCAATGGAACAGAATCGAGAGCCCAGAAATGGACCCTCAACTCTATGGTCAACTTATCTTTGACAAAGCAGGAAAGAATGTCCAATGGAAAAGAGACAGTCTCTTCAACAAATGGTGTTGGGAAAATTGGACAGCCAAATGCAGAAGAATGAAACTGGACCATTTCCTTACACCACACACAAAAATAGACTCCAAATGGTTGAAAGACCTAAACGTGAGACAGGAGTCCATCAAAATCCTAAAGGAGAACACAGGTAGCAACCTTTTCGACCTTAGCCGCAGCAACTTCTTCCTAGAAACATCGCCAAAGGCACGGGAAGCCAGGGCAAAAATGAACTATTGGGATTTCATCAAGATAAAAAGCTTTTGCACAGCAAAAGAAACAGTCCACAAAACCAAAAGACAACCGACAGAATGGGAGAAAATATTTGCAAATGACATATCAGATAAAGGGCTAGTATCCAAAATCTATAAAGAACTTATCAAACTCAACACCCAAAGAACAAATGATCCAATCAAGAAATGGGCAGAAGACATGAACAGACATTTCTCCAAAGAAGACATTCAAATGGCCAACAGGCACATGAAAAAGTGCTCAACATCGCTCGGCATCAGGGAAATCCAAATCAAAACCTCAATGAGATACCACCTCACACCCGTCAGAATGGCTAAAATTAACAAGTCAGGGAACGACAGATGTTGGCGGGGATGTGGAGAAAGGGGAACCCTCCTACACTGTTGGTGGGAATGCAAGCTGGTGCAACCCCTCTGGAAAACAGTATGGAGGTTCCTCAAACAGTTGAAATTAGAGCTACCGTTCGATCCAGCAATTGCACTACTGGGTATTTACCCCAAAGATACAAATGTAGGGACCCGAAGGGGTACGTGTACCCCAATGTTTATAGCAGCAATGTCCACCATAGCCAAACTGTGGAAAGAGCCAAGATGCCCATCGACAGATGAATGGATAAAGAAGATGTGGTATATATACACAATGGAATATTATGCAGCCATCAAAAGGAATGAGATCTTGCCATTTGCAGCGACGTGGATGGAACTGGAGGGTGTTATGCTGAGTGAAATAAGTCAATCAGAGAAAGACATGTATCACATGACCTCACTGATATGAGGAATTCTTAATCTCAGGAAAGAAACTGAGTGTTACTGGAGTGGTTGGGGGTGGGAGGGATGGGGTGGCTGGGTGATAGACATTGGGGAGGGTATGTGCTACGGTGAGCGCTGTGAATTGTGCAAGACTGTTGAATCACAGTTCTGTACTTCTGAAACAAATAACGCAACATATTTTAAGAAAAAAGAAAAAGAAGAAGATAACAGGAGAGGAAGAAAAGGGGAGTATGTCAGAGGGGGAGACGAACCATGAGAGATGATGGACTCTGAAAAACAAACTGAGGGTTCTAGAGGGGAGGGGGGTAGGGGGATGGGTTAGCCTGGTGATGGGTATTGAGGAGGGCACGTTCTGCATGGAGCACTGGGTGTTATGAACAAACAATGAATCATGGAACACTGCACCAAAAACTAATGATGTAATATATGGTGATTAACATAACAATAAAAAATTAAAAAAAAAAAAAGAGAGAAAGTGCCTTCCCAGAAGAGAACCAGGTTCAAGGTTGGTCATGGGCACTGGCTGAGTTACTGACAAGGGATAATCTGTTGGTTTTTAGTTCTTCTGAATGCAAAAGCAACACACAGAACTATTTAAACATTTACACAACAGAAATTTAAGTTTATGAAGTGGAAAGTCCTCTTCAATAATGTTATACTCCCTCCACCCAGGTATACCACACACATTTTTCTTCCTCATTCCTTTCTTCCTCAATGGTCTCTCACTCCCCTCTTACTCTATATGACGTTACAAACCAACACTGGATCCTTCTTACTGTTTTCAGTGAGCCCTTCTTACTTATTTGAGGTACCTTTTCAGAGTAGTACTTACAAAGCTCACTTTAAGCCTTGTATAATATCCCATTCTAGGAATGTACCATAACATAGTCAAACAAGCTCCGATAAAGAACTTTATAAACTATGCTGTGATGAACTCCCTAGATCTTTGCAAACATATACAACTATTTCTAGGATATATTTGTTTACATAGACATTCCTAGGTCAAAAGGCATGAATAAATTTAAACAGATGTCTTCCAGTTGCCTTCCAATCAGGTTATACCAATTTACAGAACAATTTTTAATCTAATACAATGCCAATGCAATAATCTTTAGTACTGTTCAAGATTCCTAGCCAAAACAAGGGAGAAAATAATAAAGAACAAGTCAAATAAATGGGATGTTATCACTCGTTGCTATGGGAACTGCATCCCAACACCAAACTTCTTTGGAGGGAGACCTTCTCTCATCAGCCTGGCAATCTCTGCAGCAGCAGAATGGAGCCTGCCTCCCTGTGTACCCAGGAGACATGACTATACATGTGCAGAGTGGGAAGTGCTTTTCACAGCTACGCCTGGGAACACAACACATAGGACCTCTTCAGAACCAGGAAAAAAAAAAAAAAACCCAAAGGCTGAGGTCCCAGCCAGTTTACTGGGGCAGGAAGAGGGTATTAGTGGCAGAAACCACAGTTTTGTTTGTTTTTATAACCAATGCTGTGTCTGACATTTTTACTTTCACTTTCCCAAGCTGGTGTAGCTGAAGGACAACGTGGATTAGGCATTTCTCTAGAATTGTACCTAAAAGCAAATCCGATCTCAGCAAAGGGACTATCTAAAATCACACAATGCACAAGTTTTAAAGCATGGATTTTGTAATCCTTATGTGCCTACTTGGGAGGGAACATTTTGGGACACAACACCTTGGTTCTCAGCTGCACTCCTATGTTGCAAGACAAGGCACTGGTCCTGCCACTTGAAGCTGGGAGACTCTGGGCCAGCACTCAGCATTCTGTGAGCATCCAAAGACTGAGTAAGAAAATACTCCAGAAGCCACAAAGCATATCACAGGGTAGAATTACTACCCACTTTGGGCAAATGAAAAAACAAGGCCCTGAGTCGAAGCAACTTTCCCAAGTCCCCAGACCCTTTAAGGAGCTAAGCCAGGAGGTGCAGGCAGCCCAGGCCGTCTGATTACAGAGCCAGCCTGTTACCCTCTCTGGCTCTGCCACCATATCCCTGGGCATAGGGATTACCTGTCCTGGCCTCAGTTTCCTCACTGCTACACTGATGGGTGGACTCAGATGTCACCTGAATGGCTCATCTCTAACCCTGATGTTCTACTCTGTGATTTCTATTAGGTAACTGAAAAAGTGACCTTTGGATAAGTACAGCATTACCGGAATTCAGAAAAAGCAAATTTGAGAATTTTCAAAGGACTGTGTCTATGAAAGAGCTCTGCTACTTTTAATCATTCACCTACTCTGGCTATGGCCAGTAACCCCAGGAATTAAGGCAGGCCAAAGTTCTTCTTGCACACAAGCTTTCCTTGCACAGTTCTCCAAAGGACTTAGTCATTGAAACAAAACTCAGACATCTGCTACCATTCAACAAACTCAGGGGAAAAAATTCTTTAATAAAGTGTTAGTTCGCAGTGTACCAAAATAACCTGCTGCTTATTAACAAACACCCTCAATGTACATGCCCCCTCCCCACAAAAAAAGGCTCTTTCAGTAGAAAACTATTAAATAAATGAAAGAAAACTATCGATAGAAAGTCAAACCAAATTAAAGGCAAACATCACACCAACGAAATGCTACGCAAAGAGGGGCAGTCATCTTATTTTAGGAGACTGAGGGAGGTGGAAAGTGCAACATATAAAACATACTCAGAATAGTGATTCACAAATCAAGTGATTTTTCAGCGCTGTTAATTAAGGCAGTATCTGTGGATGATTTAGTACCACCTAACAAAATCTGAAGTCAGTTTCAAAGACTGCAATTTACTGAAAGCAAATACTATTTTATTGTGCTTTTAGAGAAAACTTTCATAAGGGCCTTTACTCTAGCTAGACAATTAAATGAGTCAATATTTTTTTAAAGATAAACAGGGAAACATGTGCAAAAGGTAAATATCTTCATACTTAACTACATGTTAAAAGTATTTTGTTTTGAATGGCAAAACTTTCTCCTATCCTTTCAGCTCTTAAGTGACAATAAATAAGTCTTCCCTTTCTCCCAAACTGAATGAAAATTAAGAGAAATTTTTCTCTCTTCTTTTTCTTTAAAGATATTTTTATTTATTTATTTATTTATTTATTTGACAGCGAGAGAGGGAACACAAGCAGGGGGAGAGGGAGAGGGAGAAGCAGGCTTCCCGCCGAGGAGGGAACCCCAATGCGGGGCTGGATCCCAGGACCCCGGGATCATGACCTAAGCCGAAGGCAGATGCTCAACGACTGAGCCACCCAGGTGCCCCGAAACTTCTCTTTTTGGTCCCATCCATTATAAACCAGAATTGACTGATTATATGTGAACATAGAATAGGTGTTTCTAAGGGCGCTTGGGTGGCTCAGTGGTAGAGCATCTGACTTCAGCTCTGGTCATGATCTCAGCGTCCTGGGATCAAACCCCACAGGGTGAGCAGCTCCCTGCTCAGCAGGGAGTCTGCTTCTCCCTCTCCGTCTGCCCCTCCCCCACTCATTTTTTTCACTCTCAGATAAATAAAATCTTTTTAAAAAAAATAGTTATTTCTAAGGTTCATAACTTCTCAACATTTTTAATAATAAGCATAATAACTACCATTTTCTGAACATCTAATATGTGAAAAGCACCTTGGTACTTACTCATACTTAGTCCTCTCAAATACCAATGCCATAAGATAAGGAAACTGAGGTCAAGAGAGGTTAAAGAAGCTTGCCCAAAGTCACACAATTAGGCAAATGTTGATACTAGGACCCCAGATCTAATTCTAAGCCCAGTGCTTTTCCCACAATACCACAGCTCCCTGTACAAAATTGTGGCTGAAAACCCATATGAATGGGCTGACCCAACCTGGCAACCACCAGGCCAGATGAAAAAAAAAAAGATTCCAGAGAGCAGAGGTACCAAGAACTAGCAAGTGATATAGAGCAGTGTTTAAGACAAAACGCTCCAGAGCCAGGATGTCTAAGTGCAAACCCTGGTTCCCCTACTTAGCAACCTGATGACCTGGGGCAGTTACTTAACCCCTTCTGTCCTGTTTCCCCATCTGCCAGACAGGGATAATAGGAGTATCTACCCTTATAAGATTTTTATGAAGACAGAGTTAAAATTCACCCAAGATTGAGAACAATTTCTGGCCTATACTAATTCCTGTACTGCTATTAATAATAGCAAATATTAATAGCAAAAACAGAAGAGAATGCAGAATGACTTGACCCAAACCTAAGAGGCTACTATATGAGTCAGGAAAGAAATCAGGAGAAGTTATTAAAAAACAAACAGGGTGAGCTGTAAGAAATGGCATCCTGAATGAAAATGAGTGACTAAGCTCGGGAAAACAGGGAGGGAACTGCCTATAACTAGAGTAAAAGTTCACCCCAGACTCCAGGTTAATGGAATCTGGACAGGCAAACTCACTAGCAACTCGCAGTTTTGAAAACAAGCCAATGGGGTATGAAACTGAGTCCCTGACAAAAACCACCTGACTCTTTTAAATACCAAAGGGAATCAAAAGAAAATTACCTGGCCTTAGACTGGAGATGAGAAAATGAAGGCAGATTAGCCAAGCTATGGGTTGTTCATGGCGAGGGCTCTAGAATAATACAGAAAAGGGGCACACGGTAGGGCAGGAGGACACTGGTCTGGTAAACCTGCATCAAGCTGAGCAGTGGAAGATGAGGGCTGGGATTTACGCACCTAGAGAGAGAGAGCAGTGTGAAGCAGCATGCTGTGTTACTGATGATCTACCCTACAGTACGCAGCTAGTAGCTTCACAAAAAGTCCACAAAGCAGGAATGGCATCCTAAAGAAGAAATGTCCTCTCCTTTTACACTTGGCCTCAGAAAGGTAACCCCAGAAAAGCACATGTGTGGGCTTCTCCAGAGGTGGCCTACGGGACACCTGTGTGGCTGCATCCTGTGGCCTTAGGTGAGTCCTGCATCCCAGATCCAGCCCCAAAGCAGAGCAGGCATCTGCATGAGAGCACACAGCCTGATCTCAGTTGGATGGCAGGCCTATCAATTCAGCTGGCTGTGTTATTAAGAAATAAATGAAAATATGCAAATTTACATTTGGCCATGACAGGCTCACATTTGGCCTAAAAGGACACATTTTTCACCTCAGTCAGCCAAAGCTAGAGTTCACATAAGATTTTGAAATGAGAATTCAGACTCATTTCCATCTAGACTCCTCCAAATAGTTAAGAATTATCCTCCGTTCACATTCAGCTTAGGTTTGACAAGCAAAAGTGCCAAAAGAAAGCATCTGTTTTTACAGCTTGAGAGCTAAATTTTTTTTTAAGTTTACTTAGCATTCAGTTCTTATTTTTTAGGTGGGACTGTTTTCATTTTCAAATGAGATTTTGAGGTAAGATAGTGATTTTCTTCATGATTCAATTACTAGGGATTGGATAAGGTGACCCTGGATCCCACATTCACTCTCCAGAATCCCCATACAGGTGTGGGTTTTACATCATTCAAATCACACTCCAGCTATTTTCACCCTTTTTTGGACCTCAAATCCAGTCACCAAAAAGCTACCTGGGCCAAGTCGGAGGCATAAAAATATTATCACAGCAGCTTCACACCTTCTCAAGAAACAAGAGATCAGTGAGAAAGACCCAGAATATCCAGGAGGACCTAGTTTCCCGAACTAGCTCCAGCCTGCCCATTAAGACCGTTCCACAGGGGCACCTGGGTGGCTCAGTCATTAAGCGTCTGCCTTCGGCTCAGGTCATGATCGCAGGGTCCTGGGATCAAGGCCCGCATCGGGCTCACTGCTCCACGGGAAGCCTGCTTCTCCCTCTCCCACTCCCTCTGCTTGTGTTCCCTCTCTCGCTGTGTCTCTTCCTGTCAAATACATAAATAAAATCTTGAAAAAAAAAAAAAGGCCATTCCACAACCCAGCCTCCCTGCAAACAAGGCTAATAATTCCAGAACTTTAACAGGCACTCTTCTTGCACAGAGAAGGACGTGAATCATTCAGGCATTGCTAGGTACACTCCGACTTATAAACAAAAATTAAAGCATGATGCAGATTTCTCCAGGAAGCAAAGTGGTTTAAATGAAAATTTCTGGAATTTATATACATGATGATATTTCCACTATTTTATCTGTTAAAAAAAAAAAAAGCACAGGAAAAATCAAGCAAGCACAGGCTAGGACCCCAATTAAGAACAATAGAAAATTAAGAGGAGTCACCAAGACTTCTCAAGTAGAGAAAAATAAAATTAGGTAAGGAAGAAGTCATTTGTGGGACCAAATCTGAACTGTGCTTAATAAAATATGATGGCCATATTTCTTTTTCTTTTAATTTTATCATACATACTTTTTAAGTGTTTTATGAAATAAAGCATTCAAGATCAATTCAAAGAATGAATGGCATGTCTATGGAGGTCTAGTCTGGGTAGTCTCCCAATTATCTCACCAATCATTCTCTCAGCCTATAATTTAGCACCTCTCCACCCTGCAAAGAAAGGGAAAGGTCCAATGTGATCCAGCTCTTCTTTTATGTTCCCATTGCCAGCGCCTGTATTAGTCATTCCAAGAGGTCCCCAGTCTTCCCGCTACAAGCCTCTCCCTACCTCTGCCCTCTCTGCCAGTGTTCCAGTATCTCTAAAATGCTTTCTTCATGCCATTTCTTTACATAAAATTTTTAAGGCTTACAGGATAAAATCCAAATTCCTTAGCATCATATCACATTAGAGATGCTTCACAATAAACCTCAACCTGCTTTTTTACTAATTTTTCTTCAAGAATTCTTAAATAATAATACTAATATAACTGAACACTCACAATATGTCAAGAGAGCATCCTAAGTACTTTATATGCATTAATTCACAACTACCATGTGCCGTAAATACTATTATTATTCCCATTCCATAGAGGAGAAAACTGAGCACGAGCAAATAAACTGCCTGTGTCGGGTCTCCTATGAGTAAGCAATTGGGCCAGGATTCATATCAGCTGGTTAAACTGCAGAGCCATACTGAGAACCACTATGCTATGTTTGTCTTTACCTTCCATTGTCCCCCCCCACCCCCCGCCCCTACATGCCTCTCATGCTTGCAACTCTCTACTCTGAGTTCCAATAGCATATGCTCAATTCTAACTTATCCCATTTGTTACCATTTTAGGTAGAACTATGACCACACCACACCTGAGTGCACAATGTCTTGCAGACAAAAGAGTTACCCTTATATGAATTCTGTCCATAGTACCTGGCTCTCAGAGCTTGATATATGGAAACTGATTGACTAGTTCCTCTGCAGGGTCAAACAGGGCATGTTTCTGCCTTGCTCTCTGCAGTTTCTCCCTCCTGGGCAGAGAGAGCTTTTCCTTGAAAAGATGCAGTGATCTAGCAAGGAGAGTTTCCAAGCCCTTCCATTCCTCCATCCCAACTGCAGGCAGTTGTGAGATATGTTTTTTTGGGAGACAAGCTCATTAAACACTCCAACCAGGCCACAGAAGAAAGTTTCCTACCTGTCCCTGCTCCCAGCCATTAATGCTTACAAGCCCTGTTATAAAAGAGAGCACTTAACTCCCTGGTACGTAAATTCTCAGCCCTTCACTAAAATTGAACCTAAATGATTCAGATTCTAACTTACAGCACAAAAACCATTTTATACTTGACAGCCTCAGCCTCAAACTTTACCAATGATTTTTCCTAAAGGAGACACACTCCAAAAGGCCATGGGTTCAGAACTTTTTTAGACTGAATGCAAATGGTATCAGCTGAATGTCACTCACCATCTTGCTGAAGGCTTCCTTGGAAACAGCTGATGAGAAAAGAGAACAGATTGCTGGAGAGGTCTACTATTCCTAGTGGCTTGCTCTTCACTCTCCTAGCTCTGTCAGTCCAGAGACATGTTGAGAGATCCTTAATGCATGTACTGAAATCTCTTCTAATTCTCCAGAGCACAGCGAAATCAGTTCTTTTTTTTTTTTGGGAGACTGAGCTTTTATTTATTTATTTGACAGAGAAAGACACAGTGAGAGAGGGAACCCAAGCAAGGGGAGTGGGAGAGGGAGAAGCAGGCTTCCCGCGGAGCAGGGAGCCCAATGCGGGGCTCGATCCCAGGACCCTGGGATCATGACATGAGCCGAAGGCAGACGCTTAACGACTGAGCCACCCAGGCGCCCCATCGAAATCAGTTCTGATAGCTGCCTTGTTCATTATTATTGGAGCATGTAAGTTAAAATAAATTAACACAATTAAAAGATGCAGATTTAATTCCCTCAAATACCTAAGAGAAGCCACAGAAGGCAAACACCAGAGGATTAAAACTATGCACAACCAAAACCTCACAAAGCATCCAGTGTTTACAAATGCATCCTGAGGAACTGGATTTTAACCTTTCCCTTCATTAAAACAAAGAAACATGCTCAAACATTTTAACTGAAACTGACCACCACTAACATTTCTTTCCTCTACAGATAAAACCATAAACAGACATGAGGATAACTTATTAGCTCCTGACATACACACATCCAAAGGGCCAATGATCTTGCTGGCACAGGATTAAAAAAGTGAATTACTACGAAGGATAACAGTGACGATGATGATAAGTACAGGCAGTATTCTAAACTTGCGTCATTTAAGAATCATTTTATATTTACCACTGTCCTACTAGTGACCCTATTTTACCAATAAAGAAATTGAGGCAGTATAGGTTAATAATTTGCTCACAGTCACGCCGTAAGTGGTGGATCAAGAATTCAGACTCTGATACCAGACCCGCTCTGAGCCACTCTGCCCCACTGCCCATGGGATCAGCCCTTTCTACTACTCCCGGAAAGGCAATGGCACAGGAAAACACCTCTACTACAATCCATAAAGGTGACTGAGTCTAACACACCTCCTTGACAGGAAAGCTATTAGGAGAGGGCAAAGCAGTGCAGGAAGTCTAGCGAAGACTAGTGTTTCATGTGCCTCCCTCATTTCCCAGGCACCCTTGAAATGAGCTAATAAACTGTAAGGAGAAGTGATGTTTCTCACTTCCAGAGTAAGGCAGTTAACATACCCCTGCCATCTCTCTCCTCCTGCCGAAGTGACCCTGCAGAAGATGGCAAAGGGCCACCTCGCCAGCATGGGATCTTGTGTAAGCAAGAAATAAACTTCTGTTGTCATTAAATTCTAACACTTGAGGGTTGAGGATTTGTGAAAGCTAGCATTAATGACTATGACTAATACAAGAAGCTTAAGAACATGTTCCCAGACTTGAATTTCCTTCCTGTTGTCCTTAAACCGGGCTCTTCCTTCCTGGTTTCCTCTAGGCTAGAGTTTGATCCCACTGCCACCTGTCTGAAGATTATTTTGCTTCCAGAGGCCAAAGTAGTCGCGGCTAGAGTGATCTCTAGGGCAACAAGGCCATGTAAGCAGGTGGTTCGGATCTGTCTTTCCAACTGGGCCCCATTCTAACCATCTATTAAACACTGTTTGGACAACAGTCAAATAAATCACTGACATGTACTTTTGTATAATAAAAAAGCCCAGGAAGCAGTAAGGAATCTTGCTCTTGTTCTGTGGTATCTTCACTACCATTTTCTCAGATAAATTTAACACAGTCTAACTTGGAAATTCAGGAGATAACTCGGTAGGTACTTGGCATCATGCTTTTCCAAATTTATGATTTATTTTATGACTCTTCTCAAAAACACAATTCCAATTTCTTCTCAATCAAAAGCATCCCCCATTCTTATTGACAATGAATGACCTGAAGAGATCCATGGGACCTCCACAGTAATTCTCAATACCACTGGGAAGTAATGTTGAGTCAATAGTGAAAGGGATAGGAACCAAATAAAGAGTGCTATGTATCTAAATAAATACTACATCTACAGAAACCCAAAAATGTCTACTTCATCAAAATAAATGGTGGGCAGTCTAGGATAGAGGTAACACACAAAGCCCAACACAACAATACAAACACACACCCAACTATCGTTAAGTTTCCATGTCACAGGTTGCAGACTGAATATACAACATTGACTAGTGTCACTACCTGCCACAGATGTCAATTTCCCTTCCTTCTGATGTGTAAATTCTTTAAGTAAGTATGGGAGGGGGGTGCCTGGGTGGCTCAATGGGTTAAGCATCTGCCTCTGGCTCAGGTCATGACCCCAGGGTCCTGGAATGGAGCCCCACGTCCTTGCTCATTGCTCAGCAGGGAGCCTGTTTCTCCCTCTCCCTCTGCCCTGCTCATGCTTCTCTCTCTCAGGCTCTCTCTCTCAAATAAATAAATAAAATCTTTTAAAAAATAAAAATAAATAAGTATGGGAGGAAAAAAAGCAACCGTTTCGTCTTGACATCCAATATGCCAAACACTACATCACAAAAGGATGTCTTTTTAAAAATCACTGATTTTTATATATAAAAAACTATTTCTCATCAGCTACTTAGTCAGAGTTGGCAATGTTGTTTGCCTAGCCCACTGAAAGACTGAACGCCCACATTTGAGAGGTATGACAGGAGGGAGCTCACCTGCAAAGTTATTGACAGTGGGCTGTCCTAATAATTCCTGTGTAGGGCACCATATTCCTCTCATTCCGCAAATCTGAACCCCTGCCCAGGCTTCTCAGGAGACACAGACATCAACAGGACTGGGTTCCTGGGACTGCTACCACCCTTTCCTGTCTCCATCCAACACCCAATGAGGCAGACCTGAATGGCAAAAACACCTTCGCATCTCTCAGTCATCCTCCTACTGCAGCCTGAGATAAGTTGTTCTGAAACACAGTTCTAAATTATGCCATTCTTCCAGTTTAAAGCCCGCCTTCTGCCTACAGGAGCAAGCTCCCCCTCCTCTGAAGGCAAACTTCCCTTCCAACTGCACTCTCTCTCATGCCCTTCTATGTTCCTTAAGATCCATCCTCATAAAACTGCTTACCTTCTCCCCAAAATACACCATGCCCTGTTAAGTCCCAATGGCTTTGCTCCTGCTGTTCTCTCTGCCTGGAATGACCAGTTTAATCCTGGCTCCTCATTCCTTCTTGACTGGACAGAATCTTTGCATCCTTCAAAGCAGTGTCAGTCTCAAGGTGTGGCTTAAGAAGGCTCTAGCTCTACCTCCCAAACTACCCCAAATAAACTGTGCTTTGCTGTGTAACCCCTTCTAATCAGAGCACCACTCTATCCCTAAGCCCCTCTTATACATGGAAATTCTGAAGCTATCACTTCAAAGTTCAGATCACATTTCATCTTCACTATGAACATGTCTGCGGTATGAGATGAATCCCTCCCTTCAACTATGGACCCCAACTTGCTTGAGGGCATGCTACAAAAGTCTTAAGATTATGAGATGTACCATGGAGTTTTATTCTGTGGCAGGCAGTCTCCAGGTGTCTCCTCTACTCAGTGATTCCCACCTTCTTGCATTTACTCCGTTGTATAATCCCCTTTCCTGAATGTGGGTGAGAAGAATCCTTCCAACACCCAAGTTCTGTGAGTACGCTTGGAAGCAGATCCTTCCCCAATCACACGTCCAGATGAGACCCCACCCATGGCAGTCACCTGGATTGTATCTTGTGACAGACCATGAAGCACAGGACCCAGCCATGCCCAGACTCGTGACACACAGAAACTGTCATAAGTTTATTATTTTTATAAATGTGTGTTGTTTTAAGCTGTTAAATTTGTGATAATTTGTTAAACAGCAACAGAAAACTAAACAGAAGGGACAGGTTAAAAAGACTAGAAATCCGTGGGCTAAAAGATCAGTATCTGTAACTCCACTCTTTGACAGAAGCTCAGCAGCAGAAGGGAACTTGAGAAGTCAAGTCCAACTTCCAATGGCTCTGCATCTCCCCCTTTACGGAAGAGGGATAGAGAGCTCCATGTCTGCTAAATAGCGTAACTCCCTTTCTGTATCAGTCACTTCTCAGTCAAGTTCTGAAAAGTAAGTCCTCCAACTTTCTACCTCCTCTCCCATTTAAGTGCCACTAGAGGGTTTTGGGGTGTTTTTTTTTCCTTCCTAAACTCCTGAAGCTCCAATGGCAACAGTCCATGTGCTCAGCCTTACCCTGCTGTGGCATTTGACAGTTGGCCATTCCCTGCTTGCTTAACACTCTCCTCCAAATAAGATCACCTTCCCGGGTTCTCCTCCCACCTGTGAGAACACTCCCTCTAGTCTACGGCCATACCATCCTGAACGCGCCAATCTCATCTGATCTCAGAAGCTAAGCAGGGTCGGGCCTGGTTAGTACTTGGATGGGAGAACATTCCCTCTAAATCACCTTCAAACAGCTTCCTCGCCTGCCCATATCATACACAATACATATGTCCTCAAACTCCTATCCTGGACACTTTTCTCTTCAAACTTCACACCATTTCCCTGAGTAATCTCATTCATTTTTATGGTATAAATACCACTTACTTGCTAATAACCCCAAATATACCTTTTCAGGGCAGAACCACATACATCCAGTGGCCTGCCAGACATCTTCATCTGAATGTCTCACAGTCACCTCAAACTCTAAACATAATCCAAAAATTAATCTTATTCTATCTTAATTTTGCTCGCTCTTCTCCTACATTCCTAACCTTGGTGACTTCAGCACCAACATCCACTGAGTCACCACTGAATTCATACTGGACTCCTTTCCCTCTACCCCCTCTTCCTCCAACCATCCACTGAGTCCTACTAAGTCCATCCCCTAAAGTTCTTGATTCTATCTCATCTTTCCTGTCATCCTGCAGACCTTCACCACTTCTCTCCTGCAACTCATCTCCTTGACTCCAGGCCTGGCCTCTTCTAAGCCCCAAGAACCACATGAAAAACAGCATAAAAATCACCTCTTGGCGTCTGCCTCTCTTGTGACTCCCTCCATACCCCCTCTAACACAATACCTAAGGACGTAATGGATCAATCATTCAATAGGCACTGTTCTAGATACAGAAGATACAGCAGTGAACAAAAGTCTTTTCACTTCCATGAAGCAGCCCACTGTGTATGCCTTGGATTTCACTGATGCTGCTGTCCCTAACCCACAACCTGACCCCCCATCCTCTTGCCCACCTAGCAAATTCTTAATTCCATCTTTAAAACCTTCCTCTGGGAACACTTCTCTTTTATCCCCTGCCTCCTACAGTCACTCCCTCATCTCTGCTGCTTCTGTACTTTGGGAACATATGGCTATTTTTGTACTTAAGTTGCATAGTAATTTCTTTGATTATAACCCCTTCTGCCCTTGAAGACTGAGCTACCCAAGGGACTGTTTCTATTGATCTCTGAATCCTCCATGTGTTAGCACAATGTCTGATTTTTTTGTAGCCAATCAATAAATGCTAAGGTAACTGAAACTCCATGTGCAGTAAATTGGATTATTGTTTTCAAATATATGCTCCCTCCCTGTAACAGGATTATAACTCCCACCCCCTTCATTCCCACTACCCCTGTCATAGGCCACACCCTGGCATCTGCTGGAAGTTTACTTCTCCACCTCACTGACTTTGGCCATGTGGCACCCTTGGCCAATGGGATAGAGGCAATCATGATGTTTTCCCCAACCCCACAGAAGCTATGAACCTAACTGTGTGGTTTGACTCAGATTCTCCTACACTCCTGCTCTCCCCATGAGAACTGCATGTCCCAAACAAGCTGCTTTTTCAGTCTGGGTCCTGGTAATAGACACTTGACCCAAGTAGAGCCCTGCAGAGGCACAGCTCACCTGCATCCCTCATGATATGAACAGGAAAAAAAGGCTGTGACTATAAGCCACTAAGATCCTGGTATTGTCACCCCAGCAAAGCCATCCCAGATTTTCTAGAAAATTCCAGATAGTCATCAAATTTCAGCTTAAACACACACATTCAGGGAGAGCTCACTGCTTTTTAAAGAACATTGCATCATTTTAAAATATTTCTTAATACTGATGCCAAATTTACATCCTCCTATTTTTCAACTTGGGACCGACTCTTACCAACAGATATTTCATAAGATACATATAACATCCTCATATTTATAGACAACTATCATATGATGTCTTAAGCAGAATCAAGGCTTAGCATGCCACATTCCTCTAACCAATCTAGGTAATCTGTCAATACCCCTTTAAACATCTTGGTCTCATTCCTCAAAATAATACTCTCAGTTTTGTCAAAATCTTAAAATGTGGTGCTAGAATTGTAACAAATGGCCTGATAGGCCCTTACTAGAACACAAAACTTATCTTGGCTTTTTCTTTTCTTTCCCAGGTTAGTACAGCAGCACAAACAAGCTACAAGATGGAAAAGATACAGCCCACCATAATCTTGTTTCAAACAATATTGTGGTCAAACCAAATCCCTAAGCCTTGATCCTATGAGCTGTTTTCAAGCCTTCTGTATTTATATATTTAACTACAGACATTTTACATTACCTTATTTTATTGGTCCAACATTCCAAATACTAAGATCATTTAAACCCACACTCTACCATTCAACACTATTAACTAGCCTCCCCCCACCACCGCCATTTTTTGGTGCTTCATATTTGACAAACATACTTTTTTATCATTTTAATCTCTGATGAAATTACTTAATGAGGGTCAAGGTTGGAGTACTCTAACAAAACACTAAAGAAATCTGTTCAAGGGCGCCTGGGTGGCTCAGTCCTTAAGCATCTGCCTTCAGCTCAGGTCATGATCCCGAGGTCCTGGGATCGAGCCCCACATCCGGCTCCCCGCTCGGGGGAGGGTGGGGAGGAGCCTGCTTCTCTCTCTCCCACTCCCCCTGCTTGTGTTCCCTCTCTCGCTGTGTCTCTCTCTGTCAAAAAAATAAATAAAATCTTAAAAAAAAAAAAATCTGTTCAAGGTAAAATGGTGACAGCAAAGTTACACATATTGTTTAATCTGTCAGAAGCCCCTTACCTTCCACCCACCACCATTAATACTTCCAACCAACATGCTTTTCTGTATTTTCCAAAAGTTCTAAGACTTGCCCCAAACCCAGCAACAGTAAATATGAGCAGTGTTCTCCAGATCAGCAGCATCAGTGTCACCTGGAACTTTTTAAAAATGCAGTCTTTGGCCCCACCCCAGACCTAAGGTGTCTGAAACACACCCACTGGTGATTCGGATGCAGCTCAAGCTCTGGAGCATTTCCTTGACTGTCCTGTCCAGCAACTCTCTCAAAAATGTATGATATCCTTGTGCTGATTTCTCCTGTTTGAACTTAGGCCTGCTCTTAGTTAGCTTTTATTTCTGAAGAACCATTAACTATTTAATCAGTCTTTCTAGCAAAAGTAAAAATAAATAAATAAATAACAAGGCAAAGTCAGGTTCACCAGTTCAGCATGCACAGAGGCTGTCTTTTCTCCCATTTAGGAAAATGAGGACATTATTTGCCTTATAACAACATTTCTTTCCCACTGCTGATGGTTTCCCAAAAGTTATCCATAATGCTTCTGTGATTACATGTGGTAGTTCCCTTAGCCTCTGAGGGAGAACTTTTTAAAATCTCTCTTAATAACTGTTTCAAACTATGAGATGGTATACAACTAGAGCAGGGATGAAAGTTGGAAAGAACCAAGTTGTTTCTTCTATATCCACCTATATCACTCATGAGCATGTCTCTTTCTTGGTCCTGCTCAAGACAGAAGATTCTGTTCCACAGTTTTGTTTCATCTTCAACAGTGGTGAAAGCCTCAGTTTAGTGTAGGCTTTGACATTGTTCGGAAAGGTCAGAGCTTCTCATGAATCTATAGTTTCCTCCATCTAGGCAGACAGAACGAGGTTGACTTTTTTTTCTTACTTAACTCTTCTGTACCATCTAAGTTGTATATAAGAATCACAGACAACTTTTCCACATAGAGACAGAATATTTCTAACTATATATTTAAATTTTATTTTATTTTCATGTGAATGCTTTGAAGCATTCCCTGCGCTATGTCTTTCTTCCCTAGGAACCCTCTGTACATCAGTTTAACTTAAGACAATTTCTTTTTTAATTTCAGAATTACATTTTTCTGCTCCCTCATCACCTTGCCCCTCTGGCCCAGCCTCCAGAGAGCAGGGCACCAGCCTTGTTTCTGCGCACAGCTGTTCTTCCCAGCCACCTGCAGGTACTCCACGGTGACTCCAGCGCGAGCAGGGCCCCAGCGCGGACACTCGGACGGCAGCTGCTACGGCAGCACGCACTCACCCACAGACAAGCACACACGCCTGTCAATACGGAGGGCTCTCCCAGGCGGACGAGCTGAAAAAAAAGGCAGCGAAGGCACTGACACTATCATTGTTATAGCCCGGCGCAGGCCAGCAGGCTCACTGGCTTTCAAGTGGGATCATCACAGCAGATGCGGCACTTACCCCCATGAAGGCAGCTGGCTACACAGCATCACAGCTCCCAACGTGGACTGGGAGACCTGTTAACCCCTGGTTGCACTACATAGTCTAATGGGCTTTTAGGGGAAAACATGGCCTTCTTAAGGTAGTCTGTTTAATAACAAGGTATTACATAGAGTAAATCTGATTTCTCCTTCATGTCTGTGCCTGGATCAAAGTAAAGGACTAATTCTTTATTTTTGCTTTTCTCCATAACTAGAAAACAAGAACAATAATCAAGTAGGATGACAGAAGCAAAGAAAGTTGAGCCATTAATAATGAAACCATAAATATGGTGGCACCTGGGTGGCTCAGTCGGTTAAGCGGCTGCCTTTGGCTCGGGTCATGATCCCAGGGTCCTGGGATCGAGCCCCGAATCAGGTTCCCTGCTCAGCAGGGAGCCTGCTTCTCCCCTGCCTGCCTGCCATTCCCCCTGCTTGTGCTTGCTCCCCCCCCAATTTCTCACTGTCAATAAATAAAATCTTAAACAAAAAACATTTCAAAAAAAATAATGAAACAATATGGTCTGTTGGTTGGTTTAATCCATTTCTAATGTCAGTTTCTCTAAGCTTTTGTTCATTCTACCTCCAACATCCTGGAGTAAAGCTGGAGATTTTTTGTTCCTTTTCTCTTCTGAAAATAAATTTCCCTCAATCCATCATATCACTAATTTTAAGCAAAAAAATACTTCCGAATGAGAAAGGAAGACGCCTTTGCTTGAAAGTAGCCACTCCCTACCCACCCTCCAAAAAAATACTTTCGGAAAGTTAGAACTGATTGTGTTCAAGGACAGCTGTTGAAGGATAAGACTAGCAGATAATCATGTAATTTGGAAATACCAGAGCTAAGAGGAGAATGTGTATTGTGGTCCTGTCACAGATTCTAGGGTTTCAATATTACCTCCCAAGCAATGAGGATTTAACTAGACAGATAAACAGCATGATCACAAAAGAACACATCTATAGCTTCCTCTCCTCAGGTGAGCAAATATTCTTTCACACAGAACTTTGCACTCATCTCTGCCCCGCCGTAAGTTCTACTCTTATTAAACCTGAGAAGGAATCATCACAAAAGAGTGCAAGGATTCTATGCACTGGGCACGCAGTATAAAATTCCACCAAGAAAGGAAATGCTGGTGCTGGACACAGCCCAACACGACCAACACTTGGGCTGGGGTCTACCAGCGGCTGCACCCCTGCTGTGGACAATTCTGCGTGTCCTTCAGAGCATAGTGTACTTCAGTCAGTGTTCATAAAGCACACATTCAAAAGTCTCTTTTCTTTTCTACCATCTTCTTCTCTCCAAAGAAATAAAGTGCACATTAAAATAATAGATCAATGCCACCATATGCCTATTATTAAAAAGAAAAACACAATAGTCTGGAAATTCATGCTAAGGTTTCCACAGCAACTGTTCCACAGCACAACTTGCAACATTAACCATCCCATTCCAAAATGCTTCAAAAGACTCCAGAAAAGAAAGGGGTGGGGGGGGGGGGTGACCAAGTTAAAGTACTGGAGGGAGAGAAGAGAGACTCCCTTGTTTTCATGTACTTGAATTCTCCCCACTGAAAATACTGTTTAAATACATACTGCACCATTAATATTCCTAATCCCAATTATTTAACAAACAGTAGATAACTCTGGAAAGATCTACTGATTTTTTTTTTGGTTGGGGGTAAGAGATATGTTCAGGAAAAACTCCTCATTTTTTAGGACAGAAATATGCATTCTCAACAAAGCAAAGTCCTTTTTTTTTTTTTCCAACAAAGCATAGCCTTAACCCAGCATAAGAGGTTATTTCAAGTAATCCAATCAGGGTGGCAACTACAAGGCTCCAGACCATGACACAAAGTGTCTTCTTCTGTGAACTGGCTAATTCAAAGGGACCAACTGAAATGCCCTGAACATTCATTCCCAAAGTTAGGGGGAGAGGATGAGAAGTTTAATTGTGCAGCTTCCCCTCCTAGAGAACAAAACCCCCAACTCTGTACCACGAGATTCTGAATGAAAGGCCTATTCACCAAACTACAAGGAAGAGTTTTTAGTATTTCAGAGTTCACCAGGCTTCCTCTATAAAACTGCCCACATCAAATGTATCTTGCTGGAAGGGAATCCAAATATAAAGAAAAGCTAGCCACCACGTGCCTTAAACTAGGAAAGAGAGATTGGCATCTCCAAAAGGCTTCCGTAAGACTCCAGCTCCACATGTTTCCCAAGTGCCCCTAAAAACAGGAAAACAATAAGCCTGGCCTTCCGTTTCAATATGGGCATGTGGCCTCAAACACCAGTTTAAAGGCTGGTCCTGTATTCAGCCCAAATGTCCCCACTCTGTAGAAGAAAGCCCTTTCAGGGTTCTCAATATAACAGTTGTAGAATTTTCTCCCCCAATGTGGCATCAAAGGGAGCATATTACTGGGATCTGCTAAGGGGAAATCCAATTATATATTTCCCTATCAAAACTCTGCTTATAAAAATAACAAAATATATTGCAGAAAAGACATAACCCCTTTTTATTTGAGGAAAACAAACCAAAAAAATAGCCTGTGTTTTCCTTTGCAGGAAGATGCTCACCCCTGAATTTAATCTAAAAAGCATGCTTCCTGTGTTGATCCATACGGCAGGCAGGCTGGGACCTGAGGTCATTTCACCATCTTCTCACCAATTCCAATATTCTAGCCCCCAGATTCAGTGGTGGGGCAGGAGGCTTCCAGGAGAGGAGAGCAGAGCACCTCAAGACACCAACCCCTGAGGGAACCCTGACCCTGGCCAAGCACCCATGAGCATGGAACAAAGTCTTGAGAATGGGCAAGCACACCTGAGCATGACAAGCACGCCTGAGATGGGCAAGCATCCCTGAGCATGGGCAAGCATCCCTGAGTATGGACAAGCATCCCTGAGCATGGGCAAGCACGCCTGAGATGGGCAAGCACGCCTGAGCATGGGCAAGCATCCCCGAGCATGGGCAAGCACCCCTGAGCATGGGCAAGCACGCCTGAGCATGGGTAAGCATGCCTGAGCACGGGCAAGCACGCCTGAGCGTGGGTTGGCAAGCATGCCTGAGCGTGGCAAGCACGCCTGAGCATGGGCAAGCATCCCTGAGCATGGGCAAGCACCCCTGAGCATGGGCAAGCACACTGGGCATGGAAAAGGAACCCTGGGCAGACAAGAGGAGCATCAGCAGCCAGACATCGGGTCCACAGCATGGTAGGGAGTTAGGATCTGAACACCACATTAGGGAGAGATATTCAAAATGACCCCCCACTTTCAAGATGCATTTAGTTGCCTTATGATCAAGCACACACAGCAGTACACCTAAATAACATGTGAAATTAAAAAAAAAAAAAAGGAGAAACCTAGTCAGCCTACAACATTTGTTTGGAACTCAAAATGCATTTCCTTAGAAAGATGGCCAGCCCCTTCCTTACCCCTGATATCTGACAATTAACATCACTCTCTGGAAGATCCTCTACCTCACATGTGGATCCACATGAGAAGCCGAAAGGAAAGCAGAAGGGAAGGACACATATGAGTAGGTGGGCGGGAAAGGAGGCAGTCAACACCCTACTGAGGTAGCTTTTGCTATCTCTTCCTAAATAAGGAATCTCCTGGGGCCGTTCAGTCCTAACTCAGACACTGCCAGCATTACTACGCCTAGCCAGAGTTCTCAGTCTTCTGTCTGGGAAAAGGCTTCTTTTGGTGGCCTGCATACAAGGCTGACCCCAGAAGTATATTTTGATTCCCTCCTACCACCAATTCTGTGTCTCTCCCTCACCTCCTAGAACTCAGCCTCTTCAATCCAGGGCCAACAAGTCAAATGGTGCCCCATATCAAATCCCTGTCCTAACCTCCAAAGTATTCCTAGCCCTAATTATCTGAGTGCCCCTAATCTCTACCACCACCGATCAAACTTTTCTGTAGTGTGGAGATCTCAGCTAGGTGGCCAGTCAAAAACTACCTCCTGAAATAAGGTGGGAGAAAGTAAGTGACAGCTCCTTAGCATCCCAAAGGTATAATACTTGTATTGAAATAATAATAAAACTTACTGAACTCAGTAGGCAGAATTTCAGGCAATAAGGTAAAGAGATCTGAAAGAAGGAGGCTACCAGAGACATCACCACTGCCTGCACATAGGCCCAGGTACCAGGAAAACTCCCCTGGACACAGCTTCTTTTCTTCAGAATACAAGTTTCCCACTAGCTTCAAGTTTGTTCTGCCCTGTTTATTTTCCTTAAGAGTTCACACAGCAATGACAGAGACAGGCTAGCTCTGGGCAGGAACACGACTGTGTTATGAAGTGTGGGGGTCAAACCGTTCCCTTGGGCACCTTTGTAATAAGCATTACTTTGAATAAGCGCCCATTAAGCCCAACACTGGAACTGTAATAGGCAAAAAACAGATCTGACTCTAATGCCTCCAAATTTTCCATACCAAATAGAAGCTAGGATTATAACCCTTTAAAACTGAGAGTCCTAGAAACATAGAGCTTTAGAGGAATCTTGCAAATGGCCACTTTACCCCCAAGAAAAACAATGCTGCATGAGAGGCTAGAGCAGATGCACAGATTCCTGCCTGGTGAGCTTCGTGGGGGAAAGAGCCAGCAAAGGACTCCAGAGGTCACTCAACACCCCAGCCAAGGATGCTGGAAAACCTCAGCAACCACCCCTATAGTTGCACAGTAGGGTGACCCTTACCCAGCAGGAATCTTCTTTTCTCATGGAAGTACCCGCCCCTAGCCAATGTCAAACTATCTTGAGCTCCCCCGTCAACCCTACAGAGCAAAGCCCCACCTGCAAGAGCAGAGAACCCCAAACGGTGGAAACTCTTCCTTAGAGAGTCAGTGGAAACATCAGGGCACCATGGCTCATTAACGGTACCACAGGAGACTGTGTAACATTCAATTACTCAGGACTAATTATCCAATTCAGGGATTATCCAGGCCTCATTTCCCCTTCCACTTCTCCTCCTCTTGGCGGCCTGCCCTTCTCATGCTTCAACCAGGGAGGAGTGAGGTAAATAAGAGAGGTGAAACACCAGTTGGCTTGTCTGATAAGTGGTTTGGGAAGGAGAATGAAACTACTCATCAAAAGGAAGCTTTCAGACTAATTACATCTTTCTATATCCCAGCCTCTTTCTACTGGTTTCCATATTCCATGATTCCCCTGATCCTGTTACCATAGATAAGAAAGAGATGGGTCTAAGTTTCATAAAAATGAAACATTCATTACCACATGCACCAGTTACTGAGTACTTGCTAAACACTGTGTAAAACACTGCACTGGGGACAAGGAATTAAAGATTATAAAGATCTTAGCCCTCTGGGAGACGATGGCTTACGAGAGAAGGTAGACACAGAGCCAACTGCACTGTCATATAGCAATGTACATGCATGCAAAGACCAGAACCCTCTCTTAGGTGCTGACCCCATGACACCCACACACTGGGCTACCTGACAGCAGCTTTGAAACTCCACAAAGGATGTAAACTCTGCCTCTCCAAAGAGCCCCAAGCCCTCAATGGAGCCTTCTTTCAGAAACAACAGAATATGAGGGTAAGAGGTTTTTTCCTTTCAATTAAAAAAAAAAAAAAAAGAACCCACTGGAATTAAAAGTGACACACAGCCAGAAACACAGAGCTCAGAAGGCCAGCATTACACCTGTCACTTTCAGGTGAAAGTTTTTTTGTTTTTTTTTCCTGTTATTATTACCTGAGTAAGCAGGACTCCAGGAGAATAATGCAGGAGTCACTAGTTTGGGTCACTTTTAAGGAAGCAGATAAAGAAAAGATGATAACACAGAATAACCATTCCTTTGTTAAAGGAAATGATGCTGCTTCATTACACATCTACTTACCTTCTTCACTCCCAAATTCTTAATTCCTATTTTAGACAGCAAGAAAAAGCAGGGGAGAGAGAAAAAGAAACAAGCAGGGAAGAGCACAACGTTTCAGAAGAGAAGTCCTTGAGTAGGACTCTGGGAAGACAGCAGAGTAGGAAGCACCAGCAATCTGGCTCCCCGATCTGCAGTGGCAGAGTTGGTCTGATATAACTATTTTAGAACCCTGGAGTCTGCTGAAGATTTGCAACTTCCAGAGAAGACCCAGACAGTAAACTGCAGTTGGGCCAATACCAACTCTTAGCACAACAGCAGAGCATGAGCGTGTTCCTGCAGCAGCTTGCACACAGCTTTCAGGAGCCCAGGTGGGCAACAAGTATCCTGTCCTCCAAATACCAGAGATCTGTGCTCTGACTACAGACTGTGGCTTCTGATCACAGAGGCCAAGAGGCTGGCAACTACTGTTGCAAGCCCTTCCCATTCTGGATGAATTGACTTCCCCAGGACTTAAACAGCTGGCAGCCTTTTGACCCCTTCATTTTTCACTTGTTCCCCTTTGGAGAGCCAGATGTTAAAAGACTAGAACATTCAAAAAACCACTACATACACAGGGAAAATTAGAAAGTGACTGCACATGCCCAAGAAAAGGCTCAGAAAAGACCTAAAGCTCATCTTTGGCACAGAGAAAGCCTACAACAATCAAAACACAAACAAAAATAATAAAAACAACAAGAAGAAAAAAAAAAAAACAACAGCAACCCCGGGGAAGGGGAAGAATCTGGGTGGCTCAGTCGGTTAAGCATCTGTCTTCAGCTCAGGTAATGATCCCAGGGTCCACAGATTGAGCCCCACATCTGGCTTCCTGCTCAGTGGGGAGTCTGCTTCTCCCTTTCCCTCAGCTGCTCCCCCTGCTTGTGCTCTTCTCTCTCTCTCTCTCTCTCTCTCTCTCTCTCTGGCAAATAAATAACTAAATAAATAAAACCTATTTAAGAATCTGATTTCTAAAGTTACTACCTTATGAGATTCAAATATCTGGCATTTAAAAAAAAAAATCACAAGGCATACAAAGAAACAAGAAAATATGACCCATTCAAAGGAAAAAAAAAATCAACAGAAACGATTCCTGAAAAGAACTGATGGTAGATATACTAGACAAAGACTTTAAAACAACTGTCTTAAAGATATTCAGGGAACTAAAGGAGACAGTCAAGAAAATGATAAAGATGTAATTCTGTGACATCGATAACTGAAAGGGGCAGGGACAGAGCTATAAAGAAGCAGAGTTTTTGTACGTTACTGAAGTTAAGCTGGTATAAATTCAAGTTGATGTTATAACTTTAGGATGTTAAAAGTTATTCCCATGGTAATCTTAAACAGCTATGGAATATACACAAAAGGAAGTGAGAAAGAAAAACATTTCACTACAAAAAATTAAACACAAAAGAAAGTAATGCAGGAAACGAGGGACAAAAAACTATAGGATAGCATACAGAAAACAAAGAGCACAACATAAGTCCCTCCCTTTCAGCTACTATAAATGTAAATGAATTAAACTTTCCAATCAAAAAAACAGAGACTGGCAGAATGATAAAAACATGGGATCTAACTAGATGCTACCTATAAGAGACTCACTCAAGATCCAAAGACACAGACAGATTGAAAATCAAAGGATAAAAAAAGATATTCCATGCAAATAGTAACCAGAAGAGAGCAGGGGTGACTATATTAATATCAGACAAAAAAAGATTTTAAATCAAAAAACTTATAAGAGACAAAGAAGGACATTATATATTAATAAATGGCTCAAAACAGCAAATATATATATATATATATATAAACACTTACATACCTAATAACAGACATCAAAATACATAAAACAAAAACTGATGAAGGGAGAAATAGTTCCACAATTATAGTTGGAAGCTTCAATACTCCACTCATAATAACGGACACAACCAGCAGACAGAAGATAAGGAAAGAGAGGCACTAACACAATAAACCAACTAGATCTAACAGACATATACAGAATAGTCTGCCCAACAACAGCATAAAACATCATGCACATTCTTCTCACATGCACATGAGATATTTTCCAGGACAGAATAAATGATAGGCCACATACTAAGTCTCAATAAATTTACAAAGGTAGATATACAAAGTATTTTCTCTGATCACAAGATGAAGTTAGAAATCAATAATAAAAGTAAAACTGGAAAATACAGGGGCACCTGGGTGGCTCAGTCATTAAGCGTCTGCCTTTGGCTCAGGTCATGATCGCAGGGTCCTGGGATGGAGCCCCGCATCGGGATCCCTGCTCAGCGGGAAGCCTGCTTCTCTTTCTCCCACTTCCCCTGCTCGTGTTCCCTCTCTCACTGTGTCTCTATCTGTCAAATAAATAAAATCTTAAAAAAAAAAAACTGGAAAATACAAAAAAAAAAGTGGAAATAAACAACGCACTTTTAAACAACCAATGGATCATAGAAGAAATTACAAGGGAAATTAGAAAATACTTAGAGATGAAAAAAAACTAAAATACAATATACCAAAACTTATGCAAACATAGCAAAAGCAGTGCCAAGGGGGAAATTTATAGCTATAAATGCTTACATTAAAAACGAAAAAGATCTCAAATCAACCTAACCTTACAAATTAAGGAGCTTGAAATAGAAAAAACTAACTGGGGCACCTGGGTAGCTCAGTCAGTTAAGCATCTGACTCTTGATCTCATCTCAGGACTTGATCTCAGCGTCGTGAGTTTAACCCCAGTACTGAGCTCCATGCTGAGTGTGGAGCCTTCTTAAAAAGGAAAAAAAAACTAATCCAAAGCTAGCAGAAGGAAAGAAATGATAAAGATTAGAGGAAAGATGAACAAAATATAGAACAGAAAAAAAAAAGAGACAAAAATCAGTGAAACCAAAAGTTTGTTCTTTAGAAAGATCCTTCTTCTCCCTCTGCCTCTCTCTCTCTCTCTCTCATGAATAAATAAAATCTAAAAAAAAAAAGAAATAAAGATCAACAAAATTAAACCTTTAGCTAGATGGACAAAGGAAAAAAAGAGAGAAGATTCAAATTACTAAAATCAGAAACAAAAGTAGAGACATTACTACCAATTTTACAGGCATAAAACAATTTTTTTAAGAGAACAACTATA
Organism: Eumetopias jubatus; assembly: GCF_037043125.1. Taxonomy (NCBI): domain Eukaryota; kingdom Metazoa; phylum Chordata; class Mammalia; order Carnivora; family Otariidae; genus Eumetopias; species Eumetopias jubatus. The sequence goes on from NW_028274814.1 coordinate 1,625,001, forward strand.
CACCAAAAAACTGGAGCACTGTGATCAGAAGGCCCTTCAAAACTGAGGGTAAATCAGAAATGAGAAACTAGCCCTAAAAACAAAAATACCTGGACTAACAGGCAAAAGAAGTCATGACATTTCAATTAACAGGGTGTGTGTAAGAGCACACCTAAACGATCAGCCTCACTAAGAACCGCCCGCAATGACTGCAGCATGTGGCAAAGTGATCCATATATTTCATCTTAAGATTTGATTCTTCAACCAACCAATCTTTCAAGGTGCCCCACCCCCGCCTCCGTTCCAATGATATTTTTTCTTTTTAGCAAGTGTGAGCTATTCAAATCTGCAATCAAATGAATGCTTTTGTTAAACAATTTAAATCACAGTTATTAGGGTTTTCACAGTGTGAAATTCTTTTAAAGACACATAAAAATGCTAATGCTAACTTAATCAAGGCAGTTTGGGCAACTCCTTATTTTTCAGCATTCTCAGCATTAACCTATCCTTATAAATTACTCCCCTCCAGGCTTCTCAGAGTGAAAGACATAAACTAAAAGTTTAAATCAGTAAGAGAAATCAGAACACTCCCAGACAGGTCTCTAAGAGGAAGAGTCCAAGACCAGCACAGCCTTGAAAGGCATTTCTAATCACACTTCACACCTCTTGGAGAAGGTAGGAGATGCACTTAAGTGACCTATTTCCCAGCCCTGATGAAAGGAGCTAATACTCAAGTTGTGCTGAGCACTGGAGAGCCAAGTAACAGGTTTACTGAAAACCAAAGTTTTGTCCCAAAAAAAAAAAAAGGCTCACCTAACTCATTCATTCTGCTCACCCAGTCATACCCCTGCCTCAGTACAAACTGCTTTCTTATATGTCAACATACACCGTTTTTCTACTGACTTTACTTTTACCAGATGAAGCCTTTACCACACACTCAGAGACTGGAGAAAATGGCCTAGAAGTTTAATAAATGCAAACAAGCTCTAAAGCCTTAGCTCACCTAGTCAGCTGCCTCTTCATAAAGAATGGCTTGATGCGCGCCTGGGTGGCTCAGTCAGTTAGGCGTCTACCTTTGGCTCAGGTCATGATCCCAGGGTCCTAGAATGGAGTCCCGAATCAGGCTCCCTGCTCAGCGGGGAGTCTGCTTCTCCCTCTACCCCTCCCCCTGCTCATGATCTCTCTCTCTCAAATAAATAAATTTTTTAAAAGAATGACTTGAGAACCATTTAAGAGAAAAGGTATTAAGAAAACCATCAGGAAAGCAAAAACTAGCTGTATGAGGCCTTCAGATCAACACCACCCTTTACATAAATTCTCCCAAAACAATCTGGGAGCAAGGGAGGTGTCCCTGTGAAACAGGTACAGTAAAGTGGAAGGTACATGAACTAAGGAAAAAGGAAAAGCAGGGGGCCGAGGTACCAAATAATGCCAATTCACACCAACTCACAGACATGTATCCCCAAAGAGCAAGGCCAAGATTTCTCTCTGAATGGATAAAAGACACAAGATACCACTCATGACAAAGCCAAGAAAAAGCCCAGGACAGCAAGGGAGAAAATACTGCTGTTTGATCATTCCCTCTTCCTGCCACAAGTCAATTCAATTTGTCAGGTATTTATTAAAGGATCTTTCTACTGGGACTGTGCTAAATTTAAAAAAAAAAAAAAAAAAAAAATCTGACCCTTCTTAAAAACAAGGAAGACTTAATTCAGTACTATTGTGATAAGTGTCAAGACTATTGCAACAGGGGAGACGGCACTCAACTCCAAATACCTGGGCTGGGTTCTATAGTGCCCAGGAGTCTTCCTGGTCTCTCTGTCCCACACTCTCCTCATCACGCATGTCACCTGAGCATCTCAATTCTCCTCACAACTCTACAGTGCCTCCACAGCTCTGCAGGATTAGCCTGGGACTCGAGTCTTCTTCACCTTCTCCTCTGCTCTTCTACAAGAACACGCCCTTCCACCAAAGTGGCCACCTAAACACACCTTGGACTTTCCTGCCCCCTTGCCTCTCCTCTCCCTGTTTCCCCACCACTACATTGTGCCCCTTGGACAGCTAATGAAATCCTAATTCACTTCAAGATCTGGTTCTAATCCCCATGCCTTTGAAGACTTCCCAGACCCTCCCAGTTGGCCCTGACCTCCTCATCCTTGATGAGCCCACAGATTATTTTTTAATGCATTTAGCCCCATCTGAGTTCTAAGCTCCCTGAGGGCAGGGATCCTGCCTTGGACCACTCTACATCCTTCAAAACACCTAGGAGAGTGCCTTCCCTTGGTCTTTATGTCCATGGGAAAGACCTTTTCCTCCTTTACCATAAAAATCAAATTAGCCAATAAAACACTACAGACTTAAAACTAAGGAATAATCTATCAGAAAGTATGATTAAGAGGGTGCTTCCTATTACATTCACAAATCAGGAAGAGAAAAAAAGAATAAAAAGTGAGCTCCTTTTTTAAAATTTTTTTATTTAAATTCAATTTAATTAACATATGCTACTATTACTAGTTTCAGAGGTAGAATTCAGTGATTCATCAGTGCATACAACACCCATTGCTCATTACATGAAGTTCCCGCCTTAATGTCCATCACCCAGTTACCCCATCCCCCCCACCCACCTCTCCTCCAGCAACCCTCAGTTTGTTTCCTATAGTTAAGTCTCTTATGGTTTGCCTCCATCTCTGTTTTCCTTATTTTATTATTTTTCCTTCCCTTCCACTATGTTCATCTGTTTTGTTTCTTAAATTCCACATGAGTGAAATTGTGGTATTTGTCTTTCTCTGACTGACTTATTTCACTTAGCATCATAACCCTCTAGTTCCAATCATGTCATTAAAAATGACAAGATTTCATTCTTTTTGATGGCTAATAGTCCCTTGTGTATATATACCACATCTTCTTTATCCATTCATCTGTCGATGAACATCTGGGTTCTTTCCATATTTTGGCAATTGTGGACATTGCTGCTATAAACGTTGGGGTGCATGTGCCCCTTCGAATCACTATGTTTGTATCCTTTGGATAAATACCTAGTAGTGCAATTGCTAGGTTGTAGGGTAGCTCTATTTTTAACTTTTTAAAGTTACCTTTAAAGGAACCTCCATACGGTTTTCCAGAGTGGCTGCACCAGTTTGCATTCCCACTAACACTGTAAGAGGGTTTCCCTTTCTCTGCAACCTCGCCAACACCTGCTGTTTCCTGAGTTGTTAATAAGAGAGCTCCTATCTTAAAAGATTTTACAGTTACCTTCTTCTAGGTTTATATACATTTTCTAAATTTTCTGCAATAAACATATATTACTTTTATTAACACAGAAAATGTCATCTTGAAAACACTTTAAAGGAACATACAATAAGTGTTATAGGAATTTAGAGAAGGCTGAGATTCATGTGAGTAGGAACAAGCCATGACATGGTCACGGAGAAAGTGGGGCCAGTACCAACTAGGCAATGAAGGGCTGGCAGATAAAAAGGACGGGGGGCGGGGGGAGCAGATAATAGGAAGAAGGAGGAAGGGAGCAGGGAGAAGAATCAACTTCTGAGGCTATCATTTACTGAGAATCTACTAGATCCCAGGCTATTTACAAGCATGATCTATCTCATCTAATCCTTGCAATCACTCAGTGAGGTAGGTATTACTATTCCCATTTTAAAGATGACAAAACTGAAAATTAGGTTGTGACTTGCCCAAAGCCTCGCATCTAGTAAGTGATAGGAGTCTGTGCTCTTTCCATTCTGCTAAGAATTTTTCAGCTGTGTTTACCAGAGGGCTCTGTAGAGACTTGGCCTCAGGCCCCAGCCCAAAACAGGAAGGTTCTGGGTTCCCATTCAGCATCAACCTGAGCAGTTCCACTGTAATCCATTTTATGCATTTTGAGTATCAAGATAAGATGTCTTTAAAAAAAAAAAAGGAGTTCCAACATTTCAAAAAATAAACAACAGTTTGAAAGCCACTGCCCTATGCCATACCACCCCACTACAAAGGCCCTGAGGTGGCTGAGATATATTTGGTAGGCATGCTGGGCTGGGGAACACCAAGGAGAAAGAATCCTGTCATGGATATGTGTTAGGAAGCAGAGAGAAATGAGACTGAAACGTGAGGGCCTAGAAAGTTCCTAAGACCTGAAGTAAGGCAAAGGTAAGGAAACCCTTTTTTTAGTTGACACCTGTGAGCCTCTGGCTCACGCCAAAACCAAAGCTGCAGCAGGCACATCCTCTAAGGAACCAGCATTTAAATAAAAATTTCAGAAAACCTGCTTTTCATTAGGATAACCTTTGATATAAAAAATTTCAAATACCAAAACAAATGCAACAGATGTGCAACTCTATTTTAAAACGACTTGAATATGTGCAAATCTTTCAAAATAATGTGTTTTCTCAGCATTCCTGCCCCTGGGGTGGGGATACTGTCTGCTGGCTCACCAAGCATCCTGGGCAAGTTTTTTGGGGGTGTTTCTCCATCCCACATTTGCCTCCTACTAATTGATCATTAAAAGACAGCACAAAAGGCATTGTCAAAAATAACTGACAGGAATTTATCTATATTCAGCCAAAAAATAAAGTAGGATCAAATTATGCTCTTACGCTGATTTAATTTATATACTATATTTTATACAAACATAATCTGATAGTTCTCACACTTTGGAAGCATAATCCTTACGAGTAAGTCAACGAATGCTTGGTATGAGATGTTCCTCACTTTCCATTTACTAAATGCTGAGCTGATTTATTGTGATATTCTCTGTTTAGGGAAGAGCAGCCTTCAGATACACAAGCGTTAATTCATTTTGTTCATTTGTTTTCATGCTCATGACCAGTATCAGAGGATGCTTTTATAAGAGATGGTAACAATAATGCATTCTTATCGCACACACAGGTTTTCTGAGCATGGCATTTAATGGCTTTATGGAAGTCAACAAATAAAAAGGTTTTTGAATTCTCACTGCTTAGCTGTAAAAGTCACAATTCTCTAGCTCTTAAAAGTTCGTTCACAAATAAAATCAGGGAGCTGAAACAGTTCTGTTTGAACATACACCTAGTGAGCACCCTATTTGTGCACCAGGTGCTATAGTGATGGTGGGAATTCAAAGATGAAAGACACAGTGCCTGCCCTTGAGAAGTTTGTGAAAGGTAGCAGGAGTCAAATATATGTAAACAGATAACTTCTATATAACTTGGTATAGATCAGGTTACTACATAAACACAGGAAAAACCTGTGGTAGGCAGAATGATGGCCCCAAAGATGTCCACAACCTAATCCCCAGAACTTGCAAATATGTTACCTCACAGGACAAAAATGAATTAAAACTGCAGATGGAACTAAGGTTACTAATCCACTGACTTTAGAACAAGGAAATCATTCTGCATTATCTGGTGGGCCCAATATAATCCACTTAAAAGTGGGAAGAGGAGAGAGATGTGATGACAGAAGCAGAGTTCAAAGATGTTTTGTTGCTCACACTGAAGATAGAGGAGGGGACCAGGAGCCAAGGAATGTAGCTAGATGAGGCAAGGAAACAAGATTCTCCATAAAGCCTCTGGGAAGAGCTGCCAACCCCCTGACCTTAGGCTACTGAGAGCCATGTCAGGCTTCTGAAGCAGAGAACTGCAGGGTAACACATCTGTACTGTTTTAGAACACCAGTGTGTACTCCTTTGTAATGGCAGCAATAGAAAATTAAGAAAGATCCCTTCAGCTGGAAAACAGAATTATTTCTATGTGAAAAGAGAACACTCATTCTTACCAACACTTCATCAGCCATACTCAGCAAGAAGAGCAAGGCCACTAAACCTTAAAGCTCAATCCAGAAATGCAAATGCCGAGCTGTACACATTCATTATGTTATAAAAAGTCTCCAGTGACTGTCCCTAAAACATCCTTTACATACTCCCCAGTCAAAAGAGTGGTGATTTGGGAGACCACCACAAGCACAAGGCCCACGACTCTTCTGCTAGCAGCCTCACTGTGAACCCTTCAGTGGCGCGCATACGAATGCTCACGTAGCCTTCCCAACGTCCGCAATCAGACGGTCTAGTTCACTTCAGCTCAGTCAACCGACACTATAAATATAGCCTACTATGGAGCACAACATTAAATGTGATACCAGGAAAAGCTGCAGAATCATTTTCCAAACACTGGCCTGGAGGCAGAGAAAAGTCTACTCCTCTGGAATTGCTCCCCAGAGTCAAAACTAGCCCCGCTTACCTGCCAGGCCGCGTTCTGAAACACTAAAGGAGCATGAAAAAGCAAAGGGGGCCGGCTTCCCCTGGATACCAGCCCAGCATTTGTTTGCTCACTTGAGATGACCCCAGGGAGCACAATTTCAGCAGGACTCAGGCCAGAGCCACACCTAATTTGGTTATTGTCAGGAAAGCCCGGCTTGTGTATGGAATTCCACAGCTGTGTTTGCAATTTTATCAACTATCTGAGGCTTTAAAGATCATCTTGTGGATCGGGGAGAGTTCACTCAGGAGGAAAACACTTAATTCTACATGCTATATGTTAACTACTGAATTTATTCTAACACTAAATCCAAAATTTTGTCTCCTTCTCTGAACTTAGAAAGTTGCCCGCAATAAATTTTTAAGTAACAAACTGAACAATCACTTTTAGGAATATGTGTATGTGTGTACTTCCCTCCTCCCTTTTCCTGATTTCTTTCTTTTCTTTATCTGCTCAATCTCATCTCAGGATTACCACCTGACATCCTACTTTGCATATTTGATCAATAGACTAATGTAAGCCATTCTCCTTCCCACTATCCTTGTCCCACATGTGCACCAAGAGAACAGAGTAAAGAGTCTTGTTGCAGCTTAGGGTGACATTGTTAGCTTAGTGTGCAGCAGCCTCCTCTTCATTTCTACCCTCCCCGGCACACAGAACAATCTTAGTCATTCTAATCTTATGTTTTCTTATGGGAGCTCCTCCAACCTATAGACACACTAAAGAGTAAAATAAATATATAACCACGATACACACAGCTCTCCCTGTAAAGGCCTGCAAGATGATAACAGTTAACATGCTTTACTAGGGATCCCTTTTCCAACTGAGACCTACCTTTTCTCTAACACCAAGATTAAGAGAAGCTAAGGATCATAAGGCCCCACAGACTCTGCCATAATACAAAGATAACAAAAGAAATCACAGAATTATGTGGTTAATGGGAATGTGATAAATGATTTCTCAACCAGCAATACCAAGTTAAGCAGCCCCAGGTCACATGACACAAATTCCGAGTTCAACCTAGTGGAATTATACATCTGGAGGTCCAAAAACTACAACCATTTCCTATTCTTCTATTTCTCATTTTAATCTGATTGTTGGAACAAATATACAAATAAAGGAGCAAAATACTTAAATCAGGAGAAACACTAGTACAAATGTGTAGTGAAGTTTCAAACTCACACATATTTATAAATTGTCTTAATGTTCACTGAAATTGACAGTATAGTGCTAACCTCTTTTCTTTCAAGTGGCTCAACAAAGAGCTAGTTACTTTCAATTAAAATACCTAAACACTTCATTCTTAGAAGGAGAGACCACAGTTTTCTCATTTATTGAGCACACATCATATCTTACACTGGATCATTCTCATGATACAAAGTACAACTCGGTTTTAAAAACATTTTGTCTACCTGGGCGCCTGAGTGGCTCAGGGGTTAGGTAACCAACTCTTGATTTCAGCTCAGGTCAGGATCTCAGGCTCATGAGTTCGAGCCCTGCGTGGGGGCTCCCTGCTCAGCGGGGAATCTGCTTGGGATTCTCTCTCTCTCCCACTCCCTCTGCCCCTCCACCCATACTCACACTGTCTCTCCTGATCTAAAATAAATATATCCCCAAAAAAACTTTTTGTCTACTATTAGGAGAAGCATAGTGAAACCAAATTTCACTTGTTTAAAAAGTAGTATCAGGGACACCTGGATGGCTCAGTCTGTTAAGCACGACCTTCAGCTCGGGTCATGATCCCAGGGTCCAGGGATGGAGCCCCACATCGGGCTCCCTGCTCAGCAGGGAGTCTGCCTCTCCCTCTGCCTGTCACTCCCTCTGCTTGTGCTCTCTCTCTCAAATAAATAAATAAAATCTTCAAAAAAAAAGTAGTACCAGGCGTTCATGAGGATGTGGAACACCTGAAATTCTCAAGCTTTGCTGATGGGAGTATATATTCCAAAGTATTTCATGCATGAACTGAAGTTTGCAAGTAGCAAATAACAGTATTACACCTCAAGGTGTTTCACTGCTTCACAATTCATCAGTCATCTAAGCACTGGCAGAAACTTCTGAGTTAAACATGGGTGTACATCTAGGGGAGAAATGACATAGCCCTCCCAAAGGCATTACATAAGGAGCCAACAGAATTCTCAGAGGACAGACTGCCATCCTAAGTCCACAGAAGTTTTTGCTAAGGAAAGCTCCTCCACAAACCCAACCCGAGAGTGCCCTAGGCCAACCCTATGTACAAGGACTGGACTGGAGGCACGTCAGCGCGTAAGTGTGCAGACCCAGATGGAATCAATGTGTGTTCAAGTTCTACTCTAGTAAGACGTGATCTGTATCAACATCACTCCTCCACTGCAGGGTCACTAGTCTCATCTGCTTATTTTCCAGGACATTACAAAGCCAAGTAGCTATCCTGCTAAGACACAAACAGGAAACCCCCCTATAACTAGAATTTGTTAAGAGTAAGTTGTTATGGAGCACCTGGGTGGCTCAGTGGGTTAAGTGGCTGCCTTCGGCTCAGGTCATGATCTCAGGGTCCTGGGATCAAAGTTCTGCACATTGGGCTCCCTGCTCAGCGGAGAGCCTGCCTCTCCCTCTCCCTCTGCCTGCCACTCTGCCTATTTGTGCTTTCTCTGTCAAATAAATAAATAAAATCTTAAAAAAAAAGTTGTTATAATTCATTGTTTCTGAAAGTGTTGTGTCTGTGGAACATCATACTGCCATGTGCTTAAAACAAAGAGGATTCCATAGGTAAGTAGGTCTGGGAAATGTTGCCTTATAGATATTCTTACTCCCTCTCCCCACAATGCATGCCATTTATCACATTAAACATTCAGCAAAGTGCTATATGAAAGAAATCTGCTTTACTCTAAGGCAGGGTTTCCCAAACATATTTGACAAAGGAACCTTTTTTCCAACCTAAAACAGCCGTTTCCCATACTTGATCCTAAACAATCACTAGAGTTACTGTTAAAACTGAAGATTCCCAGGCTCTACTCTAACCTCTTGATCAAAATCTTCAAGGGAGGGGTCATGTCATTTAAAATAAATATCCCAGTTAACTTAAATCAGAGCAGTTTGAAAAACACTGACAAACTAGCATTTGGTCAGAAACACTACTTTTTGTTAAAAAATGTTTCTAAGTCAATTCCTTGATTCAAGGTCACTACTCTAAGCATTATTATCCATGCACAGTACTGAGGAGATAAAGAACATTTTATACTGGTCTTGAGAATATGACAGCAGTTTTTTCATCCTTTGAGTTTTTTTCACTAAGTTAATCATAATCATTATAATAACAACTGAGCTCTTAAATATATTATCTCCCACAGTTTTTCACAAAAACTTACCGGAAAAGTACAATTATTTTCCCCCATTTTGAGGACATGAGGAAGCAGGCTACGGAAGTGTAAGTGATTTGCCCTAAGTCAGAGTTTCTCAATCTCCAGCACTACTGGCATCTGGTGCAGGAAAACCGTCAGAGGGGTAGGCAGCCTATCCTGTGCACCACGGAATGTTCAGCAGCATCCCTGCCTTTACCCATGAGATGCCAGTAGCACCTCCCCTCCAATTATAACAACTAAAAATGTCTCCAGACCTTGCATAAATATCGCCAGCGGGCAAAACTGGTTAGGAACCAAAGGTGAGAGCGTGCTGCCAGAACTCTGGCCACTGGTGTCTTAGCCAGCCGGCCCTCCCACAGCAGCTGCTCTTGCACCCTCTGCATGCTCTGCCCTTTGCAAGCTTCCTCCTCTCCTCCTCAGCATGCTTACAAACTGAGAAACCCAGCAGGCCGGCCGGGCTCTCACTGCTCTGCCTCACAGCCAGTCCACCCTGAAGAAAAGGCCTGAGAGAAGCTCGCCAGGTGACACAGTGAGACAAAAGGTGAACCAAGCGCCAGCAATTTCTGGCACAAAGTAAGACCTCAAGAGAAGTAATGCCTGTGTGTCCTACTGTCCTGCCAATGGCTTCAGTTGCACGTATCAAAGATTCTCAATCTGGTCTCTTAAAAATGAATCATAGAAAAAGCATTCTGCCCACAATGACATACCTAGTTAATTCAACACCTGGGAAAGACCATTTTTTAACACACTCTCGTCATATGAAAAAATTATTTTCCACAATAGTTATGTAAAAATCAATACCTACTGATTTCTTGATTTGTTCTTTAGTGTTAAAACAATCAATTTTTTGAAGATTTTATTTATTTATTTGAGAGAGGGAGAGAGCACGAGCAAGGGGAGAGGGAGAGGGACAACCAGACTGCCCCCTGAGCGCAGAGCCCCACACAAGGCTCGATCCCAGGACCCCAAGATCACGACCTGAGCCAAAGATCATGACCTGAGCCACCCAGGCACCACAAAACAATTTTAAAATGATAAATTTCACGGGGCACCTGGGTGGCTCAGTTAGTTAAGTGTCTGCCTTCAGTTCAGATCATGATCCTAGGGTCCTGGGATCGATGGAGCCCCACATTTTTGGAAGCATGCTTCTCCCTCTCCCTCTGCCGCTCCCCCTGCTTGTGCTCTAAAAATAAAATAATTGGGGCGCCTGGGTGGCTCAGTCGTTGAGCGTCTGCCTTCGGCTCAGGTCATGATCCCAGGGTCCTGGGATCCAGTCCCGCCATCGGGCTCCCTGCTCCACGGGGAGCCTGCTTCTCCCTCTCCCACTCCCCCTGCTTGTGTTTCCTCTCTCACTGTGTCTCTCTGTTGATTAAATAAATAAACTCTTTAAAAATAAATAAATAAAATAAAATAAAATAATAAAATGACAAATTTCAACACATATTATGCACGTTTAGTAAAATTATTGTATGAACTAAAATTGGCAATTGCCAAACAAAAATATTACGTACACCTGAAGGTTTGCACTGTTCCACTGTTTTAATTTTTAAGCAGAAACAAAAACTCCAAGTGATCAAACACAATGACAGAATTATAAACCTCAATATTATCATTGTTCACTTCAAATCTACCATTTAAATGCAGAAATATGTAGTATCACAGGGGTTAAATGCATGAAAAATGTTTGAGGCAATCTTGAACAATTTTAAACTCTTAAAAATCTCTGGAAATGAATGCATGTCGCTGAGTACCCAGTGCTGGGGGCCAACTGTATAATTAAGAGTCTCTGATTCAAGTTCCATGTAGTATACAATATCTATCAAAGGATAATCAAAAAGTGCTCATTTGAAACTTACATATATATTATTAAAACTCAAGTTATCATAGCAATTATTTAGAACACACACCAACAAAAGATTTTTGGAGAAGGAATATGTTATCACCGATACTGTTTAGAACTGCAGACACAATTCTAGACTTTTAAATTTTGCAGACAAACTTTTTGGATGCTTTTATTATTGTTATTAAATTCTCTACAAACAATGCACCCCTTATCATCTGTACCAGAGCAGACTACTCCCACCACCCAATCCTTGGGACAGCATAGTCTGCCTAACATGGTTAAAATGGTACTCAAAAGTTTCAAATCCAAAACCAGTTGGCTACAAATAACTAATGGAAAGAAAAAAGTCACAAAAAAATCATCATAAAGGAAACAATGAAATGGTCAGATCTCCTGGTCCCATCTCAAGTCCAATTCCAGCTTACCACGTAGGTCAGACAAGCCATGAAACTTCCTCAGGCAATTCAGGGTTAGGAGACAGGCTTTGAACGCTGGCTGCTGTGTAACCCTGGGTAAATTACTTAATCTCTCTGAGCCTTTCAACTTTCTCATCTTCAAGATGGAGATATAACAGTATCTGCCCCATGGGGCTGGCTGAAGGTAATAAAAGGAGAGGATCGTTAAGTGCTCTATACAGAACAGTTAGCTGCACCTGGGCAGTATCTTGAAATTATTGAATCTGGGTAATGAATATATAGAGATCATTACACTATTCTCTTTAATTTTGTATTTTTTTTAATTTTTCAAAATAAATATTTGAACTTAGTTGTTACCTTAACGTTCTTTACAGAGGCATACCTCAGAGATATTGTGGGTTCAATTGCAGAGCATCACAATAAAGCAAATCAGTTTTTTGGTTTCCCAGTGTATATAAAAGTTATGTTCAAAATTAAAAAAAAAAAAAAAAAAACAGGAGCATCTGGGTGGCTCAGATGGTCAAGTGTCTGACTCTTGGTTTAGGCTCAGGTCATAATATCTCAGTTATTGGACTGAATCCCACATTGGGCTCCTGGGGGAGTCAGCTTCAGATTTTCTCTCCTTCTGCCCCTCCCTTGTTCATGCTCGCTTGTGTGCACGCTCTTTCTCTCCCTCTAAAATAAAATCTTTTTTAAAAAATTTTAAAAATAAAATCAAAAAAACAAAAAGTTATGTTTACACTAAACTGTAGTTTACTAAGTGTGCAACCGCATTATGTCTAAAAAGCAATATACATACCTTAATTTTAAAATACTTTATTGCTAAAAAATGTTAACCACCATCAGAGCTTTCAGCAAATTGTAATCACTTTGCTGGTGGAGGGTCTTGTCTCGATGTTAGTGGCTGCTGACTGATCAGGGTGGTGGCTGTTGAAGGCTGGGATGGCTGTAGCAATTTCTTAAAATAAGACAACAATGAAATTTGCCACATTTGATTGACTCTTCCTTTCACAAATGATTTCTCTGAAGCACACAAGGCTATTTGATAGCATTTTACCCAGAGCAGAACTTCTTTCAAAACTGGAGTAGATCCTCTTAAACCCTGCGGCGACTTTGTCAACTACGTTTATGTACAATTCTAAATCCTTTGTTGTCATTTGAACAATCTTCACAGTATCTTCTCCAGGAGTAGATTCCATCTCAAGAAACCACTTTCTTTGTTCATCCATAAGAAGTAACTCTTCATCCATTAAAATTTTATCATGAAATTGCAGCAATTCAAATACAATATTTGAATATGTCTACAAGACTGCAAGCAGTACCAAAATGTGACACAGACACAATGTAAGCAAATGCTGTTGGAAAAATGGCACCAACTGACTTGCTCAGTGCAAAGTTGCCACAAACCTTCCATATGTAAAACAAAAACGAAAACAAAGGGGCACCTGAGTGGCTCAGTTGGTAAAGTGTCTGCCTTCGGCTCAGGTCATGATCCCGGAGTCCCAGGATGGAGTCCCACATTGGGCTCCCTGCTCAGCCAGGAGTCTGCTTCTCCCTCTGACCCTCCCCCATCTCATGTTCTCTCTCACACATAAATAAAATCTTAAAAAAAAAAAAAACACCCACACACAAAGTTATCTGTGAAGTGCAATACAGCAAGAGCAATAAAACAAGGTATGCCTATATATAAAACACAGGCGAAATAAGGATCTCTAAGGTCTCTTTGGACTTTAAAACCCTATTATATATACCAGACTGGAAAGAGGGCTCAATTCCTAGGTGCAAATGAGGCAAGACATTCCAGAAATAAACTGAGACCACCAGTCATCTCCAAGAGTGATCACTGCATAATAATTGATGTTTTACACATAAATGTTCAATGATTGGATGTCGGACTAATTCCAGGCATTCATTGCAAAGCACAAACCAAAATGGAACCAGCACTTCCAGATCCAAGCCCTCAATGATCTGAGACTCGTGTCTGGCCCAGGAAATAACCTGTATCTTTCTATTCTTTGTGGAGAAAAGACCAGTAAAAGACACAATGATGAGAATTGATCCTGAGGGAAGGACATAACCAAAAAATGCTATATAAATTGAATGAATTCATACCACAAAGGACTTTAAGGCTTTCTGAGGGAATTTTACATTCAAAAGATGGAACAGGCATTCATAATTAGTCATATTTGCTGACTATACAAATGAGTAAAATATCAGCAAAACTTAAGAGAATCTATTATAAACCAGGAAAAACACCTATGACCAAATACACTTTGCACCAAGCTAAAATGGAATGGCTGTCTGAATTACACAACATACAAAGTTACATAAAATTTTAAAGACAGTAGAAATAGTTAGACCAAAAACAGGGGCGGGGGGAATTCTAGTACCTTGGAAAATGACATAATTTCACTTGAGAAAACATCGTAAGAGTCATGATATGTTTCTGAAAGACAATACTGACCCCAGTGAAGTCACCTTCTGAAAAAAGACAAACCACACCTCTCTTCTCTAGCTCCAAGTGACCCTCAAAGCAGCATCTTCCTTTCTACTAAAGCAATGCAAAAGTAAAAGCAAGTTTTAAGAGCTAGAACCAGGGGCATCTGGGTGGCTCAGTTGGTCAAGTGTCCAACTCTTGATGTTTTGACTTTGACATCATCCAATATTACAAACCTATAACTACATAGTAGACTGTTAGAGTTCATGTCCCACTGGCTTCCAAAACACACCTTTCCATGTGTAACCTACCAACGACAGAGTTTTCCAAGTTCAAAAAGTCCTATCCAAGGTAGTCCTTCTCAATCAATCTACTAATTCCTGTTCATTTCTTCCTTCAGCTGTGTGACCTGCTTTGTTGGAGAGCTTCAGCATGATGTCTGCTGAAATTTCTGGAAGGGACAGCTATTAATTCCCCTTTGTGTGGTGAAAGGAGGTTTCAAATCCTCCAACAGATGGTTCCACCGACTGTTGGCCCAGATTAACTCACTTTCCTAACAACTCCCAGGGTAAAACAGGGCTGGGAATGGAGGACAGAGATAAGCAAGAGAGAGCTCTCAGCAAAAGAAAGCAGTATCTGTCATTTGTGGCCCTTCTATACCACTTTCTCTTCTTTTCCCACACATTACACTTTGTTCCCAATAGTCTAATGCTCTAAATCAGCTAAAATGCCTAACTTTATTATGGGAGAGGAAATGTGCAGTTACAGGATATGCAAAGCTGAGATCATGCAGAGTTATAATCATAGCTAAACCCAAAAGTCCTTCCAGCTGCTCACTCAGTCACTCCCCCAGAATCAAACTGCTAGTTGCTATGTCCCTGGAAAGATGTCTTTGCCTCTAATACAATCTGGCTCCATTTCTTATGTCTGACTGCTAACAGCTTTCAAGTCCTAGCCCTCCCGGCTTCCCTTTCTGCCCCACATGTGGGCAAGCTGGTAAGAAAGCCCAGGGCCCGCTCCTTTGGCACAGGCAGGAATTTCAAACCACCTAAGCACAGGAAGGCAGGCAAGGAAGACCTAAGCCAAGCTCATCTTCTCTACACAATAAAGCAAAGCCAGTCTCTTTTCCCTGCCCTCTGACCACACTGTCAACCTACTTCAAAGCCTGCCCCGTGCTCCCGTGACAAAGATTCATTCTGTGAGTAGGAGCCTTCTCATACTCTCCTGCTGTGCATGTGGCCTCACAGTCTTTGACATATGAACCACATTTTGGGTAGGGTGCATCCCACCTCTGCAGAGTGGCAACAGCATTTCCCCAAGTAAATGACCCTGAATACTCCTGAATTCAAGTCTGCTCTAGGGTAGCCACTTAGCACACTGACTCCTTTAATGTCTCCCCTGACTCTGGCCATGAGAAACCCCTCTCTAATTAAAATAAGCAAGCATCCATTAGGAAGAAGGCGGCCTGAGGGCTGGTGCCCATTCTACCACTGACCAACCATATGCCTTGAGACTGACATTTATGAGTCTCATTTTCCACACCTCTGACACTCCCTAACTAGTAAGGTCATGGTGAGGATCAGAAGGGACAGGGTATAGGACATCACACCAACAATCACAAGGTCTACGCACACCATAGTCACCTGTGGGGGAGCCCACCTCCCTCAATACACCCTGCATTCCAGCTCCCTCCCCCAACACCCCACTTCCAGTCTCCTTCAGGCTCCCTTCTGTCTCTGCTCTAAAGGCTCTTGTTG
Source organism: Eumetopias jubatus (assembly GCF_037043125.1). Lineage (NCBI taxonomy): Eukaryota > Metazoa > Chordata > Mammalia > Carnivora > Otariidae > Eumetopias > Eumetopias jubatus. The sequence continues at coordinate 1,640,998 of NW_028274814.1, forward strand.
GGAGCTACTAGTTCACTAAAACAAAACAAACCAAAAAGCCCTCCTAATAACTCTTCTCACGACACGTACTCCACACTTTAGCCTAAGAAGCAACCAGAGAGGACCCCAGGCAAGCCCTTATAGGAAGTTAGTTTCCTAGGTTAGGACATGGATTAACACTAGGCAAAATCTTTTCTTTTATATAGTAAAACACTGAAGATCACATGTCTTATCACACACACTGAGGCCAACATCTGAGGTCCCCTTCCAACTCCTGAGCCCTTTGGAAGACAGTTTTTTTGGTCACACCACAGAGAATCCACTTACAAAAGGAAAGCAACTTCTCCCACTTAAAAAACAAGATCTGCAGGGGCACCTGGGTGGCTCAGTTGGTTAAGCGACTGCCTTCAGCTCAGGTCATGATCCCGGAGTCCAGGAGTCCCGGGGTCGAGCCCCACGTCAGGCTCCCTGCTTCTCCCCCTGCCCCTCACCCCACTTGTGCTCCCACACTCTCTCTCAAATAAATAAAACAAAATAAAATAAAAGGAAAAAACAAGATCTACAATAAGGAAAAACTCAAAAGCCAAGCAAATGTCCATTCTGAAAAATCTAAATATGACAAGAGTCACCTCCAGGTTAGTTATCCAAATAGCAGGGTTGGGATAAAGTGTGCAAAAAGCTCTTCCAACTCCTTAAGGTAATTGCTCCAGTACTCATGAACAATTTGTCATCAAATTAAACAAACAAAAAACACTGTTTAAAGTGCTGAGAAGCCAGGTCTTAACGTAAAAATGGACCCAGGTGAAACATGGTCCCAGCTTTGGCACAGCTGTTTTGGACCAAAGTACTACTCAACCTCCCCAAGTCTCAGCTGCCTCAGCTGCGACACTGTACAGAGATCAGCCAGTACCTGTACTGCATTAGCATCTACATTCTGTCTAGTCATCCAAATGAACAAGGGAGCCAACTCCTGGAAAGAGCTGACTGTTGGAAATTACACACACACTCTGCCTGCCTCAGACATCTTCATGAGCTCAAACATCACTCACAAAAACACCTGACAGGGAGTGCTTGGGTGGCTCAGTACGTTAAGCATCTGACTCTTGATTTTAGCTCAGGTCACGATCTCAGGGTTGTAGGATCGAACCCTGGGTCCGGCTCTTCGTTCAGCACAGAGTCTGCTTGTCCCCCTCCCTCTGCTCCTCCCCCCCACCCTTGCTCTCTCAAATAAATAAATAAAATATTTAAGGGGGGAAAAAAAAAAGAACACCTGACAGCTAGGAAAACAGCAAAACAGCCAGAAGTCAAATACGCAAATTCTTCAGTTATCTGGTGTCCTTCAACATCAAAGTTATCAAGAAATCACCAAATGGTAATCTATACATCCAGTAAAGCAGCCTCTTCCACCTTAGCATCCAGCAAAACAGGTAGCTATTTAACATGCCCTCCTTCTAATCCTAGCCCACAGGAGTTCATGCACTGATCTCATATTTATCAATGTCCTAATCCCTCTGGGACACTTTGTCCAGTACTAAGGACGAAAGATAAGAGCCTGGACCAAAGACGACAGACCTATAAATAATATAAGACAATAATATCAGTTGGATATATATACTTAACATCTATTACGTGCTAGTCCAGCAGTTCTCAAAATGTGGTCCCTGAATCCGTAGGGGTCCCCAAGAAACTTTCAGGGGTTCTGCAAGGTCAAAACTACTTGCATTGCAATACGAGGACTTTCTTGTGCCTTTTCGCTGTGTTAACAGCTGCTGTCATGGTGCAAATGCAATGGGGAGTAAATCTGCTGAACCCTTTACACAAAGCCAGGGAGTGACACCAAACTGTACCAGTAGTTATTCCATTTTTCACCTCACGCACTCAAAGGAGAGGTTAAAAAAAAAAGGGGGGGGGGGCTCAGTTTCACTTACGAATGCCCTTAATGAAGCAGTAAAGATTATTAGTTTTATTAAAGCTCTAGCCTTGAGTGAATATCTTTTTAATATTCTGTGTGATGAAATGGGAAGTATTTCAATGGTCACCTCGAGGAAAAGCACCTAAGTAATTGTTTGTGGATTGTAAGCCAACCTAGCCACTTTTTTCATTCTAAACTGAAAGAACAAACGATAAACCATGGCTATTCAGGCTTGTGTATTTGTTAATTTCTGAGAAAATATTTGACAAAGGAAGCCTTAAATTACTTCAAATACTTAAGGCCAATGATAAAATCTGAGCTTTCCCCAAAAGTCAGAACTCTGGAAAACTCCTATCTGCCATCACAATCTTAAAACTTCCCAATAATTAAAACACTTCTCTGATGAGATCAGTGATGAATCAAATGTAATTTTAGATAAATAGATAGATGACATACGTCAACATTAGGAAGATCTGCATAACTTAGTAAACCAGTATTTTCCAAATGATCCAAGCATGGTGTTATAAAATCTTGCTTGGGTAAAATATCCACCTCAGGTACAAAGTAGATTAATAAATTTTAATGTAACAGAACAAATGGTTCCAGATTCCACACTGCAACTAATCTTTAATAAACTGTCACCTGTCAAGTTTTGGTACAGTATCATAGCATATCCACATTATATTAAAAAGACTATAAGAAAAATTCTCCCAATCCCATAGCTAACATTATATTCAATAGTGAAAGTTTGAAAGGTTTTCCTCCAAGATCAGAGAAAAGACAATGGTAAAGAAGTAAAAGATCTATACTCCGAAAACTACAGAACACTTATGAAAGAAATTGAAGAGGACAAAAAGGAATGGAAAAGCATTCCATGCTCATGGATCAGAAGAACAAACATTGTTTAAAATGTCTATACTACTGGGGCACCTGGTGGTTCAGCTGGTTAAGCATCTGACTGTTGGTTTCAGCACAGTCATTATCTCATGGGTCATGGGATAGAGCCCCACGTCCAGCTCCACAATCAGCGGGGAGTCTGCTTGAGATTCTCTCTCTCTGCCCCTCCCCCCGGGGGCACACACATGCGCGCACGTTCCCTCTCTCTCTCAAATAAATAAAATTTTTTTAAATGTCTATACTACCCAAAGCAATCTACACATTCAATGCAATCCCTATTTCACAGAGCTGGAACAAGCAATCCTAAAATTTGTATCGAACCATAAAAGACACCAAAAGCCAAAGCAATTCTGAAAAAGAAAAACAAAATTAGAGGCATCACGATTCCAGATCTCAAGCTGTATTACAAAGCTGTGGTCATCAAGACAGTATGGTCCCAGCACAAAAACAGACACAGAGATCAATGGAACAGAATAGAGAACCCAGAAATGGACCCACAACTGTATGGTCAACTAATCTTTGACAAAGCAGGAAGAATATCCAAAGGAAAAAAGAAAGTCTCTTCAACAAATGGTATTGGGAAAACTGTACAGCAACATGCAGAAGAATGAAATTAGACCACTTTCTTACACCATACACAAAAATAAATTCAAAATGGATGGAAGACCTCAATGTGAGATAGGAAATCATCAAAATCCTAAAAGATGACACAGGCAGCTTCTTTGACCGCCACTGCAGCAACTTCTTGCTAGACATGTCACCACAGGCAAGGGAAACAAAAGCAAGAACTATTGGGACTTCATCAAGATAAAAAAGGAAACAATCAACAAAACTAAAAGGCAGCCTGCAGAATGGGAAAAGGTATTTGCAAATGACATATCTGATAAAGGGTTAATATCCAAAATCTATAAAGAACTTATCAAACTCAACACCCAAAAAAACAAATAACCTAGTTAAGAAATGGGCAGAAGACATGAATAGACACTTTTCCAAAGAAGACATCCAGATGGCTAATAGAAACATGAAAAGATGCTCAACATCACTCATCATCAGGGAAATACAAATCAAAACCATGATGAGATACCACCTCACACCTGTCAGAATGGCTAAAATCAACAACAAACAACACAAGAAAACAACAGGTGTTGGCAAGGATGTGGAGAGTGCCCAAATGTCCACTGACTGATGAATACATAAAGAAAATGTCATCTATATATATACACAATGAAGTATTATTCAACCATCAAAAAGTGAAAACTTGCCATTTGCAATGATGTGGATAGAGCTAGAGTATACTATGCTAAGTGAAATAAGTCAGAGAAAGATAAAAACCATATGATCTCAGTCATACGTGGAATTTAAGAAAGAAAATAGATGAACATGTGGGAAGGGGGGAAAGAAAAAAAGGAGAGATGGAAACAAGCCAAAAGAAATTCTTAACAACAGAGAACAAACTGAGGGTTGATGGAGGGATGTGGGTGGGGAAAGGGCTAGATGGGTGATGGGTATTAAGGAGGGCACTTGTTATGATGAGCACTGGGTGTTGTAAGTGATGAATCACCGAATTCTACTCCAGAAACCAATATTGCACTGTATGTTAACTATCTAAAATTTAATTTTAAAAAAAAAGAACATGAAGGAAAAATTTAAAAAGAGGAAAAAGAGAAAGAAAGAAAAATACTCCAATCCCACAGTTAACATTACATTCAGTAGTGAAAGGTTGAAAGGTTTTCCTCCAAGATCAGAAAAAAGACAATGGTACCCACTCTCAGCACTCCTATTCAACATAATACTGAAAGTCCTAGCTAGAGTAATTGGGCAAGAAAAAGAAATAAAAGGCAGAAGAATTAGAAAGGAAGAAGTAAAACTGGCTCTATTTGCCAATGACATGATTTTATATACCAAAAAAATCCTAAAGACTCTACAAAAAAATTGCTAGATATAATCAGTGAATTCAGTAACGTTACAGGATAAAAACAAAAATCAGCAGTGTTTCTAAACACTAACAATAAATTATGTGAAAAAGAAATAAAGAAGACAATCCCATATAAATCATATCAAAAATAAAATAGCATCAAAAACAGTAAAATACTTAGGAATTAATTTAACCAAGGAGGTGAAAGAGCTCGACACTGAAAACTACAAAACACTGATGAAATAAATCAAAGGAGATGCAAATAAATGAAAAGATATCCCACGTTCATGAACTGGAAGAATATTGTTGAAATATCTATACCCTCCAAAGCCATCTACAGATTCAGCACAATCCCTATCAAGAGTATAATGGCATTTTTTACAGAAAGAAAAATCCTAAAATTTATTTAGAACCACAAAAGATCCCAAAAAGTCAAAGCAATTCTAAGAAAGAACAAAGCAGGAGGTATCACACATCCTGATTTCAAGCTATATTATAAAGCTGTAAGCTGACAAAAACACACACAGGGCAAAGGAACAGAATCAACAGCCCAAAAATAACCCCATGTATACACAGTCAACAAATATCTGACAATGGAGCCAAGAATACTCAATGGAGAAAAGACAGTCTCTTCAACATATGGTGCTTGAATAACTTGAAATTTACATGTAAAAAAATAAAACCAGACCCCTAGCTTACACCACTCATAAAAATTAACTCTAAATGGATTAAAGACTTAAACATAAGACCTGAAACCATAAAACTCCTAGAAGAAAACATAGGAAAAACACTCTTCAACATGTGTCTTGGCAATGATTTTTTTGGATATAATACCTAAAGGACAAGCAAAAATAAATGGGACTGGTTGAAGCTAAGGCAGCCATAACTGATAATGGCAGGGAGTTTCCTGGCCTCCCGTCTCCAGTGCGACGTAGTTTTCCCTTCGCCCAAATCTCACCGCTGCCCTGGGCAACAGTCAAGCCATCTGGGAAGGTAAATCTGTAAGTAGGCCCGAAAAAGGACCAAAGGTGACCAGACATCCCAGGCTTGAGTCAAGAATGTTAAGTCATCTTGGTAATACTGGGTTGGATGCCTAACGTTGCCGGGAAAAAGACCAGGAGAACTTTCAGGAAAAAACTTAGCTGTATCCAACAATTCAGATATGGCGGAAGTGAAGTAAATGTTTCGGGAAGTTCTTCCAAAACAAGGGCAGTTGTCAGTGGAAGATATAACAATGGTGCTGTGTAAACCCAAACTTTTGCCCTTAAAATCTCTGACTCTGGAAAAACTGGAGAAAATGCAGCAAGCAGCCCAGGATACGATTCGCCAACAAGAAATGGCAGAAAAGGAACAACAGCAAATAACTCACTGAATGGTAACTTTGCAGTTCTACAGAATACCCTGCCTTACTATTAACAATAGCTAGACAATAACTTGCATCTGTATACTGAAGATGGTGTGTGTTAATAAAACTGATAGTGCTTATAAAATAAAAATACCCAAAACTAATGAAACCTGTGAATTTAGACACACTCTGGTTTATATTGAACATGAGCAATTAAAAAACTGAACCCAAATTTTATTGTTCTTTTTTACCCAAGTCTTTAGAACTATAAATTACTGTTTCACCATTCCTATTACTGTTAAGACTCACAGATAACATTCTTAGGCACAAGTGACTAAATGCAACTTTTATATTCAGATAATCTTTACATGTTTATTAAAAACTGAACTTGAAGGTACATTCTAATCTCGTACAAAGCGTTTTGGGGCTTTTACATTATTATCTAATTTTAAAACTTGTTTATGAATTTTGTGTTTCATATTTAAGGCTATTTTGCCTGACCAACTGGTCCTACCAGTAATGACAAGACTGTATTTCTCAAACAAATATGATTTTTAAGAAACCTTCACTTATCAAGTAGTCCCTGACTTTAAGGACTAAAGAATTGCTGGGCTACCTTTATCATCCAGGTATCAAACACAATTAAAACCCTAAAAATAGAAAAAAATATGGACTTGAAGGAGCCCATGAGATAAATATGAACATTAAATTTGGGGTTTTAGTTCTAAGAGACTCCCTAAACCTGTAATGGGCATATTCCTAAGAATATGTTTGTTAATCTGAATATAATTCTTGGCTGGTTGCTAAAATCAATAATAGACTATTTAAATTAGCATAGGCCTTGCTAAGTAATTAGGCTCTGCAAAAGAGGTTAGAAATGTGATCATTCTTTAGAGAACTATTATTAAACTGATAAGAACAGAACTATTATTTATTGGTAGCTACTATTTCTCAGACACTGGATAAATGTAAAAACTTTTTGAGTCTCTGAAGAATAACTTTGTAACACAAACATTAGTTGGTAACAGAACTTAAGAATGATGAAACATTGTATTTTTAAAATATCACTGAGCTTTAGAGAAGATCAAAAAAAGAGTATGTATGCATTTCCCACAGATAATATTAAAAGAATTTACTACTGTACTTTTAAGTTTGCAAAGAACAAAATTTAAATTCACTAGGTTCAAATATGCTCCCTTATAGGATTTAAAATTTGCTGTGTAAAATAAAAGTTTTTAAAAAGACCTAAATATATGTACTCCCAATAAAGAATCAACACTGCTTCACAAAAAAAAGTAAAATAAAAAATAAAATAAAAAATAAAAAAATAAATGGGACTATGTCAAACTAAAAAGCTTCTGCACAGCAAAAACAAACCAAAAAAAGACCAACAAAATGAAAAGACAATCTACAGAATGGGATAAAATACTTGCATATCATAGATCTGATAAAGGATTAATATCCAAAATATATAAAGAACTCATTAGTAAATAATAATAATCCAATTGAAAAATGGGCAAAGGACATAAACAGACATTTTTCCAAAGAAGATATACAAATGGCCAACACATGAAAAGATGCTCAACATCACTAATCATTAGGAAAATGCAAGTCAAAACCATCATGAGATAACAGCTCATGCCTGTCAGAATGGTCATCATCAAAAAGATGAGATAACAAATGCTGGCAAGGATGTGGAGGAAAAGGAACTTTTGTGTACTGTTGGTGGGGATGGAAATTGGCAAAGCCACTACGGAAAAACGTATGTTTAACATATGTTTTCAATTCTCTTCAGCATATACCTAGGAGTGGAATGGCTGGGTCATAGGGTAACTCTATGTTTAACTTTTTGAGAAACCACCAAACTGTTTTCCAGAGTGACTATACCATTTTATATTCCTGCCACAACGTATGAGGGTTTCAATAATTCTTAACACTGTAAATGGGGTCCTGAGATATAAATGTTTGAGGACTGCTGGGCTGAGGGAATACTGAGATAAAAGACAGTCCCCTTCCTCAATGAGGCCATTATGTACCACAGTTCAGACTCAGATTCAAAAATTACCTCTTAGAGCTTCTGAGATACAGTGCAGGTTAACAGCTTTCCTGCCCCCCAGCCCACCCCAAAGCATGGAGCAGTTCTCTGCCACTGTTGACTGTGGTTCTAACATCATTAATTGTCCCACCACTCGATTCTCTCTATTCTCTCATCTCTCCTTTACTTTGGTCCTTAATGTTTCTTTTTCTCCTAGTGTTTCTGCTGTGCTCCTTAGCTTTCCATAAAAGACTGACTTCTATATATATATTAACAGCAAGCAAATAGGGCACTTGATTTTTCTGCCCTTATTAAACTCCTCTTCATGCACCTGTCATAGTCTGAGAACTTGTTTCTTTACCTTCAAACACAATTTCCCTCAACTACTTGTAACTTTCAGTGGTGCTCCAGAATTCCTAGGGTATATTCTCCTTAACTGAAGTTTTGCAATATTTGTTACATTTGTGAAGCAGCAAAAATTAAGGCCTAACTATACCTAAACCAAGTGTCAAGATGATTTTTGGAGAGAGTAGCTTCCCCTGAATTTCACTACCCCACCAAAATTTAAATAATATCTCTCGATATTTAGAACACTGAAAAAGTGACCTTAGGAGCATAACCACAGAATTAGGAATGTGCTTTACAGTAAACACAACCCCAAAGCAAATTCTCCTTATATAAATTTTAACTGGAATTAAAGTATAAAACAAAATTGCATCATAATGACCCCTAAAGATGTCCACGTCGTAATACCAGAACTTAGGAATATATTACCTTTCATGGCAGTAGGGAATAAAGTCACTAATCAGCAAACTTTAAAAGAGGGAGAGTATTCTACACATTACAGATGGGTCCAATGTAATGACCATGATCCTTGAAAATGAAAAGGAAGGCAGAAGAGGAAATCAGAGTGGTGAAATGTGAAAAAGGACTCAACCCACTGTGGCTGGATTTAAAGATGGGGAAGGGGCATTAGAGCCAAGAAAAGTGAGCAACTTCTAGAAGCAGGAAAAGGCAAGGATGTGGATTCTCCCCTAGAGCTTCTAAAAAGAAACATGGCCCTACTGCAGGATGACTTTTGCACACTGAGACCCAGAGGAGACTCCCAAGCTACAGCACTGTGAAGTAACAAATTTGTGTTGGTATAGGTCACTAAATTTGTGGTAATTTGTTATAGCAGCAACAGAAAACTAATGTAGTTTAAATCCCTGTTTTTATAATTACTGTTTCCTAGTAATTATATACTTTTAAGATGCCCACCCTCCCTGACTTCAATCCCCTACTCCCCACCCTATTCCATAAGAAGCACTGATCTGTCCACACTCTTCCCCTTGAGCTTTTTAACTTCCTTTCTTACAGTTTGAACCCTTATTCTTAAGCCCTTTTTTCTGTCAATTGACAAGCATCAGAGTACCTGCTTAGTACCACTTCCTAACAAGTGGTGACATGCTTTTGTCTCCTCTGAATCCTGTTTTTAACAATCCAAATTTCTTCCAAAGAAATTACAATGAAATTTTAAGGTGGCAATGACCAGTTCTACCCCTTTTGTCAGCATTATCTTTGGCATTTTACCCATTTTCCAGACACATACCTCTAGTAGGCTATGAAAATAAATTGTTTCAGAATGCATGTATGACAAGCCACAAAACAGTTTGCCAAGATCAGAGTTGCAGCACCACTCAAAAGTATACTTTCAATTGGCTCAATTATGAAAGAGTACCTGTAACTGCAAAACATGTCAACATAATCTCTTGGTTTGAAAGTGTCATTTGTCACTGGTCTCTATGTCATAAGACATATTTATAGCACTAAAAATTAATGTGTACTCATTTATCACAAAGATAGATTACAGAAAAAACTCCCTGTGACTGGCTATGGAGGTCAACAGAGTGAGTACTCTTTTAAAATGTTTATATTGGTTTGTCGAATTCTCATAGAGCAAGCTTCTTTTCCTGTTTCTGTTAGAAGATATCTGTATTCCTACTGAGAAACTAAAGGATCAGCTACCCAGGAACAATGCCAAATGCATTAAAAATTAATAAGAAGAAAAATTAACCCCATGGTAATACTCCATCTCTGGTTTCATAAGCGTTATAGTATGTATACTTCACACAGCTGCCCTACTAAAACTTCAAAGCCTCAGCATTTGTTCTGAAAAGGGCCAAAAAATAAATCATTCAATATGCCCAGAGTTCTATAAGCAGAAGGACTTTAATTGGTAAACTTTAATTGTATAAGCTGTGCTCCTTGCTATAAATATTATGAACATCTAATTATGTGCTATTTCTAACTAGCTGTCAATCAAAAAAATGTACAAAATGGCACCATCAACCACACATTTACTACTTTCTTAGAATAAGTATTTCCTCCTACTCAATCACCATGAGAAAAATGAAACTGCTATTTGCATGGGGCACTTCAGAAAACAAATCAATATAGTCATAAAGAGGCATTCACTTCCTCTTTACTATATACATTTCAACACTGGAATGAAAGTACAAAGTAGAATACACCAGACTTTCATTCAATGTAACGGGGGGAAGACACTAATCCACGCTGCTCTACCCTTCATCATCTATCCAGATATTCAATCAAACATTGTTGTGAAGCAAGGAATCCATTATTAACAACTATAATGAGGTTTATTGAGCACTTACTTATTACATGCCAGGCCTAGGCCCCACCTCCCTAAAAAACAGGTTTCAGAATCCTCACTTTGTAAATTCACAAAATGATAGGATGTAACCACTCCAAACCATATCCAGTGAGAAACAGAGCCAGGATTCAAACTCAAGTTGGCCCAACTCAGGCATGTCCACTGACATCAATGTTTTCTTATTACATTTTACCATATTTAAGATTACTCCTGGGCTTGAAAATCCTTCCAATGTATAACCCAGCAGAGAAAATAAAAGCAAAAATAAAAATAACTTTAAGCAGTGTGTTTCAGTTCTCTATGAGATGATATACACAGTTACTAGCACATAACGAAACACAAAGGAGGAAGGCGGAGCAGGAAAGGGTAATTCCTGGCGAAAGCAGGAGCCAATGTGAGCAAAGGCACGTCAGCACACAAGCCAGGGATGGTTCACAGAATGATGAATGGAACAGAGTCTGTGAAGGCACAGAATCAACTCAAACTACCCCATGCACATTGCTAACAAGTGAAATTCCTCTTCCGCCTGACAGATAAATGAAGCAATCTGAATGCAGTGGCTCCCTTCTGCCTCCCATCCTCTCCTCCTTCCTCATTGTCAGAGTCAAGGGAATCCCTGGGAGGACCCCATCCTTTGCCTCCTCCTCTGGGTTAGCTCTTTAAATTATTTTGAATCTTTTCTTCTATACTGGCTCCATCCTCTGAGGCTTCAAAACACATAAGTATCTGCCATGTGGGGAAAAAAAAACAACAACACACACCTCTTCACTTTCAAATCGCACCAATGAGTGATCTGTCCTCATTGCTGCATCCTTTGTTGCCTTTACTGTAGCAGTTTAGCTTCTGTTCCCATTTAAATCTTTAAGAAATACACCAGAGTACCATTAATAGCCCACTTAATGGAATGGAATTTACTCAGCCTCCACCAACTTGCCTGAACACTCAATACTGTTTATCACCCTCTTCATCTTGAAGTTTCCTTCCTTTGACTTTTGTGGCCGCCTCTCCTGGTTCCTGTCCTAACTGACCATCCTTTTCTGTCCCTCATTCCTCCCCCTGCCTTCCAAACATAGGTACTGAATTCCCAAGGCCTACGGCCAGTGCCATAGGAATAATTACATCTCTGTCCTGATCCTCCCTAAGCTCAAGTCCCAAACTTAAAATTGTGGGGAGGATGGAAACACCTGTCAAGGGGCGCCTGGGTGGCTCAGTCAGTAAGCGTCTGCCTTCAGCTCAGGTCATGCTCCCAGGGTCTTGGGATTGAGCCCCGCATCAGGCTCCCTGCTCCGCGGGAAGCCTGCTTCTCCCCCTCCCACTTCCCCTGCTTGTGTTCCCTCTCTCACTGTGTCTCTGTCTGTCAAATAAATAAATAAAATCTTTAAAAAAAAGAAAAAAAAAGAAAACACCTGTCAAGACTGGTACAGACTTAGTTTGAAAAGGGCAGGATAAGACCTTTAGAAAGGCAGCTTGTGGAGGGCATCATGTGCCAGTGAGGGTCAGTGAAGGTCACGGAGGAGGGAAGTGACTTGTTCAAAGTAATGTCTGCAGAAAATTAGCCTGGCAAGACTGTGAAGGATGGATTTAAAAGCAGAAACAGAGGCAAGGAAGACTACTCAGTCAAGCCTTGGGAAATAAAAACAGGAACTAGTGTAATAATAGTGGAAATAGGAAGAGGAGCTTCTGTGAGAGTCTGAATTGAGTGAACAAAGAAACATCAGCTGTCCAGGTCCCTTGTCATCAATCAGCCAGTCCCTAACAGGTATCACCTTCCTCCGTGTCCTTGCCTGCAGCTGCGCAATGGGACTACCACCATCATCCATCTACGGTCCCTGGTTTTTTCTTGTTTGTTTGTTTGTTTTAGATTTTTATTCATTTGAGACACACAGAGAGAGAGAACATGAGCAGGGGGAGAGGCAGAGGGAGACAGCGAAGGAGGCTCCGGGCTGAGCAGAGAGTCCAACACAGGGCTCGATCCCAGAACCCTGTGATCATGGCCTGAGCCGAAGGCAGACGCCCAATGATCTGAGCCACCCAGGCACCCCTACGGTCCCTGTTTTGAAGGAACACACAGGCCAAGTAGGCAAGACAGGAAAAGACATCCAGCCTCTTTTTTAAAACCTCATAAAACAGCAAGTGAAATAAGCTACCAAGAGACAATCAACAATGAACAGGACTTCTATCCAAGATTAGATAAGAAAGCAATAATAGGGAAAGTATGAAGTACTTCACATTACCTGGCCAAGTCTCTGGAATAACTGCACAGCAATAAAAACAGAGCAGAAGACTCTGAATCATTATCATCCAAGGTCTATAATTAGCTAAGTTTATAATTACAGTGTTCAATTTACCCTTCATACCTAGCCCGCTTCCAGGCACACAGCAAATATAAATCCTCAAAGAATATGTGGGGCAACAAAACTCACTTCCCCTCTATACCCTCACCTGTGAAATCCTGTGATTGATTTGTGAGGCTTGAATGAGTATAAGGTAAAGGGCAAATCATCTGGGCAATTTACTGAAACACATGTTCCCCAGTCCCATGCCTATAAATTCTGATTTAGAAATCTGTATTTTTAGGTAATTCTGATGTATAAAAGTGTACGGGTCACACTTAAAAACATTCTTGAAGGTGGTGTGAAAAATTTAAAGTTACACAGGTTGGAATTCAAATGCAGTTTCTATGGTATTTGGTCACCTCTAACCTAATAAAAATATTGATTTCGGGGCCTCTAGGTGGCTCAGTCAGTTAAGCGTCTGCCTTCAGCTCAGGTCACGATTCTGGAATCCCGAGATCTAGCCCCACATCGGGCTCCCTGCTCAGCACGTCTGCTTCTCCCTCTTCCTCTGCCCCTCTCCCCATTCATGCTCGCTCTCTCTCACTCACCCAATCTCTCAAATAAATAAAATCTTAAAAAAAAAATACTGATTTCTCTGAGGTCGAATTTATGAAATACTCACATATGTGACTGTACATTAGTAGACTTAGTCTCAGGAACACATTTCAGTTGCAAATGTTTATATATCTTCAGCTCACGTAAGTGTTAGTTCAGCACGATAAAAATCCTATGAAAATCTCAGGCAAGATAAACCCAACAAGGAAAACCCAATGGAGCTGTTTTCTCAAAAGCGTATGTTAAGCCAAGAACTTATTCTCTTAATTTGTATTTTCATAATTCTTTCCCATAAACAATTGATTTCTTTTGTATTTTCTGAAAGCAGGAATCCCAAGTTTTCAGTGATTACTGATACAGTTCTATTTAAGTCTTCCCAGGACCACAGCTTTCCTAAACTCTGTTGAGCCTTTTACCCTTGGCTTTGCAAATATGATTAACAACAAACCTACCCCTGACACCAAACAATGTTCATACACTTAACAGTTTGGCCAATGCTTCTCCAGGGATGAAATACAGTGCTGATGAGTCCAAGGTCACAGGCAGAATCTCTGTCAAGGCTCATTTGTCCTGCTTTGTCCCTCTATCCCACTGATACCCACATGGAAGTCATCACCCAGAGTCACCAGTATTTACTCTTACTGTCTACTTACTATCCTGTCTACAATACAACGCAAGGCCATTCCTGCCTGATAATTTATTAGTCCAGACTGCTTTTTATAAGTTTAGCACTGGACTACTTCCACAAAGCAAACTGGACAGATTTCCATGATGTCAGATCAGCAGGAAGTTCCTCAAGATAACAGACAAGCTACCACTACTCCATCCTGTACACCAGAAACACTGAATGATTTCTGAATATAAACAGTGATAAGATCTCAGAATTCAGTAGTGGAAAGCACACCAGCTTGCAGTCTGGAGATCTGCTCACTGAGCCCAGCCTTACGACCTCAGATAACTCTGAGCCTTGATTAAGGAGAGTCCAGTAAAATGATCTCTGAGGCCCCTCAGAGGATCTAAAAATCTATGATCTTATGACTCTCCATCAAAAATCTTCTTTAATGCCAAGTGAGAAGGGCACTCCCCATGACAGTCTGTGGAGCAGCCATTGCTCCAAGGCATCACTGAGCTCCACCTCTGGGGAGCACTTTGAAAACACTATAAAATGAGGATATATCCTGCAATTGTTTTACCACAAACCTGGGAATGGCAGAGATATGCCTATGACAGTTGAACAGAGTATAAAATGATGACCCTAGTCTACCACATCCATGAAAATAATAAGTATATACAGATGAACACCTGGTAGCAGATGGAGAGAAGCAAAAAACTCAAGACAATTTCATATAAGAAAAATTCAGAATAACAGCGTAGCAATTCAATTTTAAAAGCTCTTTTCTGCAAATTAGGAAAAGACTATGATTATTCCATTTTTGCGGCAGAGTAGTTTCTGCAAATCAGTGCTAGAGATGAGGATGAAAGCCTGAACCCCAGAAAATCGACAAGACTCGCCCAAGGTCATGCAGCTAAAGACTGAATGAACACCGTACCAGGTCTCCCAGTTTCTGGTTAGGTATTTTTCCACTATAGAGCTGCTTTCCCAAATAAGCAGTGCTAACGACTCAGCAGCTTCATCTCTGATCAATTCCGGATTCTATCCATTTGTACTTTCAAGAGTTCCTTTAGCATGTGCACCTAAATCACTCTTCTGATGATTTTACCTATTTCCTCAAATTGATACAAAAATAAATAAGTAATGCCCTTCTAAGTATTAACCAAGCATTTTAAACCAGCATCTATACTCTAAAGTTTTTTTTTAAAGATTTTATTTATTTATTAGAGAGAGAGAGAAACAGCATGAGAGGGGAGAGGGATGTGGGACTTGATCCCAGGCCTCCGGGATCACGACCTGAGCCGAAGGCAGTCACTTACCCAACTGAGCCACCCAGAGTTTTAAAAAGGGTATGGCGGGGAGGGGGGGGGGTGTATGTGGATTAGATAAAATTAGAAGTCCCCTGAGAGTAGGTTTGTTCAATGGAATTTTTAACTTCTGGTAATTGAGACATGCCTTTTTCTGGTTTAGGAAAATGATGTTTAAACTGCAGAGCTGTGAAAATGTCCAGGGAAAAGATACATTTATACAGGTATGTCCTGACGACCGTGCCCACCTCCAGATTGTACTGCTCACAAGGGAAGATGCACTCTAACAAACAGTGACTTCTCTAGAAGAGGCCACCTCAGGGAAGCCAGCCTCTTTCAGAACTGCATTCCAGAGATGTCTAAACTGTCCCAAGTTTTAAAGTACTTGTTTTACTCTTTAAAATCCATGAAATTTAAGCCCATGTTATCTCATAAGAAATGACCTTTATCTAGCAATATTAATAACTAGGATTTACTGATTGCTTCCTTTGTACCAAATACTTTATCTTTTCTTTCATTTTTATCACTAAAACAATTCCATGATGTAGAGATTTTTATTATCCCCATTTTACAGAAAAAGAAGATGAGGCGGAAGAAAGTTAAGTAACAGGCCCCGGTTTCTCACAGCTAGCCAACCTGAAGCCAGAATGAAGAGACCCAGTTCCTGACCCCTGGGTCTTCCTGCCTTTCAATAACTTTAAAGGTAAGAACAGCCAATGACACTAAGAAATACCCCTGTCTCCAGAGAGGACTTCTAATTTCCCTCATTTCTTAACTCCCCCTCCAATATAATCTATTCACTAATATCCAATGAATCCCCTAAAAACTCCAACTCAATCATCACATCACTCCCTGCTAAAAAAACATTCCTCACTGCCTAAGAATAAAGCTCAAATTCCCTAGCCTTCCAGGGGGCCTCAGATGACTTCTCCAGTCTTCTCTCTTCACTCCTATATGAACCTTTCACAGTGCCAGAATTACTCTCTGAAACGCTTGCTTCAAATTCACTTTATTCGAAAAAGAATTACCAGGCACCTACTGGTATCACTTATTCCATTACTTTCTGTTGAGCATCTCCTAGTGCCAGAACTGTGCTAGATTCTGGGGTATGATGGTAAACAGGAGGGGCATGGCCTCTGCCCTCACAGAATTGAGAGGCAAACCTTCATACCACACTCCATGCCTCGGAAAGCTCATTCTCTCCTTTTCATCAAAATTCCACCTAGGCGCCAAGGTTCAGCCTGAGCCTCCTCCTCCTTCTGATTGCACCCATGGTTTCCCTCCTCCCACGTGGGTCATGTGGCCTGCAACACTCACACAACACTACCCGTCAGTACCCCTGAGTTTCCTCCTCTACGGCTACATCAAACTCGGTAATGAGCATGAAGCATGACACAGTGCCAGGTGCTCAATAAACATTAATCCACTCGTCTCTTCCACCTTTTTATAAAATAATGATTTCTTATTTTGTAACTTTTCACTGTTATTCTTATTTCTCACATAAACTCTATTCTTTAATGAGCAAGTACTGTTATTCCCATCTATATACAGCCCTACATCTTCCTATGTTCAGTACTTATTAAAAGAAAAGATCTTTCATCATCCATTCTAAAGTTTGAGGATTTCATCTCCCTGCTAGTAATCATGCACTGTCCCAGGCTGTTTCAGTATAGGTCCATTTCCACCACAACTTTAAAATTATTTCAAATAATGCAAGTAAATAGGCATATGAAAAGATGTTCCACATCATATGTCATCAGGGAAATGCAAATTAAAACGAGATACCACTACACACTACACGCCAAAATACAAACAATAACAATACCAAATGCTGGCCAGGATGTGGAACAACAGGAACTCTCATTATTTTTTTTTTAAGATTTTATTTATTTGACAGAGACAGAGAGAGAGAGGGAACACAAGCAGGGGGAGTGGGAGAGGGAAAAGCAGGCTTCTCGCTGAGCAGGGAGCCAGAAGCGGGGCTCAATCCCAGGACCCTGGGACCATGACCTGAGCTGAAGGCAGACGCTTAATGACTGAGCCACCCAGGCGCCCCAGGAACTCTCATTATTAACAGAATGGTGGGAATGCAAACTGGTACTCTGGAAGACAATTTGATGGTTTCTTACAAAGATGGAAGATATTTTTACCATAATCCAGCAATCACACTCCTTGGTATTGACTCTAAGGAGCTGAAAACTTATGTCCACACAAAAACTTGCTTGCAGATGCTTATAGCACTTTCTATTCATAATTGCCAAAACGTGGAAGCAACCAAGATGTCCCTCAGTAGGTGAATGGATAAACAATGATACATTCAGAAGATGGACTATTATTCAGCACTCAAAAGAAAATGAGCCATCAGCCATGAAAAGACATGGAGGAAACTTGAATACATATTACTAAGTGAAAGAAACTGTACAGGCCAAGGGCAGGCTGCTCCAAAACGTGCATACTGATTGGTATACTGATTATTCTGAACGAAAGGTACTTAAGAAGACATCCTCCCTAAGAAGGATATTCAGACCCTCCTCCATCTCCCTAAAAGCAGGAACTAAATCTCCCATGGAAAAGCTACCCTCAGGGCACCTGCATGGCTCAGTCAGTTAAGCGTCTGCCTTTGGCTCAGGTCATGATGATCTCAGGGTCCCGGGATCAAGCCCTGCATCAAACCCCACACTGAGCCCCCCATCAAGTCCCACATCGGGCTCCCTGCTCAGCAGAGAGTCTGCTTCTCCCTCTCCTTTTGCCCCTCCCCCTTCACTCATGATCTTTCTCTCGCAAATAAATAAAATCTTAAAAAAAAAAAAAGCTACCCTCCCTGTACCAGGAGCTAAAGAGACGTCCTTATCACCAGAGATAGGAAATTTAGAGTACACAATGCTGTTTAAACAACCCTTGTTACTTTTTACAAATTTAGTACCCCAGCCCAAATTGTTTAGAATTCCTTACTAATGGACACTCCCAAAGTTAAGTTTTCTTTGTCCTGTCAATTCCTTGCAGATTTATTGTCCCTTTGTCTGAAAAGTATAAAAATTGCCTGCCTCAGTCATTTCTTTCTCAATTTCCTTATTTGCCTCTGTGCGCACATAATAAAACGTTGCTTATTTCACCTGTTAATCTGTCTCATGTAAATTTAATTCATAGTCCAGCTGGAAGACCTTAATGGATAGAAAAGAATTTTTCCTTCCCTTCAAACCAATCTGAAAAGGCTGTATACTGTGTGATTCCAACTATATGACATTCTGGAAAAGGCCAAGTTTGGAAACAGTAACAAGATGAGTGGCAGCCAGGAGTTGGGGTGGAAGGGAGGAACAAACAGAAGATGTGCAGAGGATTTTAGGGCAGTGAAAATATTCTGTATGAAATGATAATGATGGATACTGTCCAAAGACACAGAATATAGAACACCAAGAGTGGACTCTAAGGTAAACAATGGACTTTGGGTGATTATAATGTGTCACTGTAGGCTCATCAATTGTCACAAATATACCACTCTGGTGGGGGGATTTTGATAAAGGGGGAGGCTATGCATGGGGGGGCAAGGGATATAGGAGAAATCTCTGTACTTTCTTCTCAATTTTGCTGTGAACCTGAAACTGCTCTGAAAAAACACTGTCTTTAAAAATAAAGATAAGGGGCACCTGCGTGGCTCAGTCGTTAAGCGTCTGCCTTCGGCTCAGGTCATGGTCCCGGGGTCCTGGGATGGAGCCCTGCATCGGGCTCCCTGCTCAGCGGGAAGCGTGCTTCTCCCTCTCCCACTCCCCCGCTTGTGTTCCCTCTCTCGCTGTGTCTCTCTCTGTCAAATAAATAAATAAAATATTTTAAAAAATAAAATAAAGATAAAAAACAATGCAAGCCACTTTCTTTCAAGAAGACTCTGAACTTGAGACCTCTCTCAAAACAAAGATAAGAGCGCATCCTAACCAAAAGTGTGAAAGAAAGGCCCCCTTTTGTCCCAAATGTAAAATAAGCATCTGTTTTCAATGCCAGACTGGAAGCCATGACCGACAGCTGGCTAAGTCCAGAAGAAGATGTGCCAGCCTCACAAACACCACACCACTGTGCTTAGGTGGGCCTTTGTATCAGAGAAGGCGGCAGCACTGGTGCCCAGGGCAAGAACACAGAGCCGTGTTCCTCAGCCCAGGAAGAGAGGGCGAAAGAGCTCCAGACTTGCTGTCCCAGGAACCAGGATTCTCTATTAAGCGACGCAACAGGCAGCATGCACAGAACCCCAGGCAGAGAGAATGTTGGCAAGAGCTCCCAACAGACTAGCCAAATGAGCTACAACCTCCCTCCACAGAGGCCCCTTTAAAGATATCACCCCAATGTCAACCTGGGTCACTTTATTTTTGCCCTGAACGAAACAGAAAAAATAGACAAGATTTATGAATATGTAGATGCTACCTTAAAGCTTCCTTTGTGTAAACATAAAACCCCTAAAATGTTTCTCATTCTGAGGAACCACCTCTCACAAATGCCAATTTAGAGGGTAAACTGGCACAACCTTGTGGGGAAGGTGGGAGCAGGTGGCCAACAGGGAGCATTTTAGCAATGTACATTAAGCAAAACAAAAATCTAAATATATACCTACCCTCTGACTTAGAAATGCTAATCCTAAGAATTTCCTAAGGAACAAAGATGTAGCCCCAAAACATATGTGATTAGTCTTCTAAGAATTTTTTGAAATATAAAAATTGTCCGTAATATAAAAAAGGATGATAAGTAAATGATGGCAGGGTCATAAAACAGACTACCATACAGTGATTAAAAATGATGAGACAGAAGTATGTTTACTGACATGGAAAAGCTAAAGTGAAAAAAAATCTAAGTTTTATAACAGTACCCGCAAGGTAGCTCTCATAGAAGGTAAGGAAACAAGGGCAAGGAAACAAGTAACACTGTTTCCATAGCAAGGCAATTAAAACCCTTTTAGTGGAGATTTTATGTTGAACAATGGACAGTTCAGTTACCCTATGAACATCTCTGTCCACTCCCTTCAAAGCACACCACTCAAGGAAGTAGCAATGACAGCACAGGACCTGTGCTATCCAACAATAGCCATAAGCCATATATGGCTATCTACATTTAGATTCTTTAAAATTAAATAAAATTTAAAATTCAGTTCCTGGTCACACTACTCACATTTCAAGTGCTCAATAGCCACATGTGGCTGGTGGCTACCATATTAGACAGCACAAATATGGAACACTTCCATCATCACAGAAACTCTACTGGAGGGCACTGCCCTAGCACAAAAGGAAAAGAGTAGGTTCAAAGAAGATAAAATAGGGCTTAACTAATAAAGAATGGACGTGCATGCAGCCCAAGCTTCCAGGTTTGGTGACACACGAAGCTATAGCCTGGCCTATACAGCAACTGCTGTAAAACTGCAAACTCTCATCTGTTAATAGAGATGTCAACAATAACTGATAATAAACATAAAGGATGCATCTAAGTAAGTGAAATCCTGTGAAGCTGAAACCTACAAATGTTAACCGTAGTCCAGTGATATATCCACTGCACAAAAAGACTTCCACACTGTTCTTGGAAATGAATCCCGTTCATTTCAGAAACAAACAAAAACCCATCATTTCTTAAATTTAGACCCAAATCAGTATTAAAGCGTTTGATCACTCAACTTGTACATGAAGCCCCAAATCAACATGCTGCTTTTTGCAAAATAATCTAATTTATTCTCAAAAAGCAAATCATTGCTGCTATCCCATCAAGAAAACATGTGTAACAAGCTGAAAGGAAATTACTATTTTCAGAAAGCCAGTGACCTCACTGAGATGCACTTATTGCACGTATGTACACAAATTGATATCTTTGGTATCTACACATATAGACACAGAAAATGAGAAAGAACAAGTACACATTTACTAAACACTCTAACACTGCATCTTCATCCTCCTGAGATACATCAACTCTTCATTTTTCAGGTCAATGAACATGAACAAGGAACTCAACCATCTAAAAAGAAGAGAATCTCTTCCCATTCCCTACAACAGACAAACAAATGTCTTCTATCTGGTTTTGTGATACACTAATAATTCTGTAGCTGATAAATCAGTCTAATCATTTTTAACTTATTTTGAGAGAATTTTCAGATTACAGAAGAACTGTAAAAATTTTAGAGTTCCCATATTATACTTTTCACTCAGCTTCTAAGGTTAATACCTTATACAGGCAAAATATAATTTTCTAACTAATATTGATACTACTAGCTAAAGATTTTATTTAGATTAATAATTCCTTTCTTTTTATCTAATATTACACTTAACTGGAAATTTCTAAAATACAAAGATTAATGGGGGCAAAAGAGAACTGACAACTCAGAACCCATGGAAGTTAATCAAAAACATCTCAATTTGGAATAGGTAACCCAGTGGCAGGTAATCCTGACAGTAACAGCATACAAATCGGAGACCATTTTAGCTCTGGTTATTTATTCTTCTGTGGCTTTTAATTTGTGGAGTTTATAATTTATTCAATTGGTAGTAGGAAGCACTGAAATGTTTCCTTATTTGTTAAGCACAGAAGAAATAAATCTAGGGTTTCTTTTGACTTTAAGATATTAACACTGCAGTAAAATAGTCAACCACTCATTCTACCCAAGTCTTTATATCATGAGGACAGTTAAACATATATGTGTAAATATATTTTTTTTTCTTTTCTAGCTGAGTATCAAATTTATGTTACTCTTGCTTTCAATTTCAAATGCCCTCCAGAGAAAATAATCAATGTCCCCCAGGAAAGATAACCTATCTTATTTATACTCCATAAACCTCACCAGCTCAATAAACATTACCAGGTAAGTTTAAGACAGAACTGACTCTTAAGTATGAAGCCCAGTGATAAAAATCTTTCACCTGTATTTGGAATTTTCTACCTTCCAAAGCATTAATGTCCAAATTTCAACATGATGCAAAATACATTTAAGTTGACTATTAAACATATCCTAACTGGCTAGTCTCACAAGCATATACATGGTGTACCTGGGACTTATACCAACACTAGAACTCATAATAAAAAATGTCCACATTTGGGGCACCTGGGTGGCTCAGATGGTTAAGCGTCTGCCTTCGGCTCAGGTCGTGATCCTGGGGTCCTCGGATCGAGTCCCGCATCGGGCTCCCTGCTCCGCAGGAAGCCTGCTTCTCCCTCTGCCTCTGCCTCTCTCTCTCTGACTCTCATGAATAAATAAATAAAACATTTAAAGAAAAATGTCCACATTTTGGAGTTCCTGGGTCAGTTAAGCATCTAACTCCTGATTTCGGCTCAGGGTCTTGAGACTGAGCTCTGTGTAGGGCTCCGAGCTAGACGTGGAGTCTGCTTGAGATTCTCTCTCTCCCTCTCCCTCCTCCCCTCACCGTCCCCATACATGCTCTTTTTCTCTTAAATTTAAAAAAAAAAAAATGTTTCCACATTTCAACAAGGGCCCAATTGTCACTTAGAACCATTCCGCAGATTTATGCAGCCTTGGCTTTGGTAAAGACTTCAATGTATAAAAGAAGATGGTTTTTTATTTATTATTTTTTAAAGATTTTATTTATTTATGTGAGAGAGAGCACGCGCACACAGGAGCAGAGGGGAGGGGCAGAGGGAGAGAAAGAGGCAGACCCCCTGATGAACAAGGAACCAGATACGGGGCTCCATCCCAGGACCCCAAGATCATGACCTGAGCTGAAGGCAGAGGCTTAACAGACTGAGCCACCCAGGAGCCCCAACAAAGTTTTTTTAAACTGTAATAATTACAAGACAGAGTTAATAGGCTAATGTATAAAGAACCCATATTTTTGGAAAAAACACGAAAACAGTAATTAGAAAAAATGAAGTACAAAATCAAAATTCACAGAGGTAATGTTCATACTAAAGGTGACTTTCACATAAGAATTCAAAACTTTTTAGAAATGTCATCTGTAATATTTTACACTATTGTGAACATGAATTCAAAGATTATCCTAATGGTCTGACTCTCCCACCACAACATATTTTTAAATTAGTTAAATGCCTAACATTATTTTTAACCAATTTAAAAACATATGTCTGGTGGTCAAAAAGCAGCTTTTGGTATATCTAATCACACAGAGGACAAATGGGATGCAAAATTTAGTCAACTTTTTGTTATTAGTGTTGATGCAGAACAATGCTAGATTGAATAACCTAAAGACAGTAATAAAAAAAAAATTCTGTTAAATTTGAATACTTCAATTTCACCCCTGCGTGTCTGTTCTCTTGTTCAGAAGGATGGGGAATTATGGGCGAAAGGGTTAAAAGACAAAAAATCATATAAGATATGAAATCAAGGGATCCCAAACCACTAAGAGTGCTGTAACACACAACTCATCCAGTAAATCTGGATCCTCCCATCATCTCTTTGACACCAATCTGGGGATGGGAACATTCAGATCTTTCCACATTACTTGAATTTGAAAATTATATTCTTAACAGGAATCTATAAAGTGAATTTTGGAAAAACTATCACTTACCATTGAAAAAGACTGTATAAAACTGCCTAAGCTCAAAAATTTTACCCTCTCCCTTCTCAAAGCCAATTCTTCCTCCTTACTTCTCCAACCTCCCTTCACTAACACAGCATTCATCCAGTCTCCAAAGATTCGGGGTCAACTCTGAATCCTCCTTCTCTCTTACACCTTTAGGCACAAAACTATATTGCTGCCTCACTCACTTCTTTCAACAACGATTTCCTAACTTCTCAGTGTCAGGTGGGTGGGGAATACAAAGACTTTTGTAAAATCCTTTGCTCTGACTCAGCACATTTGCAGTGTCAGAGTGGGGGGAAGGGAGTACGGCAGCAGCAGGACAGCTTCTATGTGTAACTTCCTTTTCATTCCAACTATCCCACACTCAGACTTTGTCAGTGAACCAAAGCAACTGATCTCACTAGTTCCAATCTGTTCCCGTCAAGTTCTCTTATCGCCAACGTATTAATCTTCCTAGGACCACTTTGAGCAAGTGAGCCTACTCCCCAAAACACCTGACACTCCCTAACTTGGCATTCAAGATCCTACATCACATGAACTCAGTAGGCTACAACAGACCCAAGACTTGTCCAGACTGTTCTACCTCTCTTCTGGGAATAAACTGACTCCATTCACCATGACCCAAATAAATCCTGTAGTTTCCCACCTCTAGGCCTTTCCTATTATCATTCCCCTTCTACCTGAAATGTCTTATGTTCTTCTATTCACAAGAACCACCCAGACCCAAAAGACCCAGCCCAACCTATTATTCCATGAAGCCATCTCAAATCACACGAGGCAAAAGTTGTCTCTTCCACCTTTGACATCTTATAGCACATTTTTTTGGTTTGATTTTAGCATCTACTTTTATAACAACTAACGTGGTTCTTATGACACAGTGCCTTAAATGATAATGTGTATACTTCTCATCTTTCATGATTAGAATTTCAGGACCTATTTGAATTTAGTGACCTATAAATCAGAGGCCATGTCTCATGTATCTTTGTAATACTTATGTACTTAATATTGTGGTCCTCAGTAGACATTCAATATTATTTTTTAATGCATTAATGAAGATTTCGGTAAGCAAATTGACAATTCTCAAACCTGTATTACAAATTACCCACATATACCTGAAAAATAACATGCAGTATTTTTAATTCCTGCCTACCTGTCAAGTTTTATTCCTTTGGCTCAAAAAGGCAAAAGACTTTTAGAAATGTCTCCTAAGGAAATGCCTCCAAAGACATTAGAATAAAATATATTATTATTAATGAGAGTTTTTAAAAAGAAAGAAAAACCTGAAGGACAAAATCTAAATCTAAGAATTCAATGCTACCATCATTAGTATTGCCGTGATTAAATATAGAATTGATATACCTGGGGTACCTGGGTGGCTCAGTCGATTAAGTGTCTGCCTTCGGCTCAGGGTCCTGCGATAGAGACCAGTGTCGGGCTCCCTGTTCAACTGGGAGTCAGTCTGCTGCTCCCTCCTCCTATGCCCCTCCCCTACTCATACTCTTTCTCTCCCTCCCTTACCCCCGTCTCAAATAAATAAAATCTTTAAAAAGAAAAAGCAAAGTATAACCTATAGTAATATAGTGTTAGATTATTTAGAATTATCAGAATTATTATTAGAAATAATCTTATAATAAAAAGAAAATTAGGAAGTCAGAGTAACAGCATGACCCCAATTTGTAAGAAATATACATCTACATCTATGTATGCAAAATACGTGTATTCAAGAGAATACAAACCACTGAATAAATGGATGAATAAATACCTGCATTCTGGTAATGTCCCACCACATAAGTTTGCCTTCTGATCCACAGACCTGTATTTTTTCTTTTTTTTTTAAAGATTTATTTATTTATTTGAGAGAGCAAGAATGAGAGAGAGTACATGAGAGGGGGGAGGGTCAGAGGGAGAAGCAGGCTCCTTGCTGAGCAGGGAGCCTGATGTGGGACTCGATCCCTGGACTCCGGGATCATGACCTGAGCCGAAAGCAGTTGCTTAACCAACTGAGCCACCCAGGTGCCCCGACCTGTATTTTTTTCTTTTTTAAAAGATACAGGTTTCTAAACACATCATTAGGGTATTTTTGTTCATATTAATATAAAATAATAGTGTAAAATACTTTAAAACAAGCATTGCTCTGCATGGTGGGATTATGATAATATTTTTCTATAGACTTCTCTAAATTTTCTACAGTGAATATATTGCTTCTATAATCAAGGAAATAACAAATATTGTCTTTTAAAACAAAATCATTCCTTTTGGTCTCATAAAGGTAAATATGATATGGCAATCCAGCTTCTGGATCAATCTGATTCATATCACATTAAAGATTAAGTGACAACAAAAATTAAGTTTCAAAACACAGATCCTTCCAGCAGCTCCATTTCTGGATATATATACCCAAAAGAATTAAAAGCAAAGACTCAAGCAGATGTTTATACACCCATGTCTGCAGAAGCATTATTTACAATAGTCAAAAGACAGAAGCGGCCCAAACATCCATCAACAGATGAGTAGATAAACAAAATGTGATATATACATAATAATGGAATATTTGGCCTTAAAAAAGAATGAAATTCTGACAGATGCTACATCATGGATGAACCTTGAAGACATGCTAAGTAAAATAATCCAGTCACAAGAGACAAATACTGTATGTGGGGGTACATATATGAGGTACCTGGAGTAGTCAATCAGAAAGACAGAAAGCAGAAAAGTAGTTGCCAGGGGCTGAGAAGGAGGAGATGAGGAGTTATCACTTATTAAGTACAGAGTTTCAGTTTAGGAAAATGAAAAAGTTCTGGGGAAGGATGGTGCTGATGGTTGTACAACAATGTGAATGTATCTAAATGGTTCTGAACTGTACACTTAAAATGGTAAGTTTTATGTTACCTATAATTTTGCCACAATTAAAAACACACACACAGTTGTTTACAATGAGACAATGTTTGCTGAAGTCCAGTGGCTCTGGATATATCAAGGATAACCTAACTTGGATTCTCAAACAAACGGCATCGATGAATTCATTTTGGATATAAAGAGCAGGGTAGACAGAAAAAAGGCCCTGAGGGGGGCACCTGGGTGGCTCAGTCAGTAAGCGTCTGCCTTCGGCTCAGGTCATGATCCCAGGGTCCTGGGATCGAGCCCCGCATTGGGCTCCCTGCTCCGCGGGAAGCCTGCTTCTCCCTCTCCCGCTCCTCCTGCTTGTGTTCCCTCTCTCGTTGTGTCTCTCTCTGTCAAATTAATTAATTAATTAATTAATTTTTTTTAAAAGGCCCTGAGAACAACCTCATTCACATTCACACAATAGCTTATTACAGAACAGACCTGTACACAGGTGGGACTGGACAATGGAAGACAAGAGCTTGGTGAATGACAATCAGAGGCGATATAACTATTTTGTATGGAGGTATCAATTACACCACGAAGTGAAAGAGGTGCAGAAGAATGGGTCTGCCATGGTGCCCCAGACACCCTGCATTTATCCAAATAGGCTATGTAGGCAAGGTCTGAACCACAGTTGATATGACTTGGAGGAATATCTTATGATCTTCCTGTATCACAAGAAGGGAGGGTGGTCTAAGGAGCCGCTAAGAGACTGTCTTAGGCCATTTGGGCTGCTATAACAAAATATCACAGGCTGGGTAGCTTACAAACAACAGAAACTTATGTCTCACAGTTCTGGAGGCTAGGAGTCCAAGATCAGGGTGCCAGCATGATTGGGTGAGGGTCCTCCTCTGGGTTGCAGACTTCTCACTGTGTCCTCACATGGCAGCAGGGGCTAGGGATCTCTTTGAAGTCTCTTTTATAAAGTACTAATCCCATTCCTGAGAGCACCATGGCCCTACCTTCCCATACTATCACATTGTGCATTAGGATTCCAACACATGAATGGGGTGGGGGGCCAACATTCAGACCACAGCAGAGGCCATCTCCCATTAGCCTCCCTGCCTCTCTGGTGGCTGTCAGGAGACAGGTTCTCACTGTGTCCTGGGTTCTGGTGAAGTATAGGGCTCTCTACATACTCGTCCACCCTGCAACCAAATAGAGTTCCAAAATATAAACCCACTTAACTGCAATCTAGACTTGGCTTCATGGCAGCAGTGTATCCCATGACACAGGCAGTCACTGGGCTCTCTTACTTCAGTGTCACCCTGTCTGGTGTGTAGGGAAAAGATTACAGGAAGCTGACACCTTTGGCTTATTCTTCTTTTCTCTGTGTGTAGGTAATCAACCACCTAAATCTAAAAGTGATTTGTTGTATCTTTACTGATCAAATCGGTCAGGCCTTCGCCTTGCCTCGTGTGTGTGAGCTCAACAAGAAGTAGTCACAGGCGCCTGGGTGGCTCAGTTGGTTAAGCAACTGCTTTCGGCTCAGGTCATGATCCTGGAGTCCCAGGATCGAGTCCCACATCAGGCTCCCCGCTCAGCGGAGAGTCTGCTTCTCCCTCTGACCCTCTTCCCTCTCATGCTCTCTGTCTCTCATTCTCTCTCTCTCAAATAAACAAATAAAAAATCTTAAAAAAAAAAAAGTAGTCACAAATGACACGAAGTTCTTGAGACTACTGCTACAAACCAAATGGTAATCTGTACATGTGAGCAGGATAAAGCAGTTAGTTGCCAAAATTCACCTTTTCACTTGTTCTTATGTGCAGTAGTCTTGTCTTCCTCCACTAAACCCATCCTTAAGAGCAGAGACATGTTCTCTTCTACTTACCTATATAATTTTATCAGCTCCAGGTAGATAGCTTTATGCATTGGCAGTACTATAAGTATTGCTGACCATCTCACACAATGTTATTTTGTCCCTGAGCCACAAGCAGATAAGGTGCTGCTCTTTGACTTCACAGAAACAAGCAAAATCATGACAGTTTAAGAAAAGAGAGAGAGACTTATTTAAGGCCACATTTTCAAGCATCATGATTTGCTACTGATGTTACTGTGATGTTCTGTAAAGAAAAACATTACATCCATATTTTTTTAAGGGGGAAGAAACCTTTTTTCCCAAACCAAGAGAAAAATTATTTCTACAAAGCAAATATCCTGCCAAAAACTAAGGAAGTGCTCAGGAATGATAAGGACATATCTAAAGAATACAGTTTGGAAAGGAACCAGTTTGAAGAGGCTCCCACCAACCAAACCTGGGACAATTTAAGCAACAAAAAACAAGAAGAGATTACAACTCACCAAATAAAATAAGAATCCA
Organism: Eumetopias jubatus; assembly: GCF_037043125.1. Lineage (NCBI taxonomy): Eukaryota > Metazoa > Chordata > Mammalia > Carnivora > Otariidae > Eumetopias > Eumetopias jubatus. The sequence continues at coordinate 1,670,261 of NW_028274814.1, forward strand.
TGACTCCATACTGATAATTATACAAATGGGGAGAAGGAAGAACTCTTCCTTACAGTGCCTACCAAAAAACAGAGAAGGAGCTAAAAATTTATTAATGGACATTACAACTAATGAGTGAAAGTTTGATAAGAAACAGAATACTTACATAGCCTCAATCTCCCCACAAATTACTTATTATTACTAATTAAAGCTACATTACACTGAAGAAACCTGAATGGTACCACCTCTTAATCAAGCAACATTAACATCACCAATGCTGAGACGAATAGATAGCATGTGCCTCTTAATATGATAACATCATTTCTGCAATATTCCTGCCAAAAATGTATATACAACCTGAATGCAATCAAGAGAAAACATCAGACAAATCCAAACTGAGTATTATTTTAAAAAATAACTGGCCCGTGCCCTTTAAAAACTGCCAAGATTATAAAACACAAAGAAATGTTTATTAGATGTTGAATAAATGCAGTATCTCTATTCATTCAAATATTTACTGAGCACCTACTACGTGCCAAGGACTGCTCCAGGTAATGGGAATATCATGCTGGGCAAGACAGACATAGTCACTATCCTCATGGAGTTTATATTCTGGTGGGGAGGGGGAGACATACAACAAACAGGCAAACAAAGTGAAGTGAGAAAATGATGGAGCTGCCACAGTGGGGAGAGGGTTCCTTTCTCTGGATTGTGTTTCTAGGAATAGAACATCTGAGGAGGTGACACAGGATGCCCAGGAGCCAACCAGGTAATCATCTTTGGGAAGATCTTGCAAAGCAGAACCAATAACAAGTGCACAGACAGACCCCAGACAAGGACAGGCTTGGACAAGGAAGCCCTTGATGTCGCTGTATGAGAAGGGAGGTTTGTGTGGCAGGCAGGGACGAACACTAATGACTGTGAGCCACGGGGAGGAGTATGTGTTTACTCTAACCACAACAGGAGTCAAGTAGGTTTTGAACAGGGCAGTGACATGATCAACTCCACATTTGTTAAGGGGAGAGAGACAGGATTATAAGAAAGAACAGCCTGAAAAGAGTAAATCATAAAAAGCAATTAATACTAAGAAGCCAGAGAAATTTGTTGCTCCATCTTCCCAGAGATCTCTGCAACTACAATACAGAGCCTTTTTTCTCTACCAGATTCTAACAGGAAATAGCAGCACTATTACCAAATCTAAATCTACAATAATGGAGTATTATTTGAGTAATACATTAGGTTAAACAATGGGAGTAGATTTTTCCAAAGCAGCACCACCCAGCAAACCTTACTGAAACCAAGTAAGTGGACCCTGCCATAATTAGAATCACTCTTCTGGTCTCCACATCTGCCCTTCCCCAACACGACTTGCCTTTGCTTCCCCCCATGCGTATACACCACCAGCTTCTCCCCTCAGACTTCTGAGGGCTGTTAAGAGAGCTATCTACCACACAGCAATTCCTAGAGACTACCCTGCCAGGCTCAACTTTTAAACAACAAAACAATGTCTTACCATGTATAAAGTTACCACATACTTAATCTGCTTTAATTGCCGCTACTCTTGGACTGCTCAAATCACACTCTAAAGACAAGACTCAAAACTGATCACCTGAGTAATCTACAAAGCAAAAAGAAAAATACACAGGAAAGGCTTTCAGTTTCTATCTTCATAATACAAAAGTTTTTACAGCTATGTCAAAGTGTGCATTATTTTAAAATGCCATGGAAGTAAATATGTAAAAATGTCAATAAAATCCTTCTTTGCCTCTTTATAATTTAAATCAATTACAGCCAAAAGTATAGTGTATGTGAAGACCCTAAATGGGCAGTTTTAGAAAGAACAGAAATGCTAATTTCATTTTAAGTTAAATCAACTGCTAAAAAAAAAAAAACTAAGATGAGAAAACTGACAGATGTTCACAGCATAAGAATGTTTTGTAAAAATTTTTGTGGATAAATCTGGAATTTATGAGGGGCAAGTTCAGAAAGAGAGAGAAATAAATTGTAATTTTATTTAAATTTTATTTGTAATTTTATCCAAAACTTACCGATTTTCTAGCTTTTAAGTTACCAAAAGTCTTAAAGACATTTCTGTTAATTTCTTAATATAAATAATCATGCTTTTCTGCTAAGGTTTGTCTTTGCAAAATTGGTGCTAATTTATCCCCAACCTGAGTTTCACCCAAAATAATTCATGTTAGGTCTACTCTTTTGGGAGTATATTGGAAATGCCTTAGGAAAACCAAAACATGGATTTTAAAAACAAATATATAAGAAAATTATTTCTAACTGCCCTTCTCTGGGCCTTCCTCAACCATTCACTACCCCCTCCAACCTCACCCCTTGTATTCATTCCCAACAACAAACAGTGGTAAGGCTTCCTGTCCATACCCTCAGCCTTGACCTTCACCATGCCATAGATGACTGGATACCTTTCTTATTAACTTATCTAAGTGAACTCAATCCTTTCTCCTGGGGAATTGGAGCAGAGAGTCTAGTCAGTCTTTTGTGGACCTAGAATTGAAGACATTGGGGTAGCCATTTGCTACCATAGAGAAAGAAAAAAAAGCTATTTTATAATAACGATGTAGAGAAAAATAAATATGAGACATAGAGAAAGATCAGATCAACTAAAACTGACAAGAGAATTTAGAAGTAAAATACTTAAAGAAATAACCGCCTCAGTTCCTACAAGCTATTCAACTCCCTATTCCAAGTCCTTGTAAGACTCAGTCATACTGGCTTCCATAAAATATCCTCATATACTGCTGATAATTCTTCCCTCCCCCACTCCCCACCCAAATCAGTTTTAGTGGACTTCTGTTAACAACCAAAAGAATCTTAATTAATGCTTGTGGTAAGCAGCCTCCAATGTGGCCCCTAAAGTATTTCTAGGCAGTCACACTCTTGTATAATACCATCCCCTTGGGGTGCCTGGGTGGCTCAGTCGTTAAGCGTCTGCCTTCGGCTCAGGTCATGATCCCAGGGTCCTGGGATCGAACCCACATCGGGTTCCCTGCTCTGCGGGAAGCCTGCTTCTCCCCTCTCCCACTCCCCCTGCTTGTGTTCCCTCTCTCACTGTGTCTCTCTCTGTCAAATAAATAAATAAAATCTTAAAAAAAAAAAAAAAACCATCCCCTTGAATGCAGGTTGGCTTTTAGGGACTTGATTGTAACGAATAGCAATGATGGAATGTTACTTCCAAACTTAGACTATAAAAAGGCAGTGGCTTCCATCTTGCAGGTCTCTCATGCTCTCTTTCAGATCACTGGCTCTGGGGTGGGGGAAGCAGCTACCATGTTGTCAGCTTAAGGAAAGGCCAATATAGCAAGGAACTGATGACTACATGTAGCCAACAACCAACGAGCACCTGATGCCACGAATAGCCATTTGAGTGAGTTTGGAAGCAGAATGTGTCCAAGTTGCACCTTGAGAGGACTGTAGTGCCAGCAGACAGCTCGACTGCAATCTCCTAAGACACCCCGAGCCAAGGGCTCCCAGCTAAGCTTTGCCTGAAGTGCTGACCCACAGAAACTGAAAGATAATACTGTTGCTCTAAGCTACTACATTTGGGGATAATTTGTTACATAGCTCAATAACTAATGTAATTCTCTAAGACATAATTCTCACTCAGATTAATATCATGTAAAAAAATAAGATGGGTCAAGATTAATTTCTTCTTGGGAATATTTAACCTTGTTGTGAGAATCGTTGCGCTGAGTGAAAAGGCTCTGACCCTCCCCCCTACCCCCAACAGGAGACTTGGCTCTCAGGCCACAAACCACTATAAACTAGTTGTGTGATGCTGAGGATAAATCCCTCTTAGCACAGTTGCCATATCTGGAAAGTGAGGATCTCTACAGTACCTGATCATATGAATGTTCTAGGATTCTATCAAGGCTATTTTCTCATACGTAACATTGCTTCCACAGGTCTGAAGACATCTATTCTGTCTCCCACGTTACAACTCTGAGTAATCATTTTACAAAATCCAGAATATATGCAAAATACACAAAACTGGTCACCAATGCACATCCATCCATTATGAAATCTTTTAGAACAAATGTCCTCCTAATGAGCATAATTCATTACATAAGATGTTTGGGGATTAAGCCACCAACAAGTTCCATATTACTTACTGACTTCAGAATGAACCTATGTGCCAATCCACCCAGGATCTTTCAGAAACAGAGCTTCCTTCTGCCTGTAGCACACTTCCTGACTCAGGTTCCCCACTCCCAGCCCTCTTGCCCTTGGCAAAGGATTGTCTTGGCAAAGCCTTTCCTGACCACATCCCCTCATCAACCAAGGCAGAGGTAATCACTCTGACCTCCCTTCTAACTCTGTATATTGCAATCATCCATTTGCATATCTATCTTCCTTAATAGACCATTAGGACCTTAAGGGCAAGGTCCAAGTTATATTGACCTTGCATTACCAGCACCCAGTTGGGAACATGGAACTTAGTACCTGGAAGAACTAATGTTTGGTGACCTACTGAAAAACTGAACCTTAAACTCCCCGGAGCTGGGCGGGGGGGGGGGGGGGGGGGGGGGGGGCGGAACGACAATTATCACACTTCTTAAAAATGCCCCCTCCTGAGGTGCCTGGGTGGCTGTCACTTAAGCGTCTGCCTTCGGGGATGCCTGGGTGGCTCAGTCTGTTGAGTGTCTGCCCAGGCCCAAGGTCCTGGGATTGAGTCCCACATCTGGCTCCTTGCTCAGCGGGGAGTCTGTTTCTCCCTCTGCCTGCCACTCCCCCGGCTTGTGCACTCTCTCTCTCTGACAAATAAATAAAATCTTTAAGTAAAAAAAATACACTAAAAAAAAAAAAAAGCGTCTGCCTTCGGCTCAGGTCATAATCTCAGGGTCCTGGGATCAAGCCCCACATCGGGATCCCTGCTCAATGGGAAGTCTGCATCTCTCTCTCTCCACTCATGCTCTGTCTCTCTGAAATAAATAAATACAATCTGTAAAAAACAGAAAAACGCCCCCTCCTCAGGGCCAGCATATCTATGGACTGACTACAGTAGTCATGACTCTGAGCCTCATCATTGCATGCACCAAATTCCCCCCTAAAGTGTTGAAAAATAAGCATCTCTCAACCAACACTTGCCTACTAAATTCCACTTTCTCTCCAACTTCTTCTCCATGGTTGAAGAGAACACATTCCAGAATCACTTCCACATAGGGGATTTACCACTTGCTAAAAATGTTAGTTTAAAAAGAAAGGAATTCCCGGGCGCCTGGATGGCTCAGTTGGTTAAGCGACTGCCTTCAGCTCAGGTCATGATCCTGGAGTCCCAGGATCGAGTCCCGCATCAGTCCAGCATCGGGCTCCCTGCTCAGCAGGGAGTCTGCTTCTCCCACTGACCCTCTTCCCTCTCGTGCTCTCTATCTCTCATTCTCTCCCTCTCAAATAAATAAATAAAATCTTTAAAAAAAATAAAAAATAAATAAAAAGAAAGGAACTCCCTAATTTTTCTGCTTGCCTAGTTCCTTACAGTATTAGCATTCTGCTCAATACAGTCTCTTCATCCATCTATAGGGAGAATTCCAAACTGAAAACCTGTCACCACTTTTGAACTCTGGGAAAATAATAATTTTGTGATCAGTTTTCAGTCACTTCACACACTGATCCCACCCTCAGCATTAACAGTTATTTTCAAATAAAAAGTAACAAGAAACATGTATTCTAGATAAACCTCAGTGGAATAAAAAAAGTGAAATGAAGGCCAAAACATCATATATCAAGCATCTCATAATAATACCTGAAAATTAGTCAGAAACACAGTCAGAAACAAATGACACAGCTAACTTAGATCTCAGGGATCACTCCCATCACGGGCTGGCTAAACTGAGCCACCAAGTTGTTCAACGAGAAATGGCTCCATAGACTGTTAGGCTAAAGACACTCAAGAGTAGCACTGGTCTTTATTAAGAGACTATGATTTCCATTCACCATAAATACCCCTTTGTATACAATACCCTAATGATGAGCTAGTTACCTGCTCACCAAAAGAGGTCCTGTAAGGGCACCTAATAAGAAGCACTTTTGTTGGCGCCTGGGTGGCTCAGTTGGTTAAGCGACTGCTTTCGGCTCAGGTCATGATCCTGGAGTCTCAGGATTGAGTCCCGCATCAGGCTCCCTGCTCAGCAGGGAGTCTGCTTCTCCCTCTGACCCTTCCCCCTCTCATGTGCTCTCTCTCTCTCTCTCATTCTCTCTCTCTCAAATAAATAAAGAAGCACTTTTGTTCATCTTGTTCCAATGCTTTTGTATGCTTAGAATGAAAATATCTTAAATATTCTATAATCATAATTTTGTTTCAGAATTATGTCCCTGGTCCCCACAAACTTATGTAAGTAGTACAAAATATGTTTTGTCATATTTTCATTTTGTACAAACAGGCTTTGTGTATTATTTGCATTTGAAAACCAACTCAAAGAACTCAATACATATAACTTGGGTAAGGCTAGACCTTCTCTGAGAGACCTTATTTCCTGGAAATAGGCATATACTGGGGTTGGTTAAACTTTAGATTCACCCTTAAAACAATACTTAATGAGGGCACCTGGGTGGCTCAATTGGTTAAGCGTCTGCCTTCGGGCTCAGGTCATGATCTCAGGCTTCTGGGATTGAGCCCCACATCAGGCTCTCTGCTCAGCAGGGAGTCCGCTTCTCCCTCTCACTCTCCCTCCGTGCTCGCTCTCTCTCAAATAAATAAAAGCTTTAAAAAACAAACAGATAAAACAATTCTTAATGTCACTTTGGAGAATACAAAAAGAAGAGGGAGGAAATAACCAAGGTCTAGCTGTTTCTGCATGACTTGACTTGATCTGATGAGTTTATCTTCCATGTCCCTTCCAGATGAGCCACATGAACAAAGAGTGGCTCCTTCTTTGACTCCAAATAATGCTACTAAGTGGCTGTGCAGACACTGACAGCCCCAGAACTAGTCACAGCACTGATGAATTGGTCTTCCCATCTTTCTACCAGGACCCTTTTCAGTCTCCTAGTAATGGCTCCAGCAACCCAGTTTTCCTCTGTGTTCTGTAACAAGGGTGCTGAAAAACAGCAAAAACTTACCACACCTTTCTGTATATTACACCAAAAAGGAAAGAGAGAGAGAAAAAGAAAAGAAAGAGACAAAGAAAACAAAAAAGGAGAAGCTATAAAGGAAGAAAATTAAGTGATTTTTGAATTTAAGTAAAGATTACACCTTTCTGGGACACACAGAAAGCTATCCTACCACCCACTGTCAGAATTGCAAGCAGTTATCTTTTCTGTCAATAATACCATTAGGAGCACCATCTTAGAACACCACGCTAGTTCTAATGAGCTCAAACAAACAATGCATCCCTTTGCAAAACTGGTGGAGGAGGGGTAGGACATCACTCACATCAAGTCTGAAGTTAATGGCACCCCCTGGAGCTGCGCAGCCTAGAGTCTATGAAGTTCTACCCCCGGGCCTTAAATGTGTCAAAGTGACTGAGATAGCCGAACCATTAGGAAGTTGCTCTACTGTTTCTTTTTCACCTTGAATCCTAGAGCCTATAGCTCAACGGTTCTGCAGAGAAGTAGGAGAGTTGCCCCCTTGGGGAGATTATATTTGGCAATGTATGGAGACATTTTTGGTGTCCTAACTGGGGGTGGGAAGACACTACCAGCATCTATTGAGTAGAGGTAGGGATACTGCTAAACATCCTACGTGGACAGGGCAGCCCCCACCACCAACAAAAAATTATCCCGCCCAAAATATCAATAATGCCAAGGTTGAGAAATGCTGGCACAGCTGAAGAACTTCTACTTTTGAAAGGGTTCCTGAACTGTATGCTAAGAAGCTAGGCTCAAGTGAATATACTTTCACACGTGAATGTGGCTAAACAAGACCAACACCCATTTATGAATGTTACTTTGAGGAATAAAAAACTAAAAAGTATACGGGCAATTTACAGACTGTCCTCCTCGACTGGACTCCTATATGTGGTTTGACATCACATTTCAAACCATGTTAATCAAAGCCAGATACAGAGAGGAAGGGGAAAAGCACTCATTTGATGCCTTGAACTATCAACATTCCATGCCCAAAGTCAATACATAGATCTATTCTGAGGACACAGGAGACTGGGGGGCAAGGACAAGGCTGCATTAAGCCATGGCTAAGCGACGGTAACTGGCTGCCACCTAGCAGGCTAATGTCCACACTCACCTACCAACATGAGCCCTTTGCTCTTTTTTCATTTCAGCCAAACACTACTTCCCACAATCCCCTTCATTCTTCCCTTCTAATCCTGCCACAGTGTTGTCTTACAAATACCCAGGCACAAGAATAAACTTCATTTTCAAAAAACCCAACAAATGTTCCTCTCAGGATATTTACTAGTTAAATGAGAGAAGAAAATATTGTCTAGATAGCCAGTCTCCTGGTTTCATGTCAGAATGCCACAGGGACTCTCCCAGCAGAACATCTCCATCAACTCTGAAAGTCATTGCCATGCTTGCCACCCATCCCAAATCGTTCTCAAGGATGCAGAGGCACCCAAACATCTCCCAATATTAAAGCAACCAATCCACTTCTGAGGCCTATTTTGTACCACTCAGGGCCTTGCTGGGCCGTTGCAATGCATGCTGTGCGGTCTTGCATTTGGGTCCTCCCTGACTTATCCTACCTTAACAATGCTGCCACAGCTCCTCCTCACCTCCCCTCTTCATGTATTTCACTTCCAACACCCAGAGGCTGCCAACAGCTTCATCACTTGAGTTACCAAGTAACCCTCCTACTGCAGAAGAGAGCTCCACAAACAGCCAAGTGTGCTCACATGGCTTGCACAGTGCTTAAGATACATGGCCTGTCAGGAAAAAACATCTTCCACAGAAGCAAATGGTTTGCAAAGCAAGAGTATGTTCCCTACCCCTTAAACTTATCCCTGAGTGCTTAATACTTAAAGTCACACTTTTGAATACTGGCTTTGCCAGGCTTCCTCTGCACTTCCTACAAAATATAAGAAATGGAAAAATCAGACATTAGATTTATTTTATGGAAAAGATTTGCTAAAATTAAAGTGAATAAACAATTTGTATCTCTTCAGTAACACCAACTTTAGCTTTCAGGAGACAGAAGGCGATCTCTAATGCTATATAAACCCTGTTTACCCATGCTTTTCAAGTAAAACTACACATTAAAATAACAGCCCATCGCTTACACACAGCTGGAGGCTGTGGGAAAATAAAATTACCCATATAAACTTTCAAAAGTAATCCTCACTGTAAATGAAGTAACACTTGATGAATCTGTGAGTCCGAAATTTTTGAAACTGAATTAAACACAGCATCATGACTTCATTTCTCAACCTGGACTAGGTTTTAGGGTACACAGAAGCCCTAAAAACCCCTAAAAAAAAAAACCCTAAAAAAAAAGCCCTAAAACCTGGACTTTTAAGCAACTATACAAAGTCTGGATCCATACCTAAAAACCAGACATAGTTTAAAGGATAATTATGATTACACTTAATGTAACAGCTATAATCAATTAATATCCTAAAAGAATATAGATTCATTAATGGACAGAATATTAAATTTAGAGTGAAATCTTTTCTTGAAAGGCAAAGAACAGATGTCTTAACCCATCCATCCATTCCCTAATTCCTCTGATTAATGGTAAATTTGCAATAAGACAAGGAGTTTACCAAATACAATCAAAATACATTTAATAACTTCTCTTCTCCCTTTTTGCCCACCAAGAACAGAAGCAACCATAAATGGGAAAGAATTTGCTTATAAAATGCTTTAAACACTACATTCATGGTTTTGCAACACTCAGCTACATTACTTATGAACCTCCATGGAGGGTACTTCCTATTCTTCCTCCTTAAAGCCAGAAGGTCTATAATCAGAGGTGTCCAAAATAGAAGTGACTTGCATTTCACCGTCCAACTAAGATTTCTACAAGGCTCACAAAGAAACTGTCAAGGATGGAATTGCAGTTGCTAACAATTATCTTTAGTGTACTCCAGCTGTACTTTTCTCGGTGCCAAAAGCCAGGTGACAGTTCTACAGATGCTAGTGCATCTACGCTGAACATGGTGCTCACAACTATCATACCCAATGAAGCCCCACTATACATCCCAAGTAGGGAGTGAAGATCAGAAATAATGACCCAGGAATTAAAATGACATGTACTAGGTAATGTGGCTACAGAGTAACAAAACCAGGTTACAATAATTTTTTATCAAAGTCCTACAACCATGGGAAACAAGACAGCCCAGAAATGTTACCATCACCCAAACATTTTAGAACTCCTTTTTTAGAACCGCCTTTCATTTCAATTTTTCAGCCATACTAAAAAACAAATCAAAAATAAAAGTTTCTTTACAAAGTCAAAATTAATGTATAAAATGTCAATATTCTGACAAAGGTAAAGAAAAAAAGATTTCAAGGTTTTCCAATCATGTATTTAAAAGCAACAGAGATGGCCAGAGTGTAGCAAGCAGTTTGTAGCTAACCAACCCCTGAGATGCTCTCTTGTCTCAGATTCACCAAGACTTTCCAGGTAAAATCTTGCTGACTTGAGAGGTATGTCAATTTGTGTGTTGTCAGATGACGACACTCAGTTGGAGCTTTGAAACACCCCTTTCCTCCAAGAGGCAGACAGCAAAAAGAGCCCCTGGAAGAAGTAAAGGAAGACAGCCACAGGAAACAGCTACAAAGTAAACGGCAGAGGAAGGGAAAGGAAAAGTGAGTTAGATCTTCGCTCTTTGCAATTGTGGCTCTAACTAGACTTTCTGGAAAGAAATGGCCACAAACAGCCCCCAGTAACTTGTTTTGGGCTGCCTGAGCTCATTTTTCAGCCCATCAATTCCCCTTTACTTAAAGGAGTATTTTAATATAATAAATTTATGCATATATATGCCTTAAAACCTTCTTTGATTAAAAAAAACAAAAACCCTGGCTTCAGCCTCCATCTAAGGGTCCATATTAACATTCCTAGGAACGTCTTTCCTATGACACAGTCAGCGGACCGCCTGGGTGGGCTCTATTATTTCCAGGAGTACCACTGCTCACTGCATGCATCACAGTGTGACTCTGGAGAGATGCAACCCAGAAGACCAATAAATGTTAGAAAGAGTGGTATACCTATACCAAGTTCTACTGCCAGCAAGCTTCCCATTCAAAGGTCATACAGCTCTGTATAATCTCATCCTACCCAGTTCTAACATTCCAGTTATCCTTCTGGCACCAACTTAAGAACACAGACTGCAGTGATGTCTTCGTTAGGATGAGCCCCTCAGGCTTCTAGCTTCTCTGGTTATGGAAAGTTCAAATGCAGTTTGTTGTAGATATTGCAACACACCTAATATTTAATGCAAGAAAATCAACATGAGTACCATGTTCATAATAACATACATTCATCAAGTACTCTCTGGAAGCATTTTAGCCCCATTTTGATTCTCATTTTATGTTACCTCAGGGCATAAGGCTAGGCAGGATTTTTTTTTTTACTTTATTAAAATACTGAGTTTATTTCACATGTATATTTTTGTCTCCCCACCATTTCCATTTTTCTGACCACCACTACTACTATGTCCTATCATAACATTCCATACGTACTTAAAACCAAGCAAAGGGTGGAGTTCCATCTTTAAAAACTAAACAGGCATTTTGGACAACACATTCTTGGCAATGGAACCTGGACAACATTTATCAGACACGGTAGGGAAAGTTCTCACTCTGCATTATAAAAAGGACAGCCAGATATCAACTGTTACAGAAATGAAATAAGACGGAAAATTTTAACAAACTGTTTAAACTATTTTCTTAAAGAGACTTCCTCCACTGCCAGAGATCTTGAATAGCCTCTTGGTCAGTCATCCAGAAGCAATTCTTCACATAATTGATGAACTTGGCTTTGCAAAGAGAACCACCTTTTTTTTTTTTAATATTTTATCTATTTATTCATGAAAGTCAGAGAGAGAGAGAGAGAGAGAGAGAGAGAGAGAGAGAGAGAGGCAGAGGGAGAAACAGGCTCCCCGCCCAGCAGGGAGCCCCATCCAGGACTCGATCCCAGGACCTCGGGATCACGACCCGAGCCGAAGGCAGACGCTCAACCATCTGAGCCACCCAGGAGCCCCGAGAACCACCTTTTTCTATACTTGCTTGCATTTTTGCTTTAATGTCTTCTACAGAACTAGGTCCTTTTGGTGTTTTGGGCGTCTTTTCCTGTTTTTTGAAAGATTCTTGACCTTTTGTTCTTGGTGTTGATGGTTTTGAGTCTTTTCCATTCTGGTTTGATTTTTGTGCATTTTTGGCTAGCGTATCTTGTATAGATTTCTTTATTGGAGACTTTTCTTCAGCTTCCTCATCATCAAAATCATCATCGTCATCTTCATCATCAGCAGCAGCAGCAGCAAGTTTTACTTTTTTCCGTGGAACCTTGCTACCATTTCCAGGGGCAGAATGTTTTCCAGATATACTAAGGTGGTTCACGTCTCTTCCTCTTCATCTTCTGACTCTGCATCTTCCTCCACAGCTACTCAGTGCTGTCCACTAATATGCACAGGCCCTGAACCACATTTCAACCATAAGACAACAGGTGGTGTTATTTCAAAGCCCCCAAGAGAAACCGTTGGCTGTACAGACATTTTCAAAGTTGCCAGTGTGACTTTAATTGGACTGCCTTCATAATTCATTGCCTCTGCTTCAACAATGTGCAATTCATCCTTTGCACCAGCTCCTAAACTGACCGTTCTTGAAGATAACTGGTGCTCATTTTCATCATTATCCACCTTAAAGTGATAATCCTTGTCAGCCTTTAGTTCACAACCGAAAAGATAGTTCTGGGGCCTCAGGGGGCTCATGTCCATGTCCATCGACTCTTCCATGGGGTGGTGGCACGCACTTAGGTGGAAGAGAAGGCGGACGGAGTTAAACGACTACTGTTCCACACAACAGCCATGCAGGATGGAATCACACCAGGGAAGTAGGCAGGATTTTTAAGCACATTCTCTTTAAGCAGAAAGGAAAGTGAGGCTCAGCAAGATGGAGGTCCCGCAGTAAAGGCAGAGCCATGTCTAGAACATGGGTCTCCTGATTATTAGGCTCCTGCTCTTTGCCCTCCAGCACACTTCACAGAGCTAGAGGCACATCCTGTAAACCCTCAGGAAGAGCCCATCCTGGATTTACCCTTCTTGAGCCCTGCCTCATTCTTCAGGAAAGGTAGGATAATGTTGAGTCTCGGAGCACAGAGAAGAAACAATGTCCTGATCAAGATTCCCAGCAACAAACTGTTCAATGTTTCAAGCTGATGTAAAATGCGGCAGGGAAAGTGAACTCTCTCTCTCCTTGCAGGTACAAGCTGAAAATGATACTGAATGCATGATATCAACTGCTATGGACTCACCCCGGCTGCCTTTTTGTTGACTCATGAAAGGATTCGTACTTTGAAGTATGACAGGCATGATACCGTCAATAGCACTCTTGTGAAAATACCAAATGCTGCATCCTTCAAGTAAGCCCAATATGACATGCTTGGAGCTAAATCTCTGACCCTGTGTGACTAAAACAGAATTTCAAAGCCACTCACATGTCTTGCATCTTGTCATTTTTCTTTCTTTTGGTTCTACCCTTTCCTAGATTGGAATGAATTTAATCTTTGTATTAGTTTCATCCAGCCAGAAATGTGAAAGTAATTCATCTCCTTAAGATGATAAAGACAATCAGCTTTGTAGAAAAGAGTGAGAAAATCTACCATTCTAGAAAATTAATCTTCACTCCTCTCAAAAAGTAGGCAGAAAAGTAAAAATCCTAATCACAAAGTATTGCTAGCTCAAAGCATACAGACAATGAATGAATGTCTTAAAACAAAGTGGGCATGGGCCAGGTATGAGGGTAGGGGGTCAGTTTCTAGACCCAGGTCAGTCCCTAATTAGCTGTCACAGGGTAGTTGAGACGTGGACCTCTAGCAAGTGATAGCAGATTGAATCCCAACTCTGACACTAACCAGCTATGAAACCTTGAGCAAATTTCTTAACCTTTCAGTCTCAATTTCTTCTCCTATAAAATAGGAAGAATGATACAAAGATTTAAAAAGATAATACAAGTCAAGTAATTAGCACAGCACTTGGCCCAAAGTTAACACACAGTAAATTCTACTATGTCCATGATCTGCATGACCTGGGCAAGAGACTACACCTCTCCAAGATTGTTTCCTTATCTGTAAAATGAAGATGGGGAGCAAATGACTCCACGATTCTAAACTAGAGAGGAAAATAAATAAGTAAAGGTTGTGGAATCTTCATCGGTGCTTTGGAGAATGGCCCTCTCCACAAACCTTTAAAGTGCACCTCTCCATACTGCCTAATATGCCTCAGTCCATGCTTGGTCAGGGTGTCTTCAAAATCTTGCAGGCAGTGCAGCTAATAAATCTTAGTCTGGAATGAAAGTCCACATGTATGGGTTTTGTCCATCAGGCTCGAAATGGTAATTGGGTCTGAGACACAAGAAGAAGAAATCCAAAGAGATGAGGTTGCAGATATCCAAAGAAATCAAGAGCAGTAATTTAAGCTAATACTGTAACAGGTAACAGCTTAGATTATAAATTGCTCCTTTGTCTCCCCACCCTTGTAACAGTGAGTGCACTTTTTCCAGTTTTCCTTCCCAGACCTAGGACGAGCCCCTTAGGCTTCTAGTTTCTCTGACTATGGAAAGTTAAAACACCATTTGCTGTATATCCTAGAACACTTCACACTTAATAAAGAAAATCACCAGGAGTGGCTAAGTTCATAATTGCATATGTTCATGTAGTACTTTTTGGATTATTAAGCATTTTGGCCTCACTTTGATCTTTAAGGATATAAGGCCATAGCTAAAGCCATTCATCTTAAGAGATAAGGAAAAAGACTAAATATATCACATTGTTAAACAGACTACAATTAGCCATCATTTATTTTGGTTTAGGTTTTTTTCTTTCTTTTGTTATGCCTTAAAACCTTTCTTAAGTCTCATTTTCAGGATTTCACCCTACCTGCTACCTCTCAAGTTAAACACAAACAAAACCAAAAAGTTTCATATCCACTCTACTTTCATTATTACAAGTCTTGGTCTTTCTCTACTTCCCTTCTGTTCTTCTCATGCAATAAATACACATGATGTACTCTGACTCCAAAGTCCTTAAATTGCTGGCTTCACTCATTCATTCAGACAAATATAGAGTGCAACCCCAGGACTAGTAAATGTGCGATGGCTAGTCAAGCAACAATGGAAAGTTTCCATGTGTCAATTACTGGCTGTAATTCAGGGTAAAAGGCACTTAGGTTACATCAGCAAACAAAATGAAGTGGTTCTATTGAAATTTACAAACTAGTAGGTAAATATGGCTATTATTATATATGTACATACTTATAACATAGAGGTGAAATGGAAGAAACAGTAATTCAGAGAATGTATACTAGGACTACTGATGGGTAATAGGAGAGATGTTAAAGGGGGCCGTCAGGAAGGCCTCACTGAAAAGATGAGGCATTAACCAAGACTGAAGGCAGTTGAGTTACCCAAGAGGAAACACAGAGAAAAACATTCCAGGCAGAGGGACAGAGCAAAGGCCCTGGGGTGAGAGCATGTCAGGTGTATTCAAGGAAGAGCAGTGAAGGAGGCCAGTGTGGCTAGAGTGAGCTAGCAAGGTGAGTGGGGAAGGCAGGCAGATCACACAGGGCCCTGAAGTCCATTGTAAAGCTTTTACTTAATATGAAATAAGCAGTCACATGTTAAAGTTTTTAAAAGGATCTCACCATGGCTGCTATGTTTGTTTGAGAAGAGACTATAGTAGACAAAGGTGGAAGCAAGAATATCAGTTAGGTGGCTTAGCTGAGACGAACAGCAGGAGAGGTTTTGAGAAGTGGTTGGATTCTGGACTTTTTTGAAGGTTGACAAGCCACTCTTTCCTAGCAGACTGGATATAGGATGATGGAAAAATTGGGTTGTCAAAGAAGACAGCTGAGCTACAAAGAATGAAATTGCAAGCAACTATTCTGAGGCAAAACTCTAAAGTGACACTTCGGTACAGATGTTACAGGCATTCTATCCTGATTTACTTGGTCTCATCAAATCTGAACTTTTCTTTAAGTCCACCCCTCTTTCTCTCCTCCCACAGCAATAATCTAATCAGGGAAGGCCAGTCTATTGAAGATACATGATGCTTCTTCTCAGAGAAACTGTGGCTATGACTGTAAAAACAGACACCCTCTTCCAGAAAGCAACCCCAGGACTAGTAAATGTGTGATGGCTAGTCAAGCGACAAGGGAAAGTTTCCATGTGTCAATTACTGGCTGTATGACTTTAGGCAAGTCATTTTTCCTCTCTCTGCCTAATTCTTTTGTATTACAGTAAGGATAATATCGTCCAAGGGCTACTGTGAATACCAAGTGAGCGAACGGGTATCCAGCAGTCAGAGCGGCATTTAGCACAGAGTAAACAATACGTAAGGGTTGCAAGTATTACTATCATTGTCGTTAAGTCTTTTTGTTAATTCTCAACCTCGGAATAATTGTACGAGAAATAATACCTAGGGAGTTGATGAGTCTAATATACATTTCCAAAAACGTGAATAACCTAACACTAAGGTACACTGAGTACAAAGACAGGGCAAGTTGCTGGTAAGTGTCATGGACGCCTAACTGCCCTAACTCAGTCACTGAAATACTACAGGACAAATATTACCCACTGTGTGTTCTGGGCAGGGAAACATGGATTCAAACCTCGTATCTCTGTGATTTTAAGAAACTGACCTATCACAGAAGCCCCATGAACTTCTCTGAACCTTTCAATTCTAGTTGTTTGAGATGTCTCTAAGGATAAAGATGGTACTTGACCACTTCAGCTTTTGTGATATACTCAAGGATGCTTCAGCTATAGTTTTTAAATGTTTACTAATCATCTATCAATATAATTCAGAAGTTAAAATCTATACCTATTTCTATACGCTATTTAACTTAAACAAGTCTGTTCCCTTCTCCCAGCTTCTGATACTGAACGAATTGCTACGGAAAATGCCCCTGAACAACAGACTTAACCAGCGAGGGATTCTCAACCCTACCTGCATCTTCGAATTACCTGGAGAACTTTAAACATATTAATGCCAAGGCCCAGTCCTAGATTTCTGGTGTAACTGAAACCAATATTAAGAACCACAGAGAGGTAAATCCTAGCAGTATTATTTATTGAATTTTGGGAGACAGAGAGAATACTGTTTAAATAGTGAATTAGCATTTCTGGGTTTAAACTAGCATCATCATATGAACTGAGTTCTGGGATAAGAAGACACTAGGAACCTAGATTAGAAACCTTTTTAACCTGCCCTAGAGTCTCTTAAGCGATCCTGAACTTCCAAAACAAGAGTTGGTGGTCTTCCAAATGTTTTCTCAAAGCTGACTTGATGACCAAAACTGAGATTTCTTTCAAATGAAATAACACACAATACTATTCTATTTTTCTCCGGCAAAATCCTTCTAAGACTTAGTGCCAAATACCTGGTAATAATTACCCCCCCCCCCCCAGTTTCCTTGCTATAGTCAATAATAGTATGCAGCTTGGCATTAAGAAACATGAATTTTCCTTTTGTCTGTATTTTTCTAATTCATTATATAAAACATAAAGCCTCTTCCCAATATTAGTGCACAACATGGAGAAATTACTTCCAAATGTTTTTGCCTATCAGCATTGTATAAGACTGGGTAATGGCTTTCTATAATAAACTCATTCATTCCTTTAAAATATAATACTCATTAAATCTTTACTACAGGGGCGCCTGGGTGGCTCAGATGGTTAAGTGTCTGCCTTCAGCTCAGGTCATGATCCCAGGGTCCTGGGATTGAGCCCCACATCGGGCTCCTGGCTCAGCAGGGAGCCTGCTTCTCCCTCTCCCTCTGCCTTTCCCCCTGCTCATGCTCTCTCTCTCTCTGTGTCTCAAATAAATAAATAAATAAATCTTAAAAAAATAAAAAATAAATAAATCTTTACTATATGCTAGACATTTCCTTCAGCTGCTTAGACCATACCAGTGATCAAGACAGACCAGACCCTAATATCCTTCTAGATGCCTTTAAATGCATGAATTTAAAGTATAACTTTAAACTCAAAGACATCTAATGAGATTAAGATAATTTCTACACTAGAAATTCATGTGGAACCCTAATTTACTAAGTGCTTACTATAAACCAGATGTTATATTAGTCCCTTTAATATGTGGTATTCATTTAATAAAGTTGCTGTCCTGCACAGACGACAGTACTATTTAAAAGAAATTAAAAGATGCCAAACAATGAGAAAATTCTTTCCTTTAGCACAGTTTAAATTTGGCTTTCCACACTAGAGGGAATTCTCCATCCTAAAGCTGTCAAGAATGACTTATGACAGAGTTGTGTCAATTCATTCACACAAGAAATTTTTTCACCTTAGTTCAACTACATCAACTGTGAGAAGATTTGGGAGTTAAAAAAAGAAAAATCACGTTGTCATAAAAATATATTTCCAATTTCACATTTTTTAGTTGAAATATGCAAACTCTGTTTCAAGCATGATGCATAAACTACCTATCCATATTAAGCCACATAGCTGAAGGATAAATTAGTACTAACGAATATACTGTGAGACAAAATAAATCAATACACATTACTAGGTGCAGTGATCAGTCCTTTAACTTTACAAACACTACTCCAAACATCACTCAGCTCAATTAGAAATCCACAGGACTGTAATTCTGCCACAAGCAAAAACTGGGTGACAACCCAAAGATGTCTCCAAACCATTCTGATAATAATTGAGTTTGTTGTTTTGTTCTGTTTTTTTTTTAAGTATTCAGGTGAAGCTATGTGATTCCAATCCTGCGCGCGCGCACACACACACACACACAAAATCCTTAGGAAACTGCCAATTGGGGTCAATTTGTAAGTTTCCGGGGAAAGCTGAGACTCGTCAACTCTGTTCCCCCAACTCCAGGTAGAGAGTGATTCCAAAATGGGATTCACTCCTCATTTACGCCAAGGATCATCCATTCCCTTCGCCTTCTAAAGGACAAACGAGCTCACCCTTCCCGTGAATAACTTGGCTTGTGGCTACATTCACACAGTGCCTGGAACACAGGCTCTCCGGTCGCCCCCGCCCCAGCACTGGCCGCTCAAGTCTGGACAAGAGCCAGCTCTTGTCACCTCTCGACCTGCACCCCTCCGCCCCTGCGGTAACTCCCGAGCCGTCCGCCGGCAAAGTTTCGCCGCCGCTAGCTCGGGGGTACAAGCTAGGGGGCCTCTCGGGGTCTCCGGGACCCCGGAGCTCCCGGGGTTACGGGGACGAAGACCCGGTCCTGCCCTGATTACAGAAGCAGGCTGAGAAAGCCAAAGCAGCCTCGGCCATACAGACGCTGGGGGTGCAGAAAGAGCACCGCGGATGCAGGAGGGGTGTGGGGACGTCAGGAGCGGGCTCGGCGAGGTCGCCGCCCCACGACCTGGACTCGCCCGCGCTCACCGTCGATGTTCTCCCGGTCGCTGATGTGCTGCAGGTTGCAGCCCGTGTCCTCCCGGCTCAGGTCCGTGTCGGGCCGGTAGGACTCCAGCCGGGAGTGGGCATTCCTCCGGAGCTTGGGGCTGGACGACACGCAGCACGAGGTAGTGTTCCCCATCTTCGGTGGCCCCCAGACTCCTGCTGCTCTCGCCTTCCTCCCCGTCCCCCGGAGCGGGGCGCGGGCGGGCGCGGGGCGCGGGCGGTGGGGGCGTGGAGGGGAGGCTCGCCCGCCCGCCCGCCGCCGCGGGAGGGGGCGGAAGCCGCAGCAGGCCCCCGGGTCAGCAGCGGCGGCGGCGGCGGGGCCTCGCCATGGGCGGCGGCGACGAGCGGGCGGCGGCCCCGGCTCCCCCTGTTCCCCTTCGGCCTCCGCGCTCGCCCGCCTCCGTTCGGCGGGCCTGTCCGCGGCGGAGGAGCGCTCGGGTCCGCGCGACTGCGGCCGCCGAGCCTAGCTCACCCCGCCGCGGCCATGGCGGGCGGCGCCGCGCAGGCCGCCTCCCCCCTCCCCGCGCTTCCCGGACGGCGCCCAGGTCCCCTGCGGCGGCGGCGGCCTCCGCAAGAGGTTCCGGTTCAAGCGGGGAAGCCGCGTGTCCGTGCGGGGCGGAACGGCGGGCGCGCGTGGGCACGACTCTGGGGCCCCGCGCTGCGAAGCCGGGTGCTGCCCGCGAGGATGCTCGGGCGCCCTCCCCCGCCGTCGGCGCCCGCCCCCCGCCGCAGCCCCCGCCCCGCCCCGTCGCAGCCCCCGCCCCGCCCCGCCCCGTCGCCGCCTCTTCCCTCTGCCCTGGAAGCAGATCGGCCGGCGAAGAGGGAGGTCCAGTGCCGGCGCGGCCCCGCGCAGAGTGTGGGGTCGAGGCCGGGGACTGCGCCTCACGCAGGCAGGCGTAGGAGCCACAGACCACGCGGTTGGAAGCTCGGCGTCTCGAGGCCCTTTCTCTCCCGCTGTCCGCGTCCTCCCGCTCCCCCGGGCCTAACGCTGGGACGAGAGGTGTGTGTGGCGGACCTACCCCGCCCTGGGGCCGGCGCGGTCCCCCGGGGACCGCGGAGAGGGCGGAGGGGGCGGGAGCGCAGCCGAGTAGCCTGAGGGAGGGCTGGGGGCACACGGTGGAGAAAGGGTGGGGATGCGGCCGCCTCCCTGGGGTGCGCGGAGGCTGTGTTTCTCCCACACCGCGGGGAGAGGGGATTCTTTTATTTTGAAAGTATTTAAAAGGAAGCTGGGCCTTGATTTGGGACTTCTCGCTTCTGTTTTGAGTTTTTCCAGGACTTGATGGTGACCTTTAAGCCGTGAGATAAATCTGGGGGACCCCTGGGCTACATTAATGTGGAATTAGCTGCAGTGTTTTTTGAGTTTCTAGGAAATTAATGTGAAGTAGAGACAGATAACTAAACATCAGCAATCCTTTACTTTTCAGTGCTGTGGGGTTTTGTCTTGCTGAGAACAGCCTGATCTAAAGCATGTTTGCTAAGATAAAGGTATGTGAAAGTGCCTGGCTCACGAGAGATGTTCAGTAAATCGTGGGTTCCATTCCCTCCCGGCACCCCAGAAAGACCTTGCCTAACGTGGCAGAAATAACCTTCCCACTCTTTTTCCAAATAGTCAGTGAAGGAGTCGTGAGAAGACTCAGGGAAAAAATGGCTTTGAACACAAAAAATATGGTGCAACCCTATTAATTTTATATCTGAGGAAACTGAAGTCGAGAAAGATGAAGTGCCTTGATTTGCCCGAGGTTCCAGTACTAGTTAGTGACAGATGCAAATACTAAAAGGGAAGAAAAGAAGTAAGGAAACTTAACACTTACATAGCATCAGCAACATGTGGACATCTTGCTGAGGCTTTATAAATAGCTTTATTTCGTTTAATTCTTGATACCTATCCTTTTTTACAACCTGTGCTGTCTGTCTTGCACTCATAAACATGAGTACATTTATTAGTCAATAATCAAAAAAGCCTCATGCTCTGAACTGGATTAATGCCATTTGTTGCAGTAAGTGGCACATGTCCTTGGAAAACAAATGGCAGCAAAGTGCTGATGTTGACAAGATGAGAAAGGAAATGTAAAAGGGAAGTTCCAAAGAATTGCAGCCCTGAAAAGGTGGGTAAATAGCAACAAGACAAAATAATCCTCATTTATTAAAGCAGTTCTGACTTTCTTGCTTCCCAGGAAGTTTGAATGGGACATAACTGCAAATCAGTGAATGTGTATATTCACGTTTTCGGGGCTACAGTGTGTGGGTAAGATGGATGAAAATTGGGACAGGGGTTATCATCTTGTCTGTTCTGATTGCAGTTTTGTAGTTGGGATACTATAAGCATCCAAATACTGAACCATAGGTGTATGGCATATCCACTTAGGTATATTAAATAATTTTCATTGTAGAATTAAATATTTATATCAGTGATATGCTTTGAAGGGTTTAAGAGGAGAGGCAGAACAGCTGTCTGCAAGCTTTGTGTGCTGGCGGGTCATCGGGCAGTGTTAACTGAAAAGAACGTCTGGAGGTGAGGGAAGACAAGACTGGGGTTCAGGGTAGCCACAGCCTCTTGCCAAAGGATGGACAGCCATTGGTCTGCAGGAGCTTTTCTGTCCCACACCTTCCTCATCCCCTCTTAGACATTCCTGCCATGTGACTTTTGGTCCACAGGGCCAGGACTAGTGCTAAAGCCTCCTCAGTGACTTTCCTGAGTGCCACGCCCCCCTGCCAGTCTTCACGCCCCACCACCAACACACACACACACACATGCGTGCGCACGCGCACGCACATGCACGCACTTCAAACTCTTCAGGCAAAGACACCCGCTCCTTGAAACGCAGTGACACTTTAGGAGAGGTTGCAGAAGCAAAGTGATGCCAAGATGAAAATGAAATGTGTTATTTATTAAACACTTGCTGGAAGCCATGCCCTGTACTAAGTATTTTTTACATCTAAGCCTATGCTGTTTCCCACATTTTACAAATAAAGACACTTTAATTCTGATGATTAAACCTAAGATCACTACTGAGAAAAGGCCTAAGTGGAGATATTAACCTTGGTTCTGACTGCTAAGTCCATGAGGTCCGCTCCCAGCTGTATCACCCAAACACCTCCAGATATCACTGAACAAGAAGGGAACAAAGAAGCAGATTAGAATAATGAGAGAAGAAATCTGCAAAAGTTTTGAGTGGGAAAGAGTCTAGTGTTTCTTCTCTCCTTTTTTCTATTCTCTTTTTGAAGGAAGCTGGCAGTGACTGCTTAGGACTAGTTCTGGACTTCAAGAAGAGAGGGGATCCTTATTTCTTTGGGCCCCACCCTTCTGACCAGAGTAAGTAGACAGGCAAGAGGGTTGAAGAGAAGCATATGCAGAAATGTGCATTTAGCCACAATGTCTTTGACATTGCATCACTTGGGAATCTAAATGCAAGGACACTTCATAAATAGAGTAAATCTAGCCCAGGATTGGGGCCAGAGGGAGAGAGAGAAGGTGAGCACTGCAGCCCAAGGCCCCCGTCCTCAAATCCTTCAGCCTTTTGAGAGAACATCAACCTGGATATACTCATAACCCACCCTACTCTTTACGTAGAAAGAATCATTTGGGTATTTTTTTTCCTTCACCTTTCTCTGTAATTACTGTTTAAGATTTTGGTCATTGTGGAACGCCTGGGTGGCTCAGTCGGTTAAGCATCTGCCTTCAGCTCAGGTCATGATCCCAGGGTCCTGGAATCAAGTCCTGCATCGGGCTCCCTGCTGAGCAGGGAGCCTGCTTCTCCCTCTGCCACTCCACCTGCTTGTGTTCTCTCTCTGGCATATAAATAAATAAAAAAAAATCTTTAAAAAATTTTTTGGTCATTGTGAAGAGGTGAATATGGAAACTTAGGTGAACAACCTAAGTCATTGCTCTTCAAATTTTTTTTAGCAGTAGTAGCTTTTTTTTAACAACATTTTTCAGTGGACCCACAATATTTAACACATATGATCGATATTAGTATTAACCTTTAAGATCTACTTATAAAAAACAAACTATTGAGTATAAGCTACCTTAATTGAATCAGGTAGATCATAATTATAGTCTTACTTCAGTCACATTTATATCCATGAAATATGAATCACCCCCTAGAGTACAGAAAACACTGAGCCAAGTTAATGCAGGGCCTGGACTTTTGGTCAAAAGAAGGAAAATGGATAGAGTCTGGGGGAGAAAAACCTTCCCAGAGTATATCTGCCCTTTTCTTATCACTGGTAACCAGTTTCCTGTGTTAGTCAACATTTGTAAGCAGTAATGGAAAAACCAAGACCCTTTGTTGTACCACCAACACTCTTCCTGTCACCATTTTATTTTCCAATGACCTCCCCTCCAGATAAGGCCTCCATCTAGTACTTGAAGCTAGGCAGTCCAAAATGTGACCAGCTATTGGGGAAGTATTTACTTTGATAGCCACTTGACCTTGACCAATGTAAGTGACTCATTTATTGAGAAAACATTTCTTAAAAGTGTGCTGAGCCAGGCACCTTAGGGATACAAGAATGGATAAGATTTAGTTCTCACCCCTGAGAAGCTCATCATCTGGTAAGGTAAACAGTCAAAAGATCAGGTGTAGAATATGTCCAGCAATGTGAATGATTGTAGTCACTTAGTGGTATAATCTGAAGACCACCAAGACTGCTACCTATAATTAAAAACCTTTCTTGCCTATGGATACATCTAAAATTCCAGGGAGATTTACTCCTATGAAGTAAACAATTATATCCAGAGATTGTCTGAATGAAAATTCCCACAAGCAATTAAAGATGATGGCTAGTGGATTTAAACACTGATGCCAAGTCCCTTGAACTAGAGTAACTGCCAGAAACAATGTGTTGAGAAGGATTCTGAGGTCATATTCCAGCCCAACAGGGAAATTGAATGCCGCCATAAGGAAAGAGGAAGTGGAGAAGGTGGCACTGGTGTCATTATTTCCTATCCATGAGTAAAACTTTTGTTTATGGAACAAATACTGAAGCCAGGGATAGCCATAGTCTCTGGGTTCTGGGCGAAGGTCCACGTAGAAGCTGATTTATCTACCATGCGACTGAGAATTCACCACCCGTCCCCAGGCTAACCAGCCTTAAGAAGTCTAATCTCTCTCTTGCCCTTTCCAAACTTATCTGCTTTATCCCTCTATGCTCACCAACAATAGAAATGGTAGAGGTATGTGCAGTCTCTGAGAACTAGGATGTGCTTTTGATAAGGCAAATCCCAGCATCTCACAGGGTCAGACGGAGAGGCTGTTACTTCTCTACCCGGTGTCAGTCCTCCCATCTTCCTTTTAATGGAGCCCTCCATTTTGTGGGGACCAGCAGTACGCCTGCCTCGGAGGTGACAGCTGGCCATGTGACTTAAGTTTAGCCAATGATATGTGAGTGGAGTCTTACAGGAAAGCCCTCTGAAGGTGTTTCCTCTTCTCTGCTTCTTGGAATGTGGACATGATGGCTGGAATTCTAGTGTGCACTTTGGAATACCAGCTGACCTTGAAGTTGAAAGCCATCTACAGCCATGTCCTTGTATGCTTGTTTTACATGAAAGAAATAAACTACGTTGTATAAGCCACTGTTATTTTGAATTACCAAGTAATATGCAGCCAAATCCGATCCTGATTTGGCAAGGATTTTATGTTATCCTTTGGTAGAGTCTTATGTCTCTGTGTCAGCAGCTTTCACTGATTGGCCCTGAGATAATGGGGTCTCTGACCTAGTACTGTGCAGTCATCTTATATACTTGGCTCCCCATAGCAAAATCCAGGCTGGAATGGGAAAATGCAGTAGGCAGGTTCTGGAGTCAAGATTGGATTTTGTGGCAAAAAGAAGTGGTTTCTCCAAAAGACAGATTAGTCCCCATGGAAATTAAAAGAAGTAAATGCCTGGGGCGCCTGGGTGGCTCAGTCGTTGAGCGTCTGCCTTCGGCTCAGGTCATGATCCCAGGGTCCTGGGATCGAGCCCCGCATCGGGCTCCCTGCTCGGCGGGAAGCCTGCTTCTCCCTCTCCCACTCCCCCTGCTTGTGTTCCCTCTCTCGCTGTGTCTCTCTCTGTCAAATAAATAAATAAAATCTTTAAAAAAAAAAAAGAAAAGTAAATGCCTGGTGAATTATTTTAATATAGCACTCCTTCAATATTCCCAGAACTGGAACCAAAGGTTCCTGTGAGCAGGAAACTCTATGAACACACCGTGGTATTTATGCTGAATATCTACCTGACCCAGGACATTGATTCTTTCCTGTCAAAAAGGTGTTTTGTTTTGTTTTGTTTTGTTTTGTTTTGTTTTCTGGACCTCTCTTCATGACTCCTCCATTGACTATTTGGAAAAAGGGTAGAAAGTTGGTTTCTGCCACCTTGCATTCTTCTGAACACAGGCAAAAAGTCTTTCCAGTCTAAAATGGTTGGCATTGGCGGCATTGGTGGGGGATTTATTGAATGTCTCCCGTGAGCCAGGCACTTTCACTTACCTTTATGTTAGTTAACTGACCTCAGTTCAGACCCTGTTCCCAACATGACAAAACCCAGCAGCATTTTATTTTATTTTATTTTATTTTATTTATTTGAGAGAGAATGAGAGAGAGAGAGCACGAGAGGGAAGAGGGTCAGAGGGAGAAGCAGACTCCCTGCCGAGCAGGGAGCCCAATGTGGGACTCGATCCCGGGACTCCAGGATCATGACCCGAGCCGAAGGCAGTCGCTTAACCAACTGAGCCACCCAGGCGCCCCCCAGCAGCATTTTAAAAGTGAAATAAGGATAGTTGATGAATTGCGTTAATTTATTGCCTCTACCTCGCATTTTTAACCTCCAAGGTACTCCAAACACTCTACAGCTATAATTCAACATTCAAATAGCTCTGGGGTCCCCAGGAGCAGCCACGTAGATCCTACTGAAGCAGGCAATCCTGTCACTCCCCTGCTTAAGATTTGTCAATAGCCTCTCACTGCCTGTAGGATAAAATTTCCACTCTGCCTGACATTCAAGCCCACCTTTTCTCCAGCTGATCAGAACTGCTCAGAATGCACCATACGGCCTGCCATGCCATTCCCGTCTCGCTTTACTTGTGTGACCCCATCCCCTAAACACCCTTCCTCCTCCACTGCCCAGGTCCACGTTTTTTATCCTCAGCCTTCAAGGCCCAGCACAAGCACTGTTTTTTCTTAGTCCCTCTGCTGGAAATCATAAACTCACAGATTTTATCAAAACCACTCATCTCTTCCTACTTGTTTTTATGAATTAATTTGTTTTATTTTGCCTACTAAACTCTAACTCCGAAAGGGCACCCCTGTTTGCTTCCCTGATTGTTCTTTGTGGCCCTTTGCCACAGTGCCTGGCATGTAGGATGAGCTCAGGGACTATTTGTCACCTGAGTAAGAGTTGTGGCAAGTACCTAAACATGCTCCCTCCCTTTTTAATCCTGGTCGTGTCTGTCCATTCTTTATTCTCAGCCGGAGACGAACAGACTGAACAGGGGCAGGGGAAGGGGTTGGTGATGACTATACAAAGTCTTCACTGATAATTCCCTTTTATTATATGTTGAAATATTTGAGGAAATATGTCTTGCATTGTGAAGCTTTTGAGATTCATAGAGATCTGTAAGCAGTAAAATGTTTATTACCTTTTATATGCCTTCTTGTGAATTAATTAACCAGGAAAACAGCCCTTATGAAATGGAGTTGTGCTTTTCAGAGCCTTGCTCTGACTATTAGGCCCCTGGGTGGCTCAGTTGGTTAAGCGACTGCCTTCGGCTCGGGTCATGATCCTGGAGTCTCGGGATCGAGTCCCGCATCGGGCTTCCTGCTCAGCAGGGAGTCTGCTTCTCCCTCTGACCCTCCCCCCTCTCATGTGCTCTCTCTCATTCTCGCTCTCTCAAATAAATAAATAAATAAATAATAAAAATCTTTAAAAAAAGAAAGGAAGAAAGAAACATATTAGAAAGTATCATTCATTAACTTGTTTACTTCAAAAAGAGAAGTTGGAATCCCAGAGCTTAGGTTGCCATGCTTCATGTTTTTTTTTTAATCTGAAAGCACCCAATTCCAGAAGAAAAAAAGGTAATATGCAGTATGTGTGTGTATGTGCATGCATGCAATGCATATGTACCCAAAAGCCACATTCATTCAGGTGACAAATTTTGCCAGTTTGTCCAAGTCAGTGAAGGGGCAGATTGCCCCATGTCTGGAGATGTTTTTTATTGCCAGCACTGGGGAGGGAATGCTCCTATATCTAGTGGGTAGGAGCTGGAGATGCTGCTGAACATCCTACAGTACACAGGACAGGCTCCCACAGCAGGAACTGTACAGTCCAAAATGGCAGTAGTCAAGGCTGCAAAAGCCTGTCTAAATTGGCCAGTTATTCACTGCACAAATGTTACTGACTCTTTCCATTAGGAGGTACACATCCTTATACTTTTCATAGCATCTGAAAGAAAATAACAATTCATTATCTAGTTTAGCTTCCCACCAAAAACTGTTTAAAAGGAAAAAGTAATACTTGTTTTCAAAAGACAAAGATTGTTAATTTCAAAACACTTCTTAAGATTAACTTCTATAAGAAGGCTTTTAAACAGTCATCCTGGTTCCAGTTTTCCCACATCACTCTAGAAATGCATATATGTGAGCGAGCCTGGAAGTCTGCCCAGTTGCAAATAAGCAGGCCTGTAACAGATTTTTTTTTTCTTAAATTAAATGAGAAAAAAATCTAAGAGCTTAAAAGCTAAAAGAGCCTTTGAGAACATTGTTGATGTGCAAGGCACAGAAAACACTGAATTTATTCTAAAGTCAGAAGTAGTGACATTTCCTTCATATTAGCCCTCATTCAATATTTTGTTAATATTTTTCCCTTTATTGAAAGGGACAGGATTTCCTTTGACCATTCAATCATTTCCCATATTTTTTTCTTTTACAATAATGTGATCATACTATATATAAAATTTGATAGCCTCCATTTTTTTCCTACTGTCTGAAGTACTTTCCCAAGCCAGTGAACATTTTTTAAAAACTATCACAACTGGGGGTTCCTGGGTGGCACAGTTAAACATCCGACTCGGTTTTGGTTCAGGTCATGATCTCAAGTGTCCTGGGATCAAGGCCCGCATCAGCCTCCACATTCAGTGTGGAGTCTGCTTGAGATTCTCTCTCCCTCTGCCACTCCCCCCCCCACTCACGCACTCTCTCTCTCTAAAATAAATAAATAAATCTTTTAAAAAAATACAACTGCAAAATATATCCTGTAGAAGTGTCATAATTAACATTCCACAATTATTGGACATTTCATTTGTTTCTTTTCAGTATAATAAAAAAAACATTCTGAGGTGTACATTTTTACATATTGATCTTTTTTTTGCATCTGCTTATTTCCATAAAAGGAATTAGTCTCAATCATTTTGACCAGACAGGAACATCTTAAAATCTCTTGATAAGTGTTGCCATATAATATTTTAGAGAGTTCATACCATTTTGCACAAATAATTGTTTCATTACTGAAACAACAAGCTCAGAAAGGAACTTCTGGCCATTCTATGATCTGTAATTGGATGAGTTTCCATTGCCTCTAACAACATTTTAAACGCACCTATATCACAGAATTTATTAATATGTATTGTTTTTTACCCACATTTCTCCAAGTAAACTCTGAAGTGGAAAGCAGAACTTGTCTTATTTTTTGTAGCCCCAGTACTATGAACAGTAATGCCTAACAGACCTTCCACTTCTGAGAACAGCAACACCTGACAGGCATCAAGGCACTGTCGGGTAAATCCCAAGAAGCAGTAGTTTTCTCAATCTTAGTTTCCCTGTGATGGACCACAACAGTTTTGCACACCTAACAAAAGGAAGCTGCATACAGTTAAAGCTGTATTCTAAATCCAGCCCTGACAATTCTTCAGCATGTTGTTTTTCCAAGTTCTAAATTTGTTCAGTGTATCCTGTTATTTCTACTTTTCCTTCTGTCCAGCAGGTGAACTTACAGTTGATATAACCTGCAATGTTTCCTCATGATAATATCACCTTACCCCAAGACCTTCAAGAGCCTACAAAATGACTACGTGACTATTAGAAACCTCCTAGAAATTGCTTCCTCTTGCTTAGCTATTATCCTTCTGCATTTCCTGGGGACCTTACCTTGGCACTGTATATGATGCTAAGTTTTAATGAATGTCAAACAGTCACTGTATGGTAAATGCCAAGAAAAACAATGAGTGATACAAAGAAAGAAGTGAAAATCTGTACATTCTGCCTTTATCCCAGCTCCACATCTACCCATTTTATCATCAGCCCCAAGGATTGGGGTCTTCTGTTTGAAAATGAGATCAGTTCCATAACTTCTGAAGAACTCTTGCTATGATACTGGGCTGGAGAGAAGCTGTTCATAGCAGGCACCTCCCTCAGTAGTGTGCCCTGAAGATGCAGAGGCCCCCTTTGCTTGATGATAATGCCCTCACTGCCTAAGAGGAAGCTTGAAATTCCCAGCTGGCCTTCCTTGGTAATAAGGCCTTAAAATCTGATTTTGCCTTTGATAAGTGGTATTTGGAATAGTCACACATTAAAATGTTACTGTTCTCTAACAGCACAGTACCAGTTAGTATATCTGATTAGCCAGAAGGACCACTTCTAAAGGCACAAAAGGAGTGGTAGAACAAGGCTGTATCTTCATTCATAAAACTCTGAGAAGCTAAAGAAAAAACAAGATCCACTCTTAGGAGGGGCGCAGCCAGAAGCCACTGTGGAGAGGGCCTGGGGGTACTCAGAGGAAAACATGGGGATGGGGGCACACCTAAGTGACAGCGGATCATGTGAAAAACAATATAATCAGTGCAGAGAAGACTCGGACATAGGACCCCCACAACCTTAACCTGCTCCCAGAATGTATTGGTCACAACTTTCTTTGGACACTTCTGTATGTAAGTGCAAAACAGAAGAGGGGAACAAGATTGAGGTTCCCCATCTCCCATAATCTTAAGATGCACATGCTAATATTGTGAATGGAGTAGACAGGCTTTCCTTCTCAGGAAATAAAAAACACTTTCACTCTTGTTAACAGTTTTCTCCACTTACAAATCTGTAGAACTGATTAAAAAATATTTGAAAGGAATATTAACACTCATAGATATTAAGTTATTTGGGCAAAATATGCTAATTATTTCCATTTAATTTATAATAGTGAAAAACTGAATGCAACCTAAATGCCCTTGAAGCAATAACTAGTTAAATTCTGCTACATACAACGGAATCTGTGAATATAGATATTTCATGAAATATCATGAAAAATGATATTTCCCTATGAATATACATGCAAAGGGATGTGTTTAGAGATATTCACAAATAGACGGTGCTAACAATGATAACCATTAAAATCAAAACTTAGTTCATTTTGTTTTTCCTCTGTTATTTTTTTGTTTTTACTTTAAATCCGTATCTTTTCCAAAAGCCATAATGCATTTCCTCGCTGAATCCTTTTACCTCAAAATGCTTTTCTTCCCCTGCTAGTCTTTGTCTAAAACCATTGCCAGCTAAAATAAGCAATGATTGTGAAGTAGTATCCATGCGCATGAACAGAATGGCATCCACACTGGAGGACATCTCATCCATGGCTATAAGATCAGGAGACAAATATTAAGACAGGGCAACTGAAGTCTCCAGCTATGCATTTGTCTGTTTCCATTTGCACTTCTATCAGTTTTTCCTGTATATATTTTGAAGCTCTGTTTTGGGTGCATACTTCAGGATTTTTCTGTCTTTTTTATGAATTTCCAAATCTGCATTGTTCCTGTTTCTTTTCCTAACCTTCTTTTGGGTTGTTTTTTGGAAGTCCATTTTATTTCCACTATTAGTTTATAAGCTATTTCTCTTCATCCTAATTATTAATGGTTCCTCTAAGATTTACAATATTGTTGTTTCATTTATTCAGTCTACATTGAAATAATATTATACCATATCTTGTATAAGATATGTAAGCCTCTTGCAACATTATGCTTGCTTTTTTCCCCCTCTTCTCCTTTGAGCCCTCGTCATACATTTTATTTCCACATCTATTAATGAACATCACAACTAATTGTGCTTTTTTTGCTTTTTTCTTTGCTCAGTTATCATTTAAAGAAATTAGTAAAAAAAATATTTCATATTTATCTACATATTGACCAATTCTGGTGCTCTTTGTTCCTTTGTGTTAAGTCCAAGTTCTCCATTAGATAGTGATTTCCTTTTGCCTGAAGAACTTCCTTTAACATTTCTTACAGTACAAATCCATAGGTGACCAAGTCTCTCCATTTTATCTAAAAGTTTGCTTTTGTTTTGAAGAACATGTTTACTGAATATAGAATTCTAAATTGACTTTTTATTCTTTTAGCATTTTATAGTTATTTCATTTTTTTCTTACATATTTCTGATGAGAAGTTTGCTGTAATTTTTATCTACATTCCTCTGTGTATAATGTGTTTCCTTCTTTCCTTCCTTCCTTCCTTCTTTTTTCTTTCTTCCTTCTTTTCTTTCTTTCTTCTTCTTTCTTTCTTTCTTTCATTCTTTCTTTCTTTCTTTCTTTCTTTCTTTCTTTCCTTTCTTTCTTTCTTTCTTTCTTTCTTTCTTTCTTTCTTTCTTTCTTTCTTTCTTTCTTTCTTTCTTTCTCTTTCTGTGTTTCTTTCTCTGGCTGCTTTTAAGATGTTTCTCTTAATCACTTTTTTTCAGCAGTTTGACTATGATATACCTCAGTTTGTGATGTGAATATGTGTGTTTATTCTGCTTGGGATTCTTTGGGATTCCTGGTCTGTGGTTTACAGTGTTCATTAAATCTGAGACGTTTTTTAGCCATTACTTCTTCTGTTACCCACCTCCCCCTTTTTGGGTTTCACATATATGAAACCACTTGATATTATCCCACAGGACCCTGAAGCTTGGTTCACTTTTTTTAACCACCTTATTGAGATATAATTTACAAACCATAAAGTTCAGCTGTTTAAAGTGTACAGTCTAATGGTTTTTAATATATTTACAGACTTGTGCAACCATCACCATAATCTAATTTTAGAACCTTTACACATCCCCAAAGTAACCCTTGCATGCATTAGCCATCATTCACCATTCCTGCTTTCCCCCAACCCCTTCCAGGCCTAAGCAAACATTAATCTACTTTATGTGTCTATGGATTTGTCTATTGTAGACATGTCATATAAATCATCATGTAATATGTGGTCTGTTGCAACTGGCTTCTTTCATTTAGCATAATGTATTGAGGTTCATCAACGGTGTATAATTTATCAATACTTCGTTCCTTCTGGTCACCACATAATATTCCATTGTGTGGATATACCCTTGTTTATCTGTTCATTAATTGATAGACATTTGCGTTGTTTTCACTTTTTGATTATTCTGCTGTGAGAATTATATGTCCATACAAGTATGGACATATGTTCTTATTTCTCTTGGGGTAGATACCTAACAGTGGAATTGCTGGGTCATATAGTATCTCCATGTTTAACATTTCAAGGAATGGCAAAACTGTTTTCCAATATGGCTGCACCATTTTACAGTTCTCACTAGTTCTTCTCACCAGTTTCTCCACATTGTTCTCAAAATTTGTTATTCCCTGTTTTTCACTCTAGCCATACAGTGGGTATGAAGTGGCATCTTACTGTGATTTTGATTTGCATGATGTTCAGTATCTTTTCATGTGCTTATTTGTGTATCTATTTTTGAGAGACGTCGATTCATATCCTTTGCCTACTTTTAAAACTGAGTTATTTATCTTTATGTTATTGAGTTATAAGAGTTCTTTACATATTCTGGAAACAAGTCATTTATGAGATATATCATTTGCAAGTATTTTCTCCCATTCTATGAGTTGTCTTTTTATTTCATGGTTCCTCCCACGTGGAGAGTTTCTGTGTTCTCCCATATGGTGAACTCTTGTCTTATGGTAGATTCCTTCCGCGTGGTGAGGTCCTATTTCATGGTGGGGTCCTCGTTCATGAGAAGGTCCTGTTTTGTGTGGGGTCCTCCCACTTTGTCAGGTCTTCCCATATGGTGGGTCCTACCTCATGGCAGGTTCCCTGCAGTGGTGTAGACCTCTTACATAGTTGAGTTTTCCCACATGGTGAGGTCCTCCTACATAGTGAGGTCCTACCTTATGGTTAGGTCCAGTCTGCCTCCCAAGTCTACATCCTTACCTCACCTATGCCTTCCAGAGAAACTCTAGTCTCAGTCATAGTCTTCTCTTCTACCACCTACCCAAACCATCTTAATTTTCTCCCCTTCACACCCTAGTGCAGACCCTTCTTGCAGAGAGGATCGTTTCTTCACCCTTGTCCTCTGAACCGCTCCTGTTCCCACTTGATGGCCCTCCCATGAGCCCAGGCCTGTCTGTGATATCCATCTCTGGTTCTCTGCATGACTATCATTATTTCGGAGAGCTTGGAACGGAGCCCTTTGACTTGAGTATCAGCCTTGAGAACTTCTGGTACCCTCTAGTTAAAACATTTGTTCTATTATGGGGCACCCGGGTGGCTCAGTCATTGAGTGTCTGTCTGCCTTCGGCTCAGGTCATGATCCCCGGCTCCTGGGACCGAGCCCCGCATCGGACTCCCTGCTCCGCGGGAAGCCTGCTTCTCCCTCTCCCGCTCCCCCCACTTGTGCTCCCTCTCTCGCTGTGTCTCTCTGTCAAATAAATAAATAAAATCTTAAAAAATATATTTTTTCCATTAAATTCTACCTTTCTCTCTCCTCCCCTTTCCTTCATAACAAGCTCTGACTGAATCCAAAATATAGTTTGATTTCCCCAGTTTTCCTGCATAATGCTCACACTAGTTCTAACTCTTACTGGCATCCTTGGCACTCAACCCTAGAACTATATTGTTCAATATTGTAGCCACTAGCCACATGTGGCTATTAGTACTTGCAGTGTGATCAGTCCAACTGAGATATGCTACAGTTATAAAATACACACTGAATTTCAAAGAGTTAGGAACAAAAAATTGTAAAATATTTGACAAATACTTTTTTATCTTAATTACCTGTTGAAATGATAATATTTGGGGTATCTTGGATTAAATAAAATATAAAAATTAATGTCACCTGTTTCTTTTTACTTTTTTAAAATGTGGCTACCAGAAAATTTTAAATTATGTGATATATACTTTTATTTTTTTTATTTTTTTAAAGATTTTATTTTATTTTTTATTTATTTTATTTATTTATTTTTAAAGATTTTATTTTTTTATTTGATAGAGAGAGACACAGCGAGAGAAGGAACACAAGCTGCAGGGGTGGGAGAGGGAGAAGCAGGCTTCCCGCGGGGCAGGGAGCCCGATGCAGGGCTCGATCCCAGGATCCTGGGATCATGACCTGAGCCAAAGGCAGACACTCAATGACTGAGCCACCCAGGCGCCCCTACTCTATTTCCATTGGACAGAACTGCCCTAGAACTGACCTTGTACCCCATAAGCTATGCATTTATCCATGGCCTGAAACTTTAATGCAGCCAGATTCCCTAAAGACTTACCTGCCCCCTGGATTCCTTTCAGTGCTGTGTTCCGGGACTAGACCACCCAGCCCACAGCCCCAGAATTCAAACCCAACAGTCCCAAGGCTAGTTTGTCATATCTTTGAACACAGTGCCTTAGACTCCTCAGGATGATCTTTTACCATAACTTGGAGTTTTTCCAGCCACTACCCTTTCCTACTCTGCTTCCTTTTCTCTTCATTTGGTTATCTCAGCAAGCCCCACCTTAAGCCCACTCATAATCTCCTCCAGTCAGTTCACTTTCACGGAACCCCTCGTCCTCCTCACTTCCTGCATAAATGCCGCCTGTGTTACCAGGCCCAGGGCACCTCCTGCATGAAACTTTCCTCACTGCTCCAGTGCTTCATTGCCCTTCCCTCCAACCCAAATTCCTATAGTTATATTCATCTTCTGCTTCATACTTAGCAACTGGGCACTGTTCGGTAGTATTCCCAGTTTCATATATGTAAAGATGTCTACTTAACTGGTTTGTCAGCTCCTGAATGGAGGGATCATTTCTTATATTTTTTTCCACCACGCTCCCTCTACACTGCCCTCCAACCTAACAGAGTGGGATAGGCGAGGCAGGCAGGTAAATATTTGGCAAACACCTACTTCAATAACTGACTAGCCAAAACATTCAATAAATTCAAAAACAGCACTGCCCAATCTCTCTAGTTAAATGGGAATTTCCTGGGTTGTCATTATTATTCCAGCACTTGCATTACTACATTGCTGCTGTTGAGTGACCCATATATCAACAGATGCCTGAAGAAAACTAAAAACAAAAGCAAATCCATGCTTTCTGTTATTACCAAAGGGAAATATACAGTCAGAACTGCAAGAAAATTACATTGTGGTTCAGCTTCTTCCACATTTTATTTTACAGTGTAATAGATAAAGCATCTGTCCAACGCTTCGAAAATAAGAGAATCATTGGGGCGCCTGCGTGGCTCAGTTGGTTAAGTGACTGCCTTCAGCTTAGGTCATGATCCCGGAGTCCCGGCATCAAGTCCCACATCGGGCTCCCTGCTCAGCAGGGAGTCGGCTTCTCCCTCTGACCCTCTTCCCTCTTGTACTGTCTATCTCTCATTCTCTCTCTCTCAAATAAATAAATAAAATCTTTAAAAAAAAATAAGAGAATCATTTACTTTTCTATACGAGCCTCTTAAATTCCATGTAAAAAAAAATAAGGTTAGATCTAGTGAAACTGATCTTTTCTCTCTTCGGTAGATATAGTAGCATATATATCTTCTTCATTACTAGATATAGGACTAAGTTCAAATCTGCTACCCAGTTTTCAATTGATGAAGCCAACAATTGCACATAGGCAGTTGTTATGGAGGAGGTGAAGACACAAATCAGCCCATAGTGGGAGAATACAAAAAAGATAATACTGCAATACACCAGATATTAATTTGTTACTGTTAACAGATTTTGAGACACTAGAGTGCCTTGGCAAATTTGACCTGTGGTATCAAATACTGTTAGCAGCCAGAATCATGGTTGGTGGAAGCTCATCATATAGACATTAAATTCTATTCAAACATCAAGAAGCTATTTCCCTAAAATCTAGGAGTCACCCCATAATCTGTTATAAAAAGAATTAGGTAACTGGCATGGTTTATCTCCAGATAAACTTTGTAACTTTGTAATGTAAAACACCCGCTAACCAATACCTCAGTCATTGCCTATCAGAATGCTTTAGCAGCACATCCTACTACTCAATTGTGATTGTAATACACTATCTTGGTATGTTCTGCTTTCATTCCTTATTGCTATAGTTATTGCCTTAAAAACAAACAAGAAACTAAAACAGTTTCACAACCATCTAAGAGAGGCTTAGAAACCAAGAACTTTTTTTGGCAAGATGTCCACAGAACAACTTAATTCAGTAAATATAAAGAGTCAAAACTATTCCCACTCAAAAATATGTTTAGAAAACATTACACCAGTGTTAGCAATAGCACTGAGGAAATAAGGAGCCTTTTACATTACTCCAGGAAATATAAATTAGTTCAAACTTTCCAAATGACAATTTTGCAATCAATACTCATCAAAAGACTTGGAATATTATAAACCAGTTAATCTCCAATTTCCATTTCTGTGAATTCATCCAAAAGGAGTAATCATTGATACCTTTAAAGATAAAGTTGTGTGGGATATACATGGCAGTGGTAAACATGGGGCTAAGTTCTACCATCAAGGAGATGGGTGAAAAAGAACACAAGAGAAAGGTTCACCTAAGTATCTTCTTTGGAGCGTGTGCACAGGGGAAACACACACTGTGTCTCTCACTTCCCAGCCCTGCCCACTGGCCAGCTCTGCTACTCTGCTGCCAAAATATCTCCATGTGTTCAACAATAGCCTATTGTCAAATAAATTATGATCCATCCGGCGGAATAGAATGCACCATTAAAAAGCGAGTCAGAGGGGCACCTGAGTGGCTCAGTCGGTGTTAAGCATCTACCTTCAGCTCAGGTCACAATCTTGGGGTCCTGGAGGCTTCCTGCTCAGTGGGGAGTCTGCATCTCCCTCTCCCTCCCCCTCTGCCCCAACCCCCTGCTTGTGCGCACTCTCTCTCAAATAAATAAATAAAATCTTTTTAGAAAATCATATCAGAAAAGACTATTTAGTAAAATATGTATGCTATTACATATTTTAAAATAATATTACTAAGCCCTGTGATTTTATCCCTTTTAACAGAAGGGGAAAATGGGACCATTTACACCAAAATGTTCAAAGAGGCAGGTCATTTTTATTTTCTTTTTCTGTTTATCTCTCTTTTCTACATTTTCTACCATGACTGTTTAACAGTCAGAAAAAAGTTATTCAAAATTATTCCAGCCCCACACACAAAAAAATTGTTTTACTTTAATCTTGGCAATTTAAGCAAAGCAAGTTGTGTGGTGTCTTTCTCTGCTCTGAACTGTTTGAGTGGTGTGTAGATTGGGCCTTGGGTGTGCCTGGCAGCATCCATACTAAGGTGAACCATCCGGAGGCACTTGCCCCTCAAACAGTTAAGTGCAGGCTTGAGAGTTTGTTGACGGTAAAAACAAGGCTTTTGTAGGCCAGAAGGGACCTCAGGGAAGTGGCAGTTGTGTGGGCAAAGACACCAGAAAGGAATCTGTAAGCATTGCTAGCTAACAAGAGGCGCAATTCTACCTGTATACATCATACTTCAGTGACTTGGAATAATAGAAAGAAATCCTTAATGATCAAAGGATTTGCTACATTGTAAAGGATTGGAAAAAAAGATGGTGTACCATGTGGAATCTCTATTTTCTAGAGGTGAAACTGGAAAGACAGTTATCATAAACATGCATTTGGCATTTTCTCGTTTTTGTCACACTTTCACATACACCAGCCAGAAGAACCTGTGCAGCCATTTAAGGAAAGTATGAAAGATGTTTTTATCTGTGCTCTGTGGATTAGGAAATTGAGGCACCGGGAAGATAGAGGAGCTTGCCCTAGGGCACAGTACACAAGTTGGAGGTAAAGAGAAAGTGAAGGCCGAAGTTCTTGATTCCCAATCCAAGGCATGAAACCTACTAAAGAAAAAGGAAGTGCTGTCGCGGAGTAATGATAAGTGTGATTCTCCCATTTCCTCCATTTTGCATTCTAAGTTGTGTTCTCCAAGGCAGGGGCGGGGGCACACACTCCAGGGTAAGATGATTTACTGGCAGGTAATATTAGAGCATCGATGGATGCTCATTTTGTAGCAAGGAAGGAAGGTAGCGGGGGGAGGAGGGAGGGGAGAATTAGGCATTACAGATATTCAATATATAGACTGATGCTGGTACACTCACATAGTCCTACATCTGTAGGATGTAGTGCTCTGAAGGGGGTGTGGGGCCCAGGAGCATGAGTTTGTATAAATGGGAGTTTCTAAGGACCTAGTTAATATGGATTATGCTACATAGCTTTGCTAAACAAACCCTCAGCCAAGTACAAGGTAAAAACAATGACAATATAATCAATTCTAACAGGAAGTCACCCCAAAATAATTCTAAATTATCAAGAACATTTAAATTATAAAATTATATCAACTATTTTTAATCGTGAACTCACCCTATTGAATGATGTACCTTGAGATATTAGCTAATTGTAGTATACATATATATAATTCAAAATTAAATATGCATATATTGAAACTGAATGCTCAAAAACATTGTACTACTAGACATAAATAATCAAAAAACAGCTTGGAGGGGCAGCTGGGCTCAGTTGTTAAAACTTCGGCTCAGGTCAGGATCCCAGGGTCCTGGGATCGAGCACTGCATTGGGCTCCCTGCTCAGCGGGAAGCCTGCTTCTCCCTCTCCCACTCCCCCTGCTTGTGTTCCCTCTCTCGTTGTGTCTCTCTCTGTCAGATAAATGAATAAATAAAATCTTAAAAAAAAAACAACAGCTTGGAGGCACAGCGATAAAGCTTATGAAAAATCTCCACTTTGTGGTGCCTGGGTGGCTCAGATGGTTAAGCGGCTACCTGCGGCTCAGGTCGTGATCTCAGGGTCCTGGGATCCAGTCCCACATCGGGCTCCCTGCTGAACCGGGAGGCTGACAGGACTGCTGCCACTTAATTCTACAATGAAACCAAGACAACCTTCCTTTGGCCCTGCGTCCCCTCCCCCTTCCAGGGTAGCCCTAGCCTAACCCTCTCCTCCCATCAGTCTGTAGATTCTCCAGCATCTCTGCTCACTCCCCTCTCTTCCTCCCCCACCTGCTTCTTTCTGTGTGGCCTCCAGCCTCATGTCTACTGAGCCCATGGGCTTACTTCCTCACATGGCCCAAATGATCACCTTCTGACCTGTCTAATGTGGGTGCAGTTATTTCTTCTGTTTTCCTGATTTTCCTGTAACTATCACTCTTTTTCCCTTGGCAGTCTCTTTTCCTTATTTTGGCACCTAACCCTATGCATTATCACTGCCTTGGAGGGATATCCTTTTTCCTCCACATGGCTGATTCTCAGATTTTTGTCTCCAGCCTTGACCTCTCATGCACACTCGTCTCCATTTGTCCAACTGTTCACAGGATTCCTACGGGCTGCCTCAAGCTCAATGTATGTAAAACAAAACGAATCCTCCTCCACGTATCTTCCTGATTTTCATTGCGTTGTCAGAAGCATCACTATTTTCAGGACTGCTAGAGCAAGAAATTCTGGAACACTCTGCTCCTCTCTCTCTCATTTATCATCCTCATCCAAGCTGGCACAGAGACCTGGCAATTTGCCTTTAAGGAGACCCATGGATTTGATGTTTCCTCTTTGTTCTGTTTGGTACACCCGGCTCTGGGCCCACATCAACTCACCCCTGCATCTCCCCTACGTCCGTTTGCCTGGCTGCCTTCTCAAGCCCTTCTAATCTGCCACTAGCCCATGAGGCTGGACTGGCTAAACTCTGTAATAGCTTGTTTCATGATGTCACTCTCTCCAGGGCTCAGCTTGTTTCATGATGTCACTCTCTCCAGGGCTCAGGGGCCAGTGGGTTTCCCAGTGGCACCGGGTCAAGTCCAAGCACCTTTGCTTGCCCGTGATATCTTTCTAAGGAGACTGCTCCTAGGAATCCCATTTTATCTCTGACTCCCCGTAGATGTTCTCTTCCCCCTGGAGTGTCAGCCTCTTCGGTTTCCTGCCCTCTGCACCTTTGCACCTTACGTGCCCCTCTTTCGCGTGCGCTGCCATCAGATGACCTGTCCAGTCCCAGCTCTGCCACTTATTACCACTGTCACCTTAGAGAAACTAACAGAACTCAGAAAGTAACTCTGAACTTCGGTGGCTTCATATGTGAAATGGACTTAGTACCACCTAATTCCAGGAGGTTGAAAGGGTGAAGGGTTATTTAGCCCAGGACCCAGCACGGGGATCAGAATTGTACCTCTTCCCTGGGGTAGAAAACGTGATTAGCAAAGTGAATGTCAGCTGGTGAACACTCAGTTGGGTGACTGCTTAATAGGAGGAGTAAACACTTAATGTATGTTGGCCTAAACAAGCTTCAGCCTCTATTAACATTACCTGACGATGAACCCTGAAAATTTTCATTCTTTTAACTCCCGGGACACTTAAACCTACCATGTAAAACTTTCTGACAGACTCTCTTCTGAACTGTTTCATGTCTGTTGTCCCACCTCCCTAACTAGTTTCCTAGTTCCTTGAGGGCAAGGATGGTGATATTATTACACCTGGCATTCATCGAGAGTGAACTGGCACTTGACATTGATAAACTCACTTAGCCCTCATGACAACCCAGTGACAGCTTGCTGGGGTCATCCCTGTGTTAGGAATCCGGGAACAGAAGGCAGGAAATCAAGGATGCTAGTGAGCAGCAGAGTGGCGACTCTGCAGTGTGGCCCAGGGACCAGGAACGCTCCCGGCTACCGCTCCCCAGGGCGTGGGAGCCCACCAACGGCGGTAGGTACGCGAGCACTCAGGATTTGGTACAAGTTCTCTCGTAGCAGACATGTTGCTTTAAAACTACCGGAAAGAAGAGGCGCCCGGCTGGCTCAGTCTGTAGCGCTACACCTCTTGATCTCGGGGTTGTGAGTTCGAGTCCCACACTGGGCTTAGATGTTACTTAAAAAAAAAAAAAAAACTATTTGAGAGGAATAAAAACCACGAACCTATGTGAGCGAGCAGTACCGCCACCTTTCTGGCCCCCGAAGACTAACCTGTCCTATAAAGAACATCCTAAAAGGAATCAGAATTCACACAAAAAGCAAGATTACTACTGTTGGGTGCTTTGCTACCTGAAGCTTGTCTTATCATGTGGGAAATTGCTGTGGTATAAAGGTTTGTGCCCCCTTCCAAATTACTATGTTAAACCCTAATGCCCAAAGTGATGATATTAGGAAGCAGGGCCAGGAGGTGAGACCTCTAGAACTGCGTTAGTGCCCTTATAAGAGGCCCAGGAGAGGTCCCCGGACCCTTCCACCAGGTGAGGATACAACAAGAAACCTCACCCCACCATGCTGGCACCCTGATCTTGGACTTAGCCTCCAGCACTGTGAGAAATAAATTTCGGTTGTTTATAAGCAACTCAGCCGTATCGTATTTTATTACAACAGCGGAAACAGACTAAGAAATGAAGGAAGAAAGAAAGAGAGAGAAGAAAAGGGAGAAAGGAAATGCGAGCATATGGCACCGGTAGTGGGAATAGCGAACAGAAAAAAAAGGACACCAGAGAGGCCAGATCTTCCCAAATAGCCTCCACCAGTATGAGTGTCTCATTCTGATGACCAACAACCTTCATTTATGTGTGGCTGGCTTTGCACTTGCCCTTGCTTGGTTCCCCCAAGCAAGGGGGAGAGTTCTACTCTGGGGTGCTGGAATGGATGGACCGAAAGCTGGGGAAGAGGCTGC
Source organism: Eumetopias jubatus (assembly GCF_037043125.1). NCBI lineage: Eukaryota > Metazoa > Chordata > Mammalia > Carnivora > Otariidae > Eumetopias > Eumetopias jubatus. The sequence goes on from NW_028274814.1 coordinate 1,712,608, forward strand.
TGGGAACCCAGAAGAGAGGCTAGCAGCATTAATGCCCCACCAGGGAGACCTGTCCCCCGCCAGAACTGTCCTGGGAGAATGCAACATCTCGCACAATGCTCGGTGCCGATATTCACACTGTACCTGATGACAAATTCAAGATGGCACGTAAAGCAAGAATTTAAAGTGCAAACTAACACGAGATGTTTTACAACACTAGAAACTCACTTTGAAAAACGGGAGTGGATTTCACGCACCTTGTATCAACCAGTTTTTTGGTAGAAATGAAACGGTGTAAATGATCCCAAGCATACCTGTGGACTTTAATAAGGGGCCAGATTGGCACCATCGTCCTGAGGGTCTTTACTTCTAAGGATCATGTGTCAAGAGCTGGATCCCTGGGAATTTCACTGTCATCAGTGTGAAGGCCACCAAGCAAATATTTTTTGCATATGGACATTTCCTGGAAGCATCCACATAGCCCAATTATCAATACTCAAATATAGGAAGATAGTAGGACTGTTGTTTACTTCTTGCAGGAGCAGAAAATAAGGAGGATTACGAAAAATGAAGCATGGCAGCAAACCATGGGCAGCCTAAACCTCACCTAATCTCTGCCTCGTCTAACTGGCAAACAGTAGCTCGGTTACATTTATATGACACCTGATGCTGCTGCAACATTGGTTGGTTACAGCGAACTCACTCTTAGCTCCTGTCACTGGAATAAACAACAAATGTGCAGATTTTTCAAAACCAAATTGTTTTGCATCTGATATGTATTTCATGTTCCTACTCCCTGCAAGCCTCTCCTGAAACTGATCTGATAACATCCACTACACTTTAAGGAGGGTTGCTTCACATTTCAAAGGGTAACAGCATCGATTTTTATAATATACTTCTTAGCGGAAGGGAATTACAGCATAACCTGCAGGAACATTTTTTCTCTTGTACAATAAAATGAAAGCTTTATAAACATAAAATACCAATTTGCGTTAAAAGCTGCATGTTTACTTTTGGTATTTTCAGTTACATAAAGGGTAAATTTATTCAGGCAAAAGGACAATTGGCCATAACCTTTCCCTGACAACTCTGGCTACAGTTTTCTCCAAGCAACATAAGGTTTCATATTTTTCCAGAAGAAACAAAAGGGAATGCCTCATGAATTGTTCCTTAGATTTTTAGTTCAGTACCACGCAACACTTCTGTAGTAGGCTCCAAAATACTACATATAGTTGTAATATCACCAATAATGAGCCACTACCCTTAGATCAAATTACACTTGAATTATCTTCCATCCACCTCCTTTCTTTGGCTCCCCTTCCTCTGATCTGAGCATCTGATCTTCCTAGCCTCTAATCTCACTATCCCCCCCTAACAGCCCAGTGGTTTTGCAACCCCAGGAGACATCTGGTAATGTCTGGAAACATTTTTGGTTGTTGCCCCTATGGGGTGCTACTGGTACCTAATGGGTAGAAGCCAGGGATTTTGCTAAACATTCCACAATGCACAGGACAGGCCCTAGCAACAAAAAAATTATCTGGCGTCAAATGCAGGTTGAGAAACCCTGCAATAACCTAACCAAAACATTAAAACAAAATAAAAAACCTTCTTAAGAATCTGCAATGGATCCTTATTTATTAGCTTATAGATATCAACCTCCTGAGCTTTACTTTCAACAACTCCTAACATACAACTTTTAACCATAACTAAATAATTATCTGATGAACTATCATGTGCAAGAACTGCAAAGATACCAGAAGATTGAGAGGTTGGAGCCCTCTAGAAGCTCGAGCTCTGATGCAGGAGACAGATCACTGACAGCATGTTCAGTAGGTAACAGGAATGGTCTGTCTCCTGCTCCAGATTAACTCTCATCCCAGGCAGACCGTGATGAGTGCCATGTAGAGAGCAACGGAAGCTTGCCTCCCACTATTCCCCACAAAAATCCTGCTCTTGGCTCTCTTTTGCAAAGATAAGATACCATGGATCGGGGCACAACACTTGGATTTCTCAGTGAGGGGTGACTGTGCATGAAGCTTTCTCCACTCCTTCCTAGCCCTGCTCGAGGATTTGTAAGCAGCCATCAAGAGTTAAAGGTGGGTGCGCGGCAGCATAGAACAGCGCAAACCAACAAACACTTGGGAATTGAGATCAGTATATTTAAACCTATATCGCTAAGGCCTCAATTGATCAAAATCCCCAGGAAAACAACCTATATGTAAATCCAACATGCATTTGTTATATGGGAGAGGACTATGGTACACTATAAACTCATGGTTTTCTTTTCTCTTTCTCTCGTGTCTCTTTAATTCCTGATAAATTATTTTGGTTATACTGAATAATATACAATACCTATAAGAAGCATTGATATTTGAACTTCTCAAAATGCAATTTTCTACTCAGACTTGATTATCCGTCAGTGCGCATGGTCACTCTGTTCTTACTGCTAACTGAGGAATTAATATTGTTGTCAATGGCTGTGATCTAGATTGAATTTGTCAACCATAGACTGTTCATCCCGAGATGCCCTTGGGTGCCTGCAAATTGTTTGTCTCAGATTGACAGCTTTGTTCTTGATTTTAAAATATTAACAAGTCAAAGTATTAACCTGTTTTGATAGAAAGATAGCAATGAAAACTTGCTTCTGGACAAAAGAAGAGAAGACGTTATATGTCAAGCTCACATATCTCGGGTGTTCGAGAAAGGAGAAGAGACGTTCAATGCATAAAAGCTCTGTGCAGCCAAGGATATCTGCAAAATGATGATTACAATCTGCCATAGACTACATGGAAGAGAAGGTACTTCACTTTATCTTCATTCTCCCGGGTGGGACATAAATGATTCCACTGTCAGATATTTCCAAGGAAGTCTTTATATCCTCTCTCAGACACCTTTTTCTAGTGTTGATGTAAACATATTTACATTTCAATCTATATTCATAGCTGGGCTTCCATCATGTCTAAGAATAGTGGCCATAAATGTGTTAAATGGGATATTATACCTGTGTTCAGGCAGCAATATTTCTGAAAGCTAATATAGTGTTTTAATCAAGACCTTAGCTCTGAGGCCAGATTGTCTGAGTTTGAATCCACTTACTCGCCATGTGACCTTTCTAAGCCATCCTTCTTCCAATTGTCCTAACACCAATCTGTCAATCTATTCCTACCTCAATACCTATAAAGGAGGATAAAAGTGGGACCTGTCTCATGGGGCTGTGGTGGGCCCTAAGTCAGTTATAGAATGGGCTAGCACATAGTAAGCATTCAATAAATGGTAGCAATTGTTACTTCATCATGTGTGCATGGGCGATATCCTTTCATTATGACCTCATATTTCAAAATGAAAAACTTTCCTGATTTTATCTGTTACATATACTAATTGTAAAAAATAGTAATGACATAAACAGACATGAATGAAGAAGAAAGTAAAAGTCCCTTCTGACCCCTCCCCTTAAAAATAACCACTGTGAAGAGCTTGGGGTTGATCTTTTCAGACATTTTTTTGCATCAGCTCATTCATACACACACACACACACACACACACACACACACACACACACGCGCGCGCGCGCGCGCACGCGCATTTACATATTCACACCAATGTACATGAGCTAATATTTTTCTTTCAGGTTTCTGGCTTTGGTTTCTTCTCCTCTAAAATTATGAATATCTTCTCCTCAATGATTTGATTTTTATGTTTAACTCTAATCCTTGAGGAGAAGATATTCAATTATTAAATAATTAAATAATTAAATAATTCCTTCCTTCCCTCAATGATTTGAAATGCTAATTTTAACATATTCTAAATTCTTATATATAAAAGAGTCTATTTCTAGACTCTGTTCTCTTCTATTAATCTATCAATCTATTCCTCAATACCACACTTTTAATTGTACTGATTCTTTAACATATTTTGGTATTTGTATAGTTATAGTAATCTCTAGTTCTTCTTAGCAAAATGGTAGTTATTTTTAATTTCACAGATACTCGAATTCACTGAGGTAGGAAAAACAGGGAGTCACTACGAGTCAACTACTCAGAATTATATAAACTGACTTTTATCAATAAGAATAGGATCTTATTGTTGCCAGCAGTGACCGAGAAACAATTTTTTAAAAATATAAGCCCCCAAATAGGTATTTGATGCTCCCCACTGCTATATAAAACACCATTGCTTTATCAATAATTTGAAACTTGGGCAAATGAAGTCTATTTAATCTTACTGGAGAGTAAGGATAGGAAAAGAGAAGATAAACTTGCATTATAAGAGGATAAATTTAGGGCTCCTAGGTGGCTCAGTTGGTTGGGCCACTGCCTTCAGCTTGGGTCATGATCTCAGAGTCCCAGGATAGAGCCCCATGTTGGCCTCCCTGCTCAGTGGGGAGTCTGCTTCTCCCTCTCCCTCTGCTCCTACTCCCACTCATGCTCACTCTTTCTCTCTCAAATAAATAAGTAGAAATCTTTAAAAAAAAAGAGGATAAATTTAGGCTAGACACATATTAGAATTTCCCGTTATGAAGAGAACATACATGAATCATGTTCTTTTTACTGTAAATTATTTTTTTTAATTTTTTTATTGTTATGTTAATCACCGATATTACATAATTTGTTTTGGTGTAGTGTTCCATGATTCATTGTTTGTTCATAACACCCAGTGCTCCATGCAGAATGTGCCCTGTTTAATACCCATCACCAGGCTACCCCATCCCCCTACCCTCCTCCCCTCTAGAAACCTCAGTTTGTTTTTCAGAGTCCATCATCTCTCCTGGTTCGTCTCCCCCTCTGACTTACTCCCCTTCATTCTTCCTCTCCTGCTGTCTTCTTCTTTTTCTTTTTTTTTTTCTCAAAATATGTTGCGTTATTTGTTTCAGAAGTACAGATCTGTGATTCAACAGTCTTACACAATTCACAGCGCTCACCGTAGCACATATCTTCCCCAATGTCTATCACCCAGCCACCCCATCCCTCCCACCCCCGACCACTCCAGCAACCCTCAGTTTGTTTCCTGAGATTAAGAATTCCTCATATCAGTGAGGTCATATGATACATGTCTTTCTCTGATTGACTTCTTTCACTCAGCATAACACCCTCCAGTTCCATCCATGTCGTTGCAAATGGCAAGATCTCATTTCTTTTGATGGCTGCATAATATTCCATTGTGTATATATACCACTTCTTCTTTAGCCATTCATCTGTCGATGGACATCTTGGCTCTTTCCACAGTTTGGCTATTGTGGACATTGCTGCTATAAACATTGGGGTACACATACCCCTTTGGCTCCCTACATTTGTATCTTTGGGGTAAATACCCAGTAGTGCAATTGCTGGATCGAATGGTAGCTCTAATTTCAACTGTTTGAGGAACCTCCATACTGTTTTCCAGAGGGGTTGCACCAGCTTGCATTCCCACCAACAGTGTAGGAGGGTTCCCCTTTCTCCACATTCCCGCCAACATCTGTCGTTCCCTGACTTGTTAATTTTAGCTATTCTGACGGGAGTGAGGTGGTATCTCATTGAGGTTTTGATTTGGATTTCCCTGATGCCAAGCGATGTTGAGCACTTTTTCATGTGCCTGTTGGCCATTTGGATGTCTTCTTTGGAAAAATGTCTGTTCATGTCTTCTGCCCATTTCTTGATTGGATTATTTGTTCTTTGGGTGTTGAGTTTGATAAGTTCTTTATAGATTTTGGATACTAGCCCTTTATCTGATATGTCATTTGCAAATATCTTCTCCCATTCTGTCGGTTGTCTTTTGGTTTTGTGGACTGTTTCTTTTGCTGTGCAAAAGCTTTTTATCTTGATGAAATCCCAATAGTTCATTTTTGCCCTGGCTTCCTGTGCCTTTGGTGATGTTTCTAGGAAGAAGTTGCTGCGGCTGAGGTCGAAGAGGTTGCTACCTGTGTTCTCCTTTAGGATTTGGATGGACTCCTGTCTCATGTTTAGGTCTTTCAACCATTTGGAGTCTATTTTTGTGTGTGGTGTAAGGAAATGGTCCAGTTTCATTCTTCTGCATGTGGCTGTCCAATTTTCCCAACACCATTTGTTGAAGAGACTGTCTTTTTTCCACTGGACATTCTTTCCTGCTTTGTCAAAGATAAGTTGACCATAGAGTTGAGGGTCCATTTCTGGGCTCTCGATTCTGTTCCATTGGTCTATGTGTCTGTTTTTGTGCCAGTACCATACTGTCTTGATGATGACAGCTTTGTCATAGAGCTGGAAGTCCGGAATTGTGATGCCGCCAGCTTTGCTTTTCTTTTTCAATATTCCTCTGGCTATTCGGGGTCTCTTCTGGTTCCATACAAATTTTAGGATTATTTGTTCCATTTCTTTGAAAAAAGTGGATGGTATTTTGATGGGGATTCCATTGAATGTGTAGATTGCTCTAGGTAGCATTGACATCTTCACAATGTTGGTTCTTCCAATCCATGAGCATGGAACGTTTTTCCATTTCTTTGTGTCTTCTTCAATTTCTTTCCTGAGTATTTTATGGTTTTCTGAGTACAGATCCTTTGCCTCTTTGGTTAAATTTATTCCTAGGTATCTTATGGTTTTGGGTGCAATTGTGAATGGGATCGACTCCTTGATTTGTCTCTCTTCTGTCTTGTTGTTGGTGTATAGGAATGCCACTGATTTCTGTGCATTGATTTTATAGCCTGCTACTTGGCTGAATTCCTGTATGAGTTCTAGCAGTTTTGGGGTGGAGTCTTTTGGGTTTTCCACATAAAGTATCATATCATCTGCAAAGAGTGAGAGTTTGACTTCCTCTTTGCCGATTTGGATGCCTTTGATTTCTTTTTGTTGTCTGATTGCTGTGGCTAGGACTTCTAATACTATGTTGAATAGCAGTGGTGAGAGTGGACATCCCTGCCGCATTCCTGACCTTAGAGGAAAAGCTCTCAGCTTTTCCGCATTGAGAATGATATTCGCTGTAGGTTTTTCGTAGATGGCTTTTATGATATTGAGGTATGTACCCTCTATCCCTATACTCTGAAGAGTTTTGATCAAGAAAGGATGCTGTACTTTGTCAAATGCTTTTTCTGCATCTATTGAGAGGATCATATGATTCTTGTTCTTTCTTTTGTTAATGTATTGTATCACGTTGATTGATTTGAGGATGTTGAACCAGCCTTGCAGCCCAGGGATAAATCCCACTTGGTCTTGGTGAATAATCCTTTTAATGTACTGTTGGATCCTATTGGCTAGTGTTTTGGTGAGAATTTTTGCATCCATTTTCATCAAGGATATTGGTCTGTAATTCTCCTTTTTGATGGGGTCTTTGTCTGGTTTTGGGATCAAGGTAATGGTGGCTTCATAAAATGAGTTTGGAAGTTTTCCTTCCATTTCTATTTTTTGGAACAGTTTCAGGAGAATAGGTATTGATTCTTCTTTAAATGTCTGATAGAATTCCCCTGGAAGCCATCTGGCCCTGGGCTTTTGTTTGTTGGGAGATTTTTGATGACTGCTTCAATTTCCTTAGTGGTTATAGGTCTGCTCAGGTTTTCTATTTCTTCCTGGTTCAGTTTCGGTAGTTGATACATCTCTAGGAATGCACCCATTTCTTCCAGGTTATCTAATTTGCTGGCATAGAGTTGCTCATAATATGTTCTTATAATTGTTTGTATTTCTTTGGTGTTGGTTGTGATCTCTCCTCTTTCATTCATGATTTTGTTGATTTGGGTCATTTCTCTTTTCTTTTTGATCAGTCTGGCCAGGGGTTTATCAATCTTGTTAATTCTTTCAAAGAACCAGCTCCTAGTTTCATTGATCTGTTCTACTGTTCTTTTGGTTTCTAGTTCATTGATTTCTGCTCTGATTTTTATTATTTCTCTTCTCCTGCTGGGTTTAGGCTTTATTTGCTGTTCTTTCTCCAGCTCCTTTAGGTGTAGGGTTAGATTGTGTATTTGAGACCTTTCTTGTTTCTTGAGAAAGGCTTGTATTGCTATATACTTTCCTCTCAGGACTGCCTTTGCTGTATCCCAAAGATTTTGGACAGTTGTGTTTTCATTTTCATTGGTTTCCATGAATTTTTTAAATTCTTCTTTAATTTCCTGGTTGACCCATTCATTCTTTAGTAGGATGCTCTTTAGCCTCCATGTATTTGAGTTCTTTCCGACTTTCCTCTTGTGATTGAGTTCTAGTTTCAAAGCATTGTGGTCTGAAAATATGCAGGGAATGATCCTAATCTTTTGGTACCAGTTGAGACCTGATTTGTGACCTAGGATGTGATCAATTCTGGAGAATGTTCCATGGGCACTAGAGAAGAATGTGTATTCCGTTGCTTTGGGATGGAATGTTCTGAATATGTCTGTGAAGTCCATTTGGTCCAGTGTGTCATTTAAAGTGTTTCTTTCCTTGTTGGTCTTTTGCTTAGATGATCTGTCCATTTCAGTCAGGGGGGTGTTAAAGTCCCCCACTATTATTGTATTGTTGTCCATGTGTTTCTTTGCTTTTGTTATTTATTGCCTTATATAATTGGCTGCTCCCATGTTCGGGGCATAGATATTTACAATTGTTACATCTTCTTGTTGGATAGACCCTTTAAGTAGGATATAGTGTCCTTCCTCATCTCTTATTACAGTCTTTGTTTTAAAATCTAGTTTGTCTGATATAAGGATTGCCACCCCAGCTTTCTTTTGGTGTCCATTAGCATGGCAAATGGTTTTCCAGCCCCTCACTTTCAATCTGGGGGTGTCTTTGGGTCTAAAATGAGTCTCTTGCAGACAGCATATGGATGGGTCTTGTTTTTTAATCCAATCTGATAGCCTGTGTCTTTTGATTGGGGCATTGAGCCCATTTACATTCAGGGTAACTATTGAAAGGTATGAATTTAGTGCCATTGTATTGCCTGTAAGGTGACTGTTACTGTATGTTGTCTGTGTTCCTTTCTGATCTTTGCTGCTTTTAGGCTCTCTCTTTGCTTAGAGGACCCCTTTCAATATTTTTTGGAGGGCTGGTTTCGTGTTTGCAAATTCCTTTAGTTTTTGTTTGTCCTGGAAGCTTTTTATCTCTCCTTCTATTTTCAATGACAGCCTAGCTGGATATAGTATTCTTGGCTGCATATTTTTCTCGTTTAGTGGTCTGAAGATATCTTGCCAGTCCTTTCTGGCCTGCCAGGTCTCTGTGGATAGGTCTGTTGCCAATCTAATATTTTTACCATTGTAGGTTACATATCTCTTCTCCTGAGCTGCTTTCAGGATTTTCTCTTTGTCTCTGAGACTCGTAAGTTTTACTATTAGATGTCGGGGTGTTGACCTATTTTTATTGATTTTGAGAGGGGTTCTCTGTGCCTCCTGGATTTTGATGCCTGTTTCCTTCCTCACATTAGGGAAGTTCTCTGCTATTATTTGCTCCAATATACCTTCTGCCCCTCTCTCTCTTTCTTCTTCTTCTGGGATCCCAATTGTTCTAATGTTGTTTCGTCTTATCGTATCGCTTATCTCTCGAATTCTGCCCTCGTGATCCTGTAGTTGTTTCTCTCTCTTTTTCTCAGCCTCTTTATTTTCCATCATTTGGTCTTCTATATCACTGATTCTCTCTTCTGCCTCATTTATCCTAGCAGTTAGTGCCCCCATTTTTGATTGCACCTCATTAATAGCCTTTTTGATTTCGACTTGGTTAGATTTTAGTTCTTTTATTTCTCCAGAAAGGGTTTCTCTAATAACTTCCACGCTTTTTTCAAGCCCAGCTAGTATCTTTAAAGTCATGATTCTGAACTGTAGGTCCGACATCGTACTAATGTCCGTATTGAGTAGGTCCCTGGCTGACGGTACTACCTCTTGTTCTTTTTGCTGAGGTGATTTTTTTCGTCTTGTCATTTTGTCCAGAGGAGAATAGATGAATGAGAGAACAAAATGCTAACAGGTTTACAACGTCCCCAGCAAATATACTGTATACAAATCAGAAAAGACCTGAAACCAGGGGAAAAGAAAGGGAAAGAAAGAAAAAAGAAAGAGAAAAAAAAAAAAAGAAAAGAAAGAAAGAAAAAAAGATAAAAACAAAAACAGAACAATACAAAAAAAAGCAGAATGTGATCAAATATGATCAGGCTAGTGCATAGATCAGTGCCACACACTAGATTTTGGGCGTATTTTGGTCTGTTAGAAAAAAGTGCCTCCTAAAATTTTAAAGGAAGAAAGACATATATGTACAAAATAAGAGTTGATACAATGAAGGGATAGAAGATGACTGTAAAGATGAAAATTATAAAAGATTTTATAAAAGGACTTGATAAGATAAGAAGTTGTTTGAAAAAAGAAAGAAGATTTAAAAAAAAAAAGAAAAAAGGGAGAGAATGTGATCAGGCAGGAGACTAGAACAGAACCATACACTAGTTATTTAGGGTATATTTTTATCTGTTAGAAGAAACTGTATCTCAAAATTTTAAAGAGAGAACAACTTATATATATGTATGCCAAAAATAAGGGTAACTACTATGAAGGGATAAAATATGACTCTAAAAATGAAAAATAAAAAAATTTTTTTTTTAAAAAAAAGAGATTGATAAGATGTTGGTTGAAAAAGGGAAAAAGAAAAAGAAAAAAAACAGTTAACAAAAATTAACTTTGATGAACTAATGAATCATGGTAAAAAAAAGCCATGAATTCTATGTGCAGTATTCCCCTAGCGCTGGAGTTCTCCCGTTCTCCTTGATCGGTAAACTTGGTCTTGGCTTGCTGGCTGTTCGTGCTGATCTTCTGGGGGAGGGGCCTGTTGCTGCAGTTTCCAAATGTCTTTGCCGGAGGCTGAATTGCCCCGCCCTTGTTGGTCCGGGCTAAGCAAGCTGATCGGGTTTGATCTCAGGAGCTTTTGTTCCCTGCAAGCTCTCCGTACAGCCTTGGAGGACCAGGGCAAAAATGGTGGCCTCCCAATCTCCGCCCAGAGGAGCTGAGAACTCGGGGCCCTGCTCCTCAGTGCACCCCCAGAGAAAAGCAGTCACTCCCTTGTCCCTGGTCTCCGGCCGCTCTCCGTGCTCACCCGGCCTGTGACCGAGCGTTTATATCTCTGGCACCGACCCCGTGTGGAGTCTCCAAACCCAGCAGATCCCTGCGGTGCATTCCCGCGCCGCTCCTCCCGGGGGAGGAAGGGGAGTCTCCCCGGATTTGCCGCTTGTTGGGTCCCTGCTGCAGGAGCTGTGGCCCGACTGGGCCACGGATCACAGTTTATGGCAACCCCGAGCTGAGAGCCCGCGCCTCGGCTCCGTCTCTGCAGCCGGCTTCCCCGCTCCGATACCTGGGAGCTCTGGCGCACTCAGGCTCCCCTGGTCTTTCTGTGACCCCAAGGGTCCTGAGACCCCACTGTCCCACGAGGGTTCCACCCCCGCTTAGCCACTGGAGCGATGTCCCTCAGCGGAGCCGACTTCTAAAAGGTCCGATTTTGTGCTCCGCGGCTCTAGCACTTGCCAGAAGCGGCCGGCGGAGGCCCCTCCCCCGCCGTCTATCCTCCCGAATATTGCCTCGGATTCACTTCTCTGCACGTCCTACCTTCCAGTAAGTGGTCGCTTCTCTGTTCAGATAGTTGTTGCTACTCTCCTCTTTGATCTCCTGTTGAGTTCGTAGGTGTTCAGAATGGTTTGATCCCTATTCAGCTGAATTCCTGAGACCAGAGAAACCTAGGTCTCCTACTCCTCCACCATCTTGCTCCGCCCCCCGCTTCCAGCCTTTACTGTAAATTCTTAAGAAAGGCTTAGCTCACTAGTTGCATAAAGGTGGCATGAATCTAGTTGTTTCCCACAACAAGAAACAGGACTGTAAAACTTCTCTCCAATACCTAAGTCACTCTGAGATTGTGGTTTTTCTATTCTTTAAGTCACATTTTTATTCCATTTAGGAGCAGACCTGTGGCATTGTATACAGTAAATGCTAATTAAGAATAAAAATGAGGTGAAACTAGAATACTAGCTTAAATAAATAATAGGCCTTATATCACTGGTCGGAGAAAAACCTCATAATTAGCCTAAAAATGCTTTCAAGCAGTATATCTGCAAATACATTTTTCCCACTGAGTAATCACTAAGTGGTAGAAAGGAATAAACATAATTTCAAAGAACTATATGGTAATGATAAATAAAAAATAGATCATATAGACAAATGCAAAAATAAAGTTACAAGAAATACAAATATAACCAAAGAGGAAACAACTGCTTCTGGTCATGAAGCAGTAACTGGTACTGGATTTGTCCTACTATAGTAAACAACAGGACACCAGAGAAGATACATAAAACAATTGTTTTCAGACAGTGAATAACAGAGGAAGCAGAACTGTAAAACCACAGAGAGAAGTGAAACAAAGTAAGGACTATGATGGTACCAGAAATGAGTAAGCTAGGCAGAGCAAGAGCTAGAAATCTGAAGAGGATCCCCCTTGCATCTTTGGCTAATGCATAAAGTGAGGCTCTAGTGAGGCCAGGCAGAGAACATTAGTAAGGGAGCTCCAAAATGAACCCCCACAGCTCACAGAGATCTGTGAGTTGTTTGAGTTCTGGCCAGACAAAGCAGAGAGACCTTGGAAGTACAGGTGACTCTTTATCAACATGGGTTTGAATTGCATGGGTGCCCTTACACACATGGATTTATTTTTGATAAATACAATACAGTACTGTAAATACATTTTCTCTTCCTTGTGATTTTCTTAATATTTTCTCTAGCTTTATTGTAAGAAACAGTATCATACATATAACATACAAAATATATGTTAGTCAATTGGTTATGTTATTGGTAAGTCTTCCAGTCAACAGTAGGCTATTAGTAGTTAAGTTCTGGGAGTCAAAAGTTATACGCAGATTTTTGACTACATTGTGAGGGAAGTCAGTGCCCCTACTGCCACATTGTTCAAGGATCAACTACATATTGATGAAAATTCTTACATTATTGTAGAAGTGGCATAATACCATTTAAGGTACACTAATAATTAAAGATGCATGCCATAGGGGCGCCTGGGTGGCTCAGTCATTAAGCATCTGCCTTCGGCTCAGGTCATGGTCCCGGGGTCCTGGGATCGAGCCCCACATCAGGCTCCCTGCGCAGTGGGAAGCCTGCTTCTCCCTTTCCCACTCCCCCTGCTTGTGTTCCCTCTCTCGCTGTCTCTCTCTTTCAAATAAATAAATAAAATCTTAAAAAAAAAGAAAGACAATGAAGATGCATGCCATAAACTTTATATCAATCATTAAAAAGAAGTAGTATAATAAATAATAAATTAGATGGAGGACATAAAATGGTGTACTAAAATAATTAATCCAAAAGATAGGAAAAGAAGAAAAAAGAAAGTATACGGGGCAAATAGAAAACAAATAGCAAAACAGTAGATTTAAACCTAACCATATCAATAATTACATGTAATGCATATGGACTAAATATTCCCATTAAAAGTCAGAGATTGTCCAACTGGATAATAAAGTCAGTCTTACTATATGCTTTCCACAAGAAATTCACTTTAAATATACAGACACAGGGGGCAACTGGGTGGCTTAGTTGGTTAAGTGTCTGACTTCAGCTCAGGTCCTGGGATTGAACCCTATGCTGGGCTCCCTGCTGAGTAGGGAGTCTGCTTCTCCCTTTTATTCTCCCTCTGCCCCTCTCCCCACTCATGCACTCTCTCTCTCTCTCAAATAAATAAATAAAATCTTTAAAAGTAAATAAATAAATATACAAACACAGGAAGGATAAAAGTAGAAGGATGGAAAAAGATATACCATGTAAATATGAAACATAAGAAAAGTGGAATGACTATCTTCATACTGGACAAAATAGACTTTAGAACAAGAAATATTCCCAGAGATAAAGAGGGATGTTTTATAACAATAAAATGTCAAGTTACTAAGAAGAAATGACATTCCTAAATGTGAATATGCCCAACTGCTTCAAAATACATGAAGCAGGGAGTAGAAGGGGAACCTTATGCTTGTCTTGTTCCTGGAACACAGCTAGAAAAATATGAAATTATTCTGAACACCCAAGAAATCGATCTGAGGACGAGAGAACAAACAGCACATCTAAAGGGTGAACAAAGCCCACATTGTGGAAGGTAAGAGCTGCGGAGAGTTGATTTAGGGAGGAAAAGAATTGCAGGAGAGGAGAGGAAGCCCTGATCACAGAGAGAGGAAAGAGAAAGAGAAGGAGAGAGAGAGAGAGAGAGAGAGAGAGAGAGCAGCACAAAAGGGATTACACAAGAAAAACTCTTGTCCAAAACCATTGACTAGGAAAAGGGCAGGGGCTGATTTTGCAAGTTTTTACAAGCAGCAGAACTCAAAGTCTGAAGTTTTAGAAGTTTTCTCCATGGCCAGGGTTGAGCCTAGTGGGCTTAACAGTGCTCTGGTGGGGAAGGATGAAAGAGATCATGGAGCAGGCAGTATGGCCTGAGGATCCCCTGAGGTGCAGAAGGAGAGATAGCTCCCCTCCTTGGAGTGCATTTGGGAGAGGTGGCACTGCCTCTCAGGGGACAAAAGACACCATGGGCACCATTGAGCAGCCCCGTTAATTAGTGTAGCAGCAGAGCTAACCTGGAAGCATGTTTGGCTGTGTTTTACCATATAATCCTAGCCCCTGCACAGTTATGGGACTGCTTTTCTGGGACAAACCAGTCTGAGCCCCAGTGCAGTGAGACCCTCCCTGAGAGGATCAGTGGAGGTCCTTGCCCTGCGTGGTCCCTAAAATTTGGAATGTTGAAACCCAGCTGGTGTGCCTGAGATAAAACACAGGAGCACATGCCCTCAGGCAGAGAGATGCCTCGGACACAGGGTGAAAGCAGGGTTCTAATGGAGCCAGGGACACAAGAGGGGAGATTGTTCAATTTTTTGTTAGGACTCCCTGAACAATGGCAGGCAAGAACTCCCCTTTCTGGGGACAAGAGAGTGGGGTGATGCCAACTGATCGCCACCCCCCTGGGCCCACAGCACAGACATACTTCAGTAAGCCACACAGTGCCTCCAGTGGAGACTCAAGCCCCTTACACCCACTGTGCCCTGCAGGTGCATTTCCAACTAGGGTAAGTTGGCCTGAGAATCAGTGCAGCAGGCCCCTCCCCCAGAAGACCAGCACAAACCCCCCACATGCACTGAGTCTGACCATAAAGTGCTGCAAACCTTCAGCTCTAGGGGAAATAAGATCTAGCTTTTTCTTTTTCTTTTTTTTTTTAAAAGATTTTATTTATTTGACAGAGACACAGCGAGAGAGAGAACACAAGCAGGGGGAGTGGGAGAGGGAGAAGCAGGCTTCCCACCGAGCAGGAACCCAATGCAGGGCTCGATCCCAGGACCCCGGGATCATGACCTGAGCCAAAGGCAGACGCTCAATGACTGAGCCACCCAGGCGCCTAGGATCTAGCTTTTTCTAACAAGCAGACCAAAACACACCTAGTTAAAACTTGCCACACACTGGACCAGGTCCAAACACCCTCCACTGCAGGCAAGGAGAAACTCTGCAGGGGACTGACCTGAGGGAAAGAGCAGCCAAAACACAACAGCAGAGTACACACAGCATACACCAAAAAAACTTCCTGAAGCACCAGGCCCTGGACAGTATATGGCTTATTCTTAATATAGCCATTACTCTCAGGAGCAGAAAACATAATAGGCTTCCCTAACACACAGAAGACAGAAACCTAGACAAAATGTCAAGACAGAGGAATTCACTCCAAAAGAAAGAACAAGAAGAGGTCATGGCCAGGGATCTAATCAAAACAGATATAAGTAATATGCCTGAACCAGAATTTAAAACAACAATCATAAGGATACTATCTGGGCTTGAGAAAATCATAGAAGACACCAGGAGTCCCTACCACAGAGATAAAAGACCTAAAAATTAGTCAGGCTGAAGTAAAAAATGCTATAATGGAGATGTAAAACTGGATGTTTTGACAGCAAGGATGGAAGAAGCAGAGGACTGAATCAGTCATATAGAAGATAATATTATGGAAAATAATGAAGCAGAAAAGAAAGAGGGAAAGAAAAATACTGGATAATGAATGTAGACTTATGGAACTCAGTGACTCCATAAAGTGTAATAACATTCATATCATAGGAGTCCCAGAAGAAGAAGAGAAGGAAAAGGGGGGAAAAGTTTTATTTGAGCAAATTAGAGATGAAAACCTCCCTAATATGAGGAAGGAAACAGACATGAAATCCAGGAGGCAGAGAACTGCCATCAAAAAACCAACAAAAGTCAGCCAACACCAAGACATATCATAGTAAAATTTGCAAATACACAAACAAGGAAATAATCCTGAAAGCAGCAAGGGGAAAAAAAATGTCTTTAACCTGCAAGGGAAGACAAATAAGGTTTGCAGCAGATCTCTCCACAAAAACTTGGCAGACCAGAAGAAAATGGCATGATATATTAAATGTGCTCAGTGGAAAAAATACACAGCCAAGAATATTTAATCCAGCAAGGCTGTCATTCAGAATAGAAGGATAGATAAATGGTTTCCCAGACAACAAAAACTAAAGAAGTTTGTGACCACTAAACCAGCCCTGCAAGAAATATTAAATGGGACTCTTTGGGTGGAAAAGAAAGACCAAAAGTGACAAAGACTAGAAAGGAACAGAGGAAATCTACAGAAACACCAACTTTACAGGTAATACAATGGCACTAAATTCATATCTACCAATAATCACACTGAATGTAAATGGACTAAATGTTCCAATCAAAAGACATAGGTGGGACGCCTGGGTGGCTCAGTCGTTAAGCGTCTGCCTTCGGCTCAGGTCATGATCCCAGGGTCCTGGGATCGAGTCCCACATCGGGCTCCTTGCTCAGTGAGGAGCCTGCTTCTCCCTCTCCCTCTACTGCTCCCCCTGCTTGTGCTCTCTCTCTCTCTCTCTGACAAAAAAATAAATAAAAATCTTAAAAAAAAAAAAGACATAGGTTATCAGAATGGATAAAAAAACAAGACCCATCTATATGCTGTGTACAAGAGACTCATTTTAGATTAAAGACACCTGCAGATTGAAAGTGAGGGGATGGAGAACCATTTATCATGCTAATGGTCATCAAAAGAAAGCTGGAGTAACCATACTTTTATCAGACAAACTAGATTTTAAGCCCAAGACTGTAACAAGTGGTAAAGAAGGACACTATATCATAATTATATCATAATAAAGGGGTCTATCCAACAAGATCTAACAATGGTAAATATTTATACCCCAACTTGGGAGCACCCAAATATATAAATCAATTAATAACACAAACATAATGAAACTCATCGATAATAATACTATTATTATAACAGTATAATAGTAGGGGACTTATCACCCCACTTTACAGCAATGGACAGATCATCAAAGCAGAAAATCAATAAGGAAACAATGGCTTTTACTTTTAACTTAAAAAAAAAAAAGGGAAACAATGGCTTTGAATGACACACTGGACCAGATGGATTTAGCAGATATACACCCATTTCATCTGAAAGCAGCAGAATACACATTCTTTTTGAGTGCACATGGAGCATTCTCCAGAATAGATCACATACTGGGTCACAAACCAGGCCTCAACAAGTACAAAAAGATTGAGATCATACCATCCATATTTTCAGACCACAATGCTATGAAACTTGAAATCAACCACAAGAAAAAATTTGGAAACACGACAAATACATGGAGATTAAAGAACATCCTACTAAGGAAAGAAGAGGTTAAAAAGGAAATTAAAGAAGAAATTAAAAAATACATGGAAGCAAATAAAAATGAAAACACGACAGTCCAAACCCTTTGGGATGCAGCAGAGGAGGTCATAAGAGGCAAATATATAGCAATACAGGCCTACCTCAGGAAGTGAGAAAAGTCTCAAATACACAATCTAATCTTACACCTAAAGGAGCTAGCAGAGGAACAGCAAATAAAGCCCAAAGCCAGCAGAATAAAGGAAATAATAAAGATTAGAGCAGAAATAAACAATATAGAAACAAGCAAACAAAGACCCAGTAGGGATGCCTGGGTGGCTCAGTTGGTTAAGTGGCTGCCTTCAGCTCAGGTTATGATCCTAGGGTCCTGGGATCAAGTCCTGCGTCGGGCTCCTTGCTCAGTGGGGAACCTGCTTCCCCCTCTGCTTGCCTCTCCCCCTGCTTGTGTTCTCTCTCTGTCTCTCTGACAAATAAATAAATAAAATCTTAAAAAAAAAAGACCCAGTAGAACAGATCAATGAAATTAAGAGCTGCTTCTTTGAAAGAATTAATAAAATTAATAAACCCCTAACCAGACTTATCAAAAAGAAAAGAGAAAGGACTCAAATAAATAAAATCATGAATGAAAGAAAAGAGATCACAACCAACACCACAGAAATATAATTATAAGAGAATATTATGAAAAATTATATGCCAACAAACTGGGCAATCTGGAAGAAATGGATAAATTTCTAGAAACATACAAACTACCAAAGCTGAAACAGGAAGAAATAGAAAATTTGAACAGATCCATAACCAGCAGAAAAATTGAATCAATCAAATATCTCTTAACAAACAAAAGTCCATGGCCAAATGGCTTCACAGGGGAATTCTAACCGACATTTAAAGAAGACTTAATACCTATTCTTCTCAAACTGTTCCAAAAAATAGAAAGGAAAGAAAACCTAAACTCATTCTACGAGGCCAGCATTACCTTGATTCCAAAACCAGACTAAGACCCCGCTAAAAAGGGGAGAATTACAGGCCAATATCCCTGATGAACATGGATGCAAAAATTCTCCACAAGACACTAGCTAATAGGATCCAACATTAAAAGGGTTATTGACCATGACCAAATGAGATTTATTCCTGGGCTGCAGGGGTGGTTCAATATTCACAAATCAATCAACATGATACATATTAATAAAAGAAAGGGTAAGAACCATATGATCCTCTCAATAGAAGCAGAAAAAGCATTTGACAAAATATAGAGTGCATTCTTGATAAAAACCCTCAACAAAGTAGGGATAGAGGGAGCATACCTCAACATCATAAAGGCCATATGTAAAAAACCCACAGCTAATATCCTCAAAGAGGGAAAACCTGAGAGCTTTTCCTCTAAGGTCAGGAACAAGACAGAGATGTCCACTCTCTCCATTGTTATTTAACATAGTACTGGAAGTCCTAGCTTCAGCAATCAGATGACAAAAAGAAATAAAAGACATCCAAATTGGTAAGGAAGTCAAACTTTCACTATTCACAGATGACAGGATACTCTATGTAGGAAACCTGAAAGACTCCACCAAAAAATTACTAGAATTGACGCATGAATTAAGCAGTCACAAGATCAATGTGCAGAAATCTGTTGCATTTCTCTACACCAATAATGAAGGGACTGAAAGAAAAGTCAAGGAATCAATGTGATTTACAATTGCACCAAAAACTAGAAGACACTTAGGAATAAGCCTCTGCAAAGAAGTAGAAGATATGTGTGCTGAAAACTATAGAACACTTATGAAAGAAATTGAAGAGTACACAAAGAAATGGGAAAACATTCCATGTTCATGGATTGGAAGATCAAATATTGTTAAAATGTCTATACTACCCAAAGCAATCCCTATCAAAATACTACCAGCATTTTTCACAGGGCTAGAACGAGCAATCCTAAAATTTGTATGGAATCACAAAAGACCCCAAATAACCAAAGCAATCTTGAAAAAAAAGGAAAAGAAAAGAAAAGAAAAAAGCAAAGTGGGAGGCATCACAATTCCTGCCCTCAGGCTATATTACAAAGCTGTAGTCACCAAGGTATGGTACTGGTACAAAAATATACATATAGATCAATGGAAGAGAGTAGGGAACTCAGAAATGGACGCACAACTATATGGTCAACTAATCTTCAACAAAGCAGGAAAAAATATCCAATGGAAAAAAGACAGTCTCTTCAACAAATGGTGTTGGGAAAACTGGACAACAACATGCAGAAGAATGAAACTGGACCACTTTCTTACACCATACACAAAAATAAATTTAAAATGGGTGAAAGACCTAAATGTAAGATAAACCATCAAAATCCTAGAGGAAACACAGACTGCAACCTCTTTGATTTTGGCTGCAGCAACTTCTTACTAGACACGTCACTGAAGGCAAGGGAAACAAAAGCAAAAATCAACTATTGGGACATCGTCAAGGTAAAAACTTCCACACAGTGTAGAAAAACACCAACAAAACTAAAGCCAACCTACGGGTTGGGAGAAGATATTTGCAAATGACATATCTGATAAAGGGTTAGTTTCAAAAATCTATAAATAACTTACCGAACTCAACACCCAAAAAATAAATAATCCAGTTAAGTGGGCAGAAGACATGAAGAGAAATTTTTCCGAAGAAGACATACAGATGCCTAACAGACACATGAAAAGATGCTTAACATCACTGGGCTGCCTGGGAGGCTCAGTCAGTTAAGTGCCTGACTCCTGATTTCAGCTCAGGTCATGATCTCAGGGTTGTGAGACCAAGCCCCAAACTGAGCTCTGTGTTCGGTGGGGAGTCTGCTTGAGGTTCTCTCTCTATCTCTCCCTCTGCCCCTCCTCCCCATGTTCTCTCTCGCTCGCTAATAAATAAATAAATCTTAAAAAAAAAAGAAAAGATGCTCAGCATCACTTATATCAGGGAAATACAAATCAAAACCATAGAGATACCACTTCATACCTGTCAGAATGGCTAAAACTAACAACACAGGAAACAACAGATTTTAGCAAGGATACAGAAGAAGGTGAACCCTGTTATACTGTTGGTGGGCATGCAAACTGGTGCAGCCATTCTGGAGAACAGTATGGAGGTTCCTCAAAAAGTTAAAAATAGAACTACCCTCCAGCAATTATACTACTAGGTATTTACCCAAAGGATACAAAAATACAGATTTGAAGGTACATATACACCCTGATGCTTATAGGAGCATTATCAACAATAACCAAACTATGGAAGGAGCCCAAATGTCCATTGACTGATGAATCGATAAAGAAGAGGCAGTATATATATATATACACACAAAGTAATATTACTCAGCCATTAAAAAGAATGAACTTTTGCCCTTTGCAATGACACGGATGGAGCTCAGTGTATTATGCTAAGCAAAATAAGTAAGCCAGAGGAAGACAAATACCATATAATCTCAGTCATATGTGGAATTTAAGAAATAAAACAGATTAACATATGAGAATAAAAAAAAGAGAGAGGGAAACAAACCATAAGAGACTCTTAACAATAGAGAATAAACTGAGGGTTGATGGAGGGAGGTGGGTAGGGGAATGGGCTAAATGGGTGCCGGGTATTAAGGAGGGCACTTGTTGTCATGAGGACCAGGTGTTATATGCAAGTGATGAATCACTAAATTCTATACCTGAAACCAATTTTACTATATATGTTAACTAACTAGAATTTAAATAAAAACTTGAAATAAAAAAATAAACAAAAACCCCACAAAATATATGAGGGAAAAAATGACAAAAATGAAAGGGGAAAAAGACAAATCCACAATTAAAGTTGGGTATTTCAGCACCTCCATAATCAATAGAAATACTAGACAGAAAATAGATATGAATATAGAAAACTTGAATAATCCTTTTGAATAAGTGGATCTAACGGACACTAATAGAACACTTCACCCAGCAATGGCAGACTTTGCAGTGTTATCAGTGCCCAGTGGAACATTTGTCATATGCTAAGCCATAAAATTAGTCTCAAATTCAACAGGATGGAAATCACATGGAGCCCTTACAAAATGCATTTTAACTAGAAATCAATAATTGAAAGATATCTACAAAGCACAAAATATTTGGAAATTAAATAAACCATAGTCAAAAAAGAAATTGTAAGAGAAATGAGAAAATATTTTTACAAAATTTGTGGGATGTACTTAGCTAAAGCTGTGCTTTAGAGAAAAATTTTAAACATTAGGTGCTTATATTAAAGAAGAAGATCTAGGGGTGCCTGGGTGGCTCAGCTGGCTAAATGTCTGACTCTTGGTTTTGGCTCAGGTCATGATCTCACAGTTGTGTGATCAAGCCCTGTGTCAGGCTCCTTGCTTAGTATGGAGTCTGCTTCAGATTCTCATTCCCTCCCCCTCTGCTGCTCCCCCTCCTCACTCACAATCTCTCTCTCTCTCCAACATAAATAAATACAATATTTTAAAAATAAAGAAATAAAAAAGACCTGAAATTAATTACCTTAGATCCCATCTTAGAAAAATAGATAAAACCACAGTATGTAAAAGGAAGAAATAATAAAGATTCTATTGGAAATCAGTGAAGCCAAAAAGACAAACAATAGAGAAAATCAATGAAAATAATGGATTCTTTGAAAAGATCAATAAATTTGGTAAACCTCTAGCTAGATTAGTAAAAAAAAAAAAATGAATTAGAAAGTAAACAGTTAATACCAAGAATTAAAGAGGCAGCACCATCACAGATTTTTCCAGAATTAAAATAAGAAATATTATTAATATTATATCAATATATTTAACAATTTAGGTAGTATTTATGCTAGACTATTTAGATACACAATTCCATGAAATATAGAGATTACCAAATTGACACAGAAAGAAACAAAAGATCTGAATATTCCTATCTTCTGAAGAAATGGAATACTTAATTTTAAATTTCCACAAAGAACTCCAGGCTCAGATGGCTTCATTACAAAATTCAATCAAATATTTGAGGAAGAAATGACACCAATTTAACCCAAACACTTTCACATGCAAGAGAATGAAATTGGACACTTCCCTTATACCATATATAAAATTTAACTCAAAGTGAATCAAGGGCAATGATTTCTTGGATATGACACCAAAACACAGGCAACAAAATAAAAAACAAATAAATTGTACTACATCAAAATTAAAAACTTTTGTGCATCAAAGAACATGATCAACATAGTGAAAATGAAGCCACAGAATAGAAAACATTTGTAAATCATATATCTAGTAAGGGATTAATATCCAGAATATATATAAAGAACTCCAACAGTTTAAAAAAAAAGAATGATTTTGAAAATGGGCAAAGGACTTGAGAAGATGTTATTCTAAAAAAGATATGCAAATATAAAATAAACACACGCAAAGATGCTCAACATCACTAATCATTAGGGAAATGCAAGTCAAAATCACAGTAAGATGTCATCTCACACCGATAATGATGGCTATTATCACAAACAAACAAAAAATACCCAACCAAGTGTTGGCGAGGATGTAGAAAAATTAGAACACTTGAGCACTGCTGGTGGGAATGTAAACTAGTACAACCACTATGGAAACAGTTCTTTAAAAAATAAACATGATTACCATATAATTCAGTAATTCCACTTCAGGGTTTATACTCCAAAGAATTGAAAGCAGAGACTAAAACACATATTTGTACACACTTGTTATTCAGCATTGTTCACAAGAGCCAAAAGATGGAAGCAACCTAAAGGTACATCAACAAATGAATGGATAAACAAAATGTGGTACAAATTTGGTATATGAATACAATGGAATATTATTCAGGGATAAAAAGAAAAGAGATTCTGGGGGTACCTGGGTGGCTCAGTCAGTTAAGCATCTGCCTTTGGCTCAGGTCATGATCTCAGAGTCCTGGGATCGAGTTCTACATCTGGCTCTGTGCTAAGCATGCAGCCTGCTTGAGTTTCTCTCTCTTTCTCTCCCTCCCCCCAGCTCATGCTCGCTCTTTCTCTCTCTCTCTCTTTCTCTCTCTCAAAAAAAAAAAAAAAAGCAAAAAATGCTTCTGGAATGGTGACATGAGGAGCTCCATGTACCTGTTCCCCAGTGAAACAACCATAACTGTAAAAATTATAATTTTCCTAAGGGAATATATCAAATGAAGAAACATTTATTAAATCTCTATAAGAACAGAAGAATCTGTGGCACTTGAGCCATGGCCTTTTACCTCCCCTGGACATTGTGTAGAACAATAGAGCAATTGGCTAGCAGTTAGTGAAGCCTAACATTTGTGTGTAATGAAGCAGACAGCTTAACAAAGAAGCTATGATTACAATGTCACACCAAATAGAAAATATTTATAAAGATATGGAAATTATCTTTTAAAACAAATGGAAATTTTAGAGTTAAAAATACAGTAATACAAATGAGAAACTTGAGAAACTCAGTAGTAGATTTGAAATGGCAGAAAAAAGAATTAATGAACTTGAAGACAGGAAGATATATTATGAAGTTCAAGGAACAAAAAGAAAACAGAATGAAGAATAATGAACAGAGAAATGTGGGATACCACTTTTTTCTCTTTTTTAAAAGTTTTTATTTAAATTCCAGTTAGCTAACATATAGTGTAATATTAGTTCCAGGTGTACAATATAGTGATTCAACACTTCCATAGATCACCTGGTGCTCATCACAAGTGCACTCCTTAATCTCCATCACCTATTTCCCTCATCCCCCAGCCCACCTCCCTTCTGGGAACCATCAGTTTGTCCACTATAGTTAAGAGTCCTTTTCTCAATTTGCCTCTCTCTCTCTCTCTCTCTCTCTTTTTTCCCTTTGCTCATTTGTTTCTTAAATTACACATATGAGTGAAATGATATGGTATTTGTCTTCCTCTGGCTGACTTATTTCACTTAGCATAATACTCTCTAGCTCCATCCATGTCATTGCAAATGGCAAGATTTCATTCTTTTTTGTGGCTGACTAATATCCTATTGTGTATATAGATATATACCACATTTTCTTTATTCATTCATCAATCAATGGACACTTGGGCTGTTTCCATAATTTGGCTATTGTAGATAATGCTGCGCTACACAGAGAAGTGCATGTGTCCCTTTGAATTCATGTTTTTGTATTCTTTGGGTAAATACTTAATAGTGTGACTGTTGGATCATAGGGTAATTCTATTTTTAACTTTTTGAGGAACCTCCATACAGTTTTGAAAGTGGCTGCACCAGTTTGCAATCCCACCAACAGGGCAAGAACGTTCCCCTTTTTTGTGGGATACCATTAGTAATGGAAGTACCAGAAGGAGAGGGGAAAGGAGCAGGGAAAAAATTAGACAAAATAATGACTGGAAAACATCCCAAATTTGATTTTTAAAAATCTACACACCTAAGAAGCTCAAAGAACTCAAATAAATGCAGAGAGTCACATCTGGAAACATCATTGTAAAAGTCCTGAAATTGAATCAAGAAAAACTTGAATAGACTTGTAATAAGTAAAGAGATTGAACATAAATAGAAAATTACCAAAACAAAAATTCCAGACACAGATATCTTCACTGGTGAATTCTACCAAACATTTAAGTGAGAATTATTCCATATATATACAATGGAATATTACTTAGCCATCAAAAAAAAGAAATCTTGCCATTTGCAACAACATGGATAGAACTAGAGTATATTATGCTAAGGGAAATAAGTCAGAGAAAGATAAATACCATATGATTTCACTAATATGTGGAATTGAAGAAACAAAACTGATGAACATAGGGAAAGGGAAGGAAAAAATAAAATAAGAGGAAAACAGAGAGGGAGGTAAACCATAACTTAACTATAGGGAACAAACTGAGGGTTGCTGGAGGGTGGGGGACTGGGGTAAATGGTGATGAGCATTAAGGAGGGCACTTGTCATGAGCACTGGGTGTTATATGCAAAAATGAATCACTAAATTCTACCTCTAAAACTGATACACTGTATGTTAACTAGTTTGAATTTAAATAAAATCTTAAAAAAAATACCAATTCTTCACAGACTCTTCCAAAAAAAATGAGAGGATAAAACACTTTCCAAATCATTCTATCATGTCAATATTACACTGATACCAAAACCAGAAAAAGACCTCACTAGAAAGGAAAACTGAAGACCAGTATCTTTTCTGGAAACAGATGCAAAATTCTGCAACAAAACACTAGCTGAAACTAGCAACATTTTAAAAGAATTATGCACCATCATCAAGTGGAATTTATCCCAGAAATGCAAAGGTGGCTTAACTTCTGAAAATCACTTAATCTAATACATCATATCAATACAATAAAGAACAAAAACTATATGGTCATCTCAATAGATGCAGAAAAAGCATTTGACAAAATTTAACAACCTTTCATGATTAAAAAAACCCAAAACACTCAACAAGAAATAGAAGGGAACATTCTTCCCAATCTGATAAATGGCATCTCCAAAAAATGCACAGCTAGCATCATACTTAATGGTAAAAGATTAATGAATTTCACCCTAAGATCAGGTTCTAGTCAGGGCAATTAGTCAAGATAAAGATATAAAAGGCATCCAGATTGGGAAAAAAGAAGTAAAATAATCTGGTTAGCAGATGAAATGATTTATATGTAGAAATTCTAAAGAACTTACTAGAAAAAGATTAAAACTAGTAAATGAGTTCAGCAAGATGGCAGGATAGAAGATCAATATACAAAACTCAACTGTATGTATATATGTTTCCAATGATCAACCTGAAAATGAAACTAAGAAAACAATTCCATTTACAATACCATGCAAAGAAATAAAATACTGAGGAATAAATTTTAATAAAACAAATGCAAAACTTATACTTTAAAAACCATAAAACATTGTTGAAAAATTAAAGATGATCTAAATGAGTGGAAAAACAACCCATGTACATGGACTGGAAGACTTAATATTGTTAAGATGGCAATACTCACAAATTGACCTATAGATTCAATGTGTTTATCAGAATTCCAGCTGATTTCTTTGCAGAAATTGACAAGATGATCCTAAAATTCATATGGAAATTTAAGGGACCCAGGATAGCAAAACGGTCTTGAAAAACAACAAATTTAAAGAGCTCATGCTTCCCAATTTCAAAACTTATTAAAAGCTAAGTAGTCAAGACCATGTGGTACTGACATGATGACCCATATTGAAAGTCCATAAATATACCTTCACATTTACAATGAATTGGTTTTTTACTACAGTGCCAAGAAAATTCACTGAGAGAAAGTATAGTCTTTTTAACAAATGGAGCTGGGACAACCAATATTCACACACAAAAGAATAAATTGAATCCTCTACCTCATACCATGTACAAAGACTAACCCCAAATGAATCAAAGACTTAAGTATAAGAACTATAACTATAAAACTCTTAAAGGAAAATATAGAGTAAGTCTTCATAATCTTAAGTTAGGCAAAAGGTTCTGAAAGATATGACATTGAAAGCATGGACAACAAAAGAAAAAATAAATTGAACATTATAAAAATTAAAAACTCTTGTGCTTCAAAAAAATTAAAAAATAAATTAAAACTCTTGTGTTTCAAAGGATACCATCAAGAAAATGAAAAGACAATTCACAAAATGGAGAAATTTTGCAAATCATATATCTGATAAGGGAGTTTCATATAGAGTATATAAAGAACTCTTGTAACTCAGTAATATAAAGACAACCTAAGTAAAAAAAAGGGGGGGGGGGCAAAAAATAGAATTTCTCCAGAGATGTACAAATGTGTGTCAGCTATTAGGAAAATGCAAACCAAAACCACAATGAGATGCCACCTCACACCCAAAAGGATGACTATAACCCTACAGATAATAACAAATATGGTGCAAATGTAGAGGAAATTGGAACCCTCCCACACTACCAGTGGGAATGTAAAATGGTATAGCCTTTTTGAGAAGCAATCTACTAGTTCCTCAAGATCAAACATAGAGTTATCGCATGGCCCTGCAATTTACTCCTAATATATACTTAAGAGAAATGAAAACCTACATCTACAATAAGTTGTACACAAATGATATAGTAGTATTATTCATAAAAGAAAAAAGTGGCAACAACACCAGCAACTGCTAAATGATTAAAAGGTGGTCTAACTGTATAATGGAATATTACTTGGCAATATAAAGAAAGGAATGCTACACTAATACATGCTAGACCTTGGAGAAATCTTAAAAACATTAGTCTAAGTAAAAGAAGCTAACTTCAAAAGACCACACTTTGCATGATTCCATTTATATGAAATGTCCAGAACTGTCAAATCTATACGATAGAAAGTAGATTATTGTGTGTCTAAGGCTGGAAGAGTTGAGGGTAAATGTGAAGTGACTGATTATGGATGGGAGTTTCCTTTTGAAGTGTTGAAATGTTCAAAACTGATTGTGGTGATGTGTGTACAACTCTGAGAACATACTAAAAACCACTGAATCATTCACTTTAAATGGAAAAATTATACAGTTTGTGAATTATATATCAATAGGGACATTATGCAAAAGAAAAAATCTATCAAAAAGTCAATGAATCACCACATTAGCATAATAAAAGAAAAATAAATAAAAATAAAATTGTATTTTATTTTCTCAATACATGAAAAGCAAAACAAAATGTAGCATCCTTTTATGGTATAAAAAAAACAAACAAAGCCACTTTCTTAATCAACAAGTAATTCAAAGAAACTTTTTTGACCTGATAAAAGACATCTACCAAACAAACAAAAAACCAGCAACAACTAAAACCAAAAAAAGTCTAAAATAAAACCTACCTAATGGTGAAGCGACCAAATGCTTTCACCCTAAGACTGACAATAAGGTGGGACATTTACCTTCACCACTTCTCCATTTTTCTAGAAGACCTATCTTGCGCAAAAAGTAAGAAAAAGAAAGGCTCAAAAGTTGAAAGAAAGAAAAGAAAGAAAGAAAGAAAGGAAGGAAGAAAGAAAGAAAGGAAGGAAGAAAGGAAGAAAGAAAGAAAGAAGAAAGAAAGAAAGAAAGAAAGAAAGAAAGAAAGAAAGAAAGAAAGAAAGAAAGAAAGAAAGAAAAGAAAGAAAGAGAAAGAAAGAAAGAAAGAAAGAAAGAAAGAAAGAAAGAAAGAAAGAAAAGAAAGAGAAAGAAAGAAAGAAAGAAAGAAAGAAAGAAAGAAAGAAAGAAAGAAAGAAAACTATATTCACAGGGACATGTATGAAGGAAATCCTAAGGAATGTACAAAAGGGCTTGTAGCACTAATAAGTGATATAAATAAGACCACATGATACAAGGTCAGTATAGAAAAACCTATTATATTTTTACATACAAGCAAAAAATAATTTGCAAATAAATATTAACACCATTTATAATAATATGTAAAATGAAATAGGGAAAATTTAATAGCGTGCAAGATCTGTGAAATGAAGTGAAAACTCAAACATTTCTGAGCAAAATTTTAAAAGACCTCAGTAGTGAAGAGATATCTATGTTCATGGATTGGAAAACAGAACCTCAATCTGTAGATTCCATGCAATCTCTATCACAGTTCCAGAAGGTTTTTTGAAATTGAAAAGCTGATTCTAAATTTTTTTTTTAGATTTTATTTATTTGAGAGAGAGAGTGAGAGAGAGAGAGTACAAGAGGGGGTAGGGTCGGGTGCCTGGGTGGCTCAGATGGTTGGGCATCTGCCTTCGGCTCAGGTCATGATCCCAGGGTCCTGGGATCAAGTCCCGCATCAGGCCCCCTGTTCCTTGGGAGCCTGATTCTCCCTCTGCCTCTCTCTCTCAATCTGTCTCTCATGAATAAATAAATAAAATCTTTAAAAAAAAAAGAGGGGGTAGGGTCAGATGGAGAAGCAGACTCCGCACTGAGCAGGGAGCCCCGATGCGGGACTCTATCCCAGGACTCCAGGATCATGACCTGAGCCGAAGGCAGTCGCCCAACCAACTGAGCCACCCAGGAGCCCTAAAAAGCTGATTCTAAAATTTATATGGAGGAGCACCTGGGTGGCTCAGTCGGTTAAGTGTCTGCCTTCAGCTCAGATCATGATCACGGGATCCTTTGATCAAGCCCGTGCTGGGCTCCTTGCTCAGCAGGGAGCCTGCTTCTCCCTCTCCCACTCCCCCTGCTTGTGTTCCCTCTCTCAACTGTCTCTCTCTCTGTCAAATAAATAAATAAAATCTTCAAAAAAAATGTATATGGAAATCTAAAGGATCTAAAATAGTTAAAATAGTTTAGAAGGACAAAGTTGGAGATCTTACACTGTCTGATTTTAAGACTGACTGTAAAGCTACAATAATCAATAAAGTGAGGAAGAGGAGAGACTGGGTGGCTCAGTCGTTGAGTGTTTGCCTTTGGCTCAGGTCATGATCCCAGGGTCCTGGGATTGAGCCCCGCATCGCATCGGGCTCCCTGCCTAGTGGGAAGCCTGCTTCTCCCTCTCCTGTTCCCCCTGTTGTATTCCCTCTCTCACTGTGTCTCTCTGTCAAATAAATAAAGAAAATCTTTAAAAAAAAAAAGAAAGCAAAGAAGAATCCAGAAATATATTTATGCATTGGTGGATATTTGATTTTGTCAGTTGATTTTCCACAAAGTTTGCAAGGTGATTGAATGGGAAAAGGATATTCTTTCCAACAAATGGTTGCTGACACAGCTGGATATCCTTATGAAAACAAAACAAAACCCTTGAACTTTTCCTCACTCCACACACAACATTTAATTCAGAATGGCTTATATACCTAAATGTAAGAGCTAAAGCTATGAAAGTTCTAGGAGAAAACTTTGGAGAAGATCTTTGCAATCTTTAGATAAGCGAAGACTTCTTAGGACACAAAAGCACAAACCATAATAATAGATTGACACAAAAGCACAAACCAAAATAATAAATTGACTTCACCAGAATTTAAAACTTCTTTCCATCAAAAGATAGCATGAAAGAAATAAAAAGGCAAGCCACAGATTACAGAAAATATTCATAATACATATATCTGACAGCTGACTCATTACAAGACTATATAGAGAAACTTTTATAACTCAAAACAACCCAAATAAAAAATGGGCATTTGAAAAAAGATTTGAAGAAACATTTCTCAATAGAAAATCTAGAAATGACTCATAAGCACATGAAAGGATGCTCAATGTCTAGTCATCAGGGAAATGGAAATCAAAACCATACGAAGATTCACTACCCACTCACTAGAATAGCTAAAATTTTAAAAAGACTACCAATATCAACTATCACTTACTTATGTGTAACAAGTTCAATCCTTATATATTGCTGGTGGCATGTAAATAATACATTTGTTTTGGAAACAGGTTGATATCTCTTATAAAGTTAAACATATGTTTACCATATGGCCCAGCAATCTCACTTGTAGGTATTTACCCAAGAGAAGTGAAGATACACAACCCTACAAACACTTTCACATGAATGTTCATATCAATTTTATTCACAATATTCAACACCTGGAAACAACCCAAAAGTTCATCAAAAAGTGAAAAGATTATCAAATGGTGGTATATTCACAAAATGGAATATGAGTCAGCAATAAAAAGCAATGAACTACTGGTAAGCACAACAATTTTGGTAAATCCCCCAAATATTATGCCAAATGAAAGAAACTATTCACAAGAGAGTATATACACTACATAATTCCATTTGTATGAAGTTTTAGAACAGGCAAAACTAATGTAATACCATCAGAACACAGATCAGTGTTTGCTTAGGTCCAGGCATGGTAGGTACTGATTGCCAATGATACATTAACTTTTGGGGGGTGGTGGAAATGTTTCATATCTTGATTTGAGGGGTTTATCCTACAATATACCTTAAATGAATGCATTTTATTATATATAAATTAACCTCAAAATGTTTATTTTAAAAAATAAATGTATATACTCTTTA
This sequence comes from Eumetopias jubatus, assembly GCF_037043125.1. Classification (NCBI taxonomy): domain Eukaryota; kingdom Metazoa; phylum Chordata; class Mammalia; order Carnivora; family Otariidae; genus Eumetopias; species Eumetopias jubatus. The sequence continues at coordinate 1,744,066 of NW_028274814.1, forward strand.
AATGATAAAAATGATTTTAATTATTTCTAATAAGATACCAAAATAATTTTAAGGATACTCTTTTTTTGAAGAAGGAGCACACAACATCTCTATTTCGACAAAGTATAGTAGAGCCATTTTTATAATCATGAATGCTTTGATCCTTTGAAGTGATTTTAACTTTTGACTTTCAGCCTTGGCTAAGAGTAAATTCTTTTAAATTCCAAAGAGGAAACATTCTCTTAAATTCTGAAAAAAGAAGATATTCTGTCCACTTCCAAAATTTTTAACTGCCAAAAGATGTGGCTGAGAGGTTACCTTGTTTGATAAAGAAAGGACAACTAAAAATCTCTTTGCTTTTTTTCCCGTAGTCTGAAAAGAGACGTAACAGAGGAATGGGTCCTAACTTCCCCTTGTCTCATTAAGTCATTTAGATCTAGAGAGAAAGGTGTCCTTAAGCAATTACATATGAGCAATTAATTTCGTTATGTCTAAGATACTAACATTTTTATAAACAATACACAAATTACTTCTTTTACGTGCATTTCCTTGAAAAAATGGGAACTTCTGAATGCCACTATGATAATTGTGATTACAGACTCCACAGGCATTAAAAAGGTAATAAGGAAATACTATGAACAATTCTATGAACATAAACTGGAGGAGAACAGGAGGAAGGGGCATGAGGAAACTTTGAGGATGGTAGATACATTTGTTTTCATGATTATGTTGATGGTTTTACAGATGTATACATATATCAAGACCTACCAGATTATAGACTTTAAATATGTAGTTTATTGTATGTAAAGCATACTTCAATAAAACTATTTTTTTAAGGGGCACCTAGATAGCTCAGTCGGTTAAGCATCCAACTCTTAATTTCAGCTCAGGTCATGATCTCAGTGTCCTGGGATTGAGCCCTGTGCCCGGCTCTGCGCTCAGTGGGGAATCTGCTTGAGGATATCTCTCCCTCTTCCTCTGCCCCTCCTCCTGCTTGCACTTGTGCGAGTGTGCACACACTCTCTGTCTCTCTCAAATAAATAAATAAATCTAAAAAAAAGAAAAAAACTATTTAAAAAAAAGTCTTTATGGAACAAAACATTTTTCCTCGGAGATGGTTAGAGTCTTCATTGCATCCATTACCTGCTGTCACTGCTGTCTTGAGCCCCGCACATTGTCCCTCCACCATTGACTTTCTCAAGTGACAATAACTGTCCCTAACTAATACTTGTAGTGTGTACAATAAAATGTATTTTCTACCCACTTCTATCTCATCCTCTATGCACTGAATTATAAAATTGAAAGATATTAGGATATACTGCGGCTTGATTCACTTAAGTAGAGAATAGTTTTTATCCTCTAGTATCATCAATTATAGGAGACTGGAATTATTCAGAAGGATGTTCGCCAGCAGAGTTCCTAGAAGTACATGACTAAAACGCCAGTTTGGGCTTCAGGGAGAATCCACTGCCTCCATTAAGGCTGCAGGTTATAGAACTTTCCCTAAAGGATCCCAGTGGGACAGTGAAAGCCTGGTGAAGTTCACTCACATCTTGACATTCGAAGAACTACAACCTTGGAACACATGATAAAATATAAGTACAAGCTAGAACTCTCTTGGGCATACTCTGCTTCAGCACCATAAGATTTATCTCTTTGCTTTCATTTTTTAAGCAGCAATACACAATTTATGGATCCCAACAGCACGGTGATAGCTCTTCTTCATTGAGAGTCACAACAATATACAGTGGCCCACACTACCTCATCCCTATTTTCAGTGTGCAGCAAACACTTGATGTCAGGAGGCTAAAGGATAGAAAATGTGCACAGAGTACAACCTACTCTGCAACTTCCTCCACCTGCCCTCCCTCGCCCACCTTCCTCTCTCCTGTCATCCTGTCACAGAGTAGTTTACAGCATGCTTTCCCATAGCTTTGTTCCTTTATTTTATTTTTTTAAAAGATTTTATTTATTTATTTGACAGAGAGAGAGACAGCGAAAGAAGGGACACAAGCAGGGGGAGTGGGAGAGGGAGAAGCAGGCTTCCCGCTGAGCAGGGAGCCCCATGCGGGGCCCGATCCCAGGACCCTGGGATCACGACCCGAACCGAAGGCAGACGCTTAACGACTGAGCCACCCAGGCACCCCTCTTTGTTCCTTTAAAAATGGAGATATAAACACCTATCTTGCAAGACTAATGTAAAGATTTAAAACACACACACACACACACACACACACACAGACACGGCAAACACCGGCACAGTACCCTGGCATGTAACAGGTGCTCAAAAAATGTGAATTCACTTGACTTTCACCCTCATTTCTGTAATACCAAAGTAGCAGCGGCCAGAGCAAAGAAGACAATGTGCAGGACCAAGAATGATGAAATGGAGAGACATCATGGCAAATGCCTATTTTCTCTTCTCAGAACATGGGTTTTGCTCAAAATGATTGCTCTTGAGCTTACCCATCTGTTCTATAGCCATTTGGCTAGCTCAAGTAGAAGACTCACTCAGGGGGTCCAGCTCCTAACACACTTCTATGCTCCAAACCACCACTTCAAACCACCACTCAATAATTGGTCGTTTATTTGGAATATCCTAGATATTTAGTCTACCCCTCTCCTGCTAATACCTACATTATTTAAACACACCAAGACTCTACCTTTAAAAACAAACACTCCTATCTCTAGCCCTCTTCCCCCTCCACCTCCAAATGCTGAGTCTTTTGCTTCTTCTTCATAGCTAAACTCTATAAAATGTTTTTCCACTTCTCACCTCATATTTACTCCTTGACTTACCACAGCCTGGCTTCTGCATAAATCATCTAATCATTTATTCTACAACTATTTGAAGTGCCTCTTCTCTCTGATAGACATTTCGAGATGTAGGGAAGCCAGTGTGATTGGATGGAAAGTAGTATGAGATAAGATAAGAGGACTGGTCAGAAGCCAGATCATGGAGCACCTTGTGAGCCATGATAAGGATTTGGATTTTTCTTTGAGTGAGATGAGAAACCATCGGGGGATTTTGAAAAGAAAGACGACAGGGTCTAATTATATTTTAAAAGGATCACTGTGGTTGCTATAAGAATAGACAGAAGCAAAGGCCCCTGAGTGGCTCAGTGGGTTAAGCGTCTGCCTTCGACTCAGGTCATGATTCCAGGATCCTGGGATGGAGCCCCACATTGGGCTTTCTGCTCAGCAGGGCCTGCTTCTCCCTCTCCCTCTGCCTGTGCTCTGCCTACTTGTGCTCTCTCCCTCTCTGTCAAATGAGTAAATAAAATCTTAAAAAAAAAAAAAAAGAATAGACAGAAGCAAGGGGGAGGGGGAAAGGGTCAAAACAGAGACCAGTGAAGTGATTATTGAAGTAATCCAGATGAGAGATGATGGTGTCTTGGACCAGATGAGTAGTGTTGGAACTAGTAAGAATGAGTCTGATTCTCATTATATTTTTGAAGATGAGGTTGATAGAATTGCTAGAAGGGGATGTGAGAGACAAAGGAAAGTCAAGAATGGCTCAGAGTCGAATGAAATTACCATTTACTAAGAAAGGAAGCCACAGGGAGGATCTGATTTGGGCAGGGGATGGGAGTAGAAAATCAAAAGTTCAGTCTTGTTTGTACGGTTTGAATTGCCTAGTACATAGATAATTTGAGATGTCAAGGAAATGGTTAATTATTTGAGTCTAGAATTCAAAGGGAATATAGTCAATTGTGTTATAATATGGTAGCTACACTTGCAGTGAACATAGCAAAATGTATATAGTTGTTGAATCACTAGGTTGTACATCTGAAACTAATGAAACATTGAGCATCAACTTCAATTTAAAAAAAAAACACGTCTAGATGAAATAACCTAGATAACAAGTAGCGAGAAAAGTTTAAAGCCTGAGCCCTGGGGCATTCCTTTATTTAAAGGGTAAGATGAGGAAGATCCATCGAAATAGAAGGAGCAGGCAATGAAGTAAAAGGGTAGTGATGTCCCTGACACCAAGCAAAGATAATATTTTATAAGTGAGGAAGAACTCTGAATTGTTGTTGAGAGGTCCAGTAAGATGAGAACAGAAAATTAACCATTAAACTTAGAAACATTCACAACTTTTTTATTGTAACAGTTTTATTGAGATATAACACATACCATACAAGTCACCCCTTTACAGTATAGAATTTAATGGTTTTTAGTATATTCAAAGAGTATTGCCACCATCACCACAATAAATTTTAGGACATTTTCATCACCTTGCCCGTGCTCATCCATTGTTGTAATATATATCAGTACTTCATTCTTTTCATGACTAAGTAATACTCCATTATGTGGATATACCAAATTTTGTTTATCCATTCGTCAGTGGATTGACATTCGGGTTGTTTTCACCATTTGGATACTATGAGTAATAATATGCTCCTATGAACATTTGTGTACCATTTTGTGTGTGTGTGTAAACATATGTTTCCATTTCTCTTGGCTATATATTTCTGGGTCAAAGATTAACTTTTTGAGGAACTACCTAATTGTTTTCCCCAGCAGCCATACAATTTTACATTCCCACCAGAGGTCTCGGAGGAGTTCCAATTTCTCCATACCCTAACATTTCTTATCTGATGTTCTTGTTATAGCCACCTTAGCAGGCATAAAGTGGTAGTTCACTCTGGTTTTGATTTGCATTTCTCTAATAACTAATCATGTTTGGCATCTTCCATGTGCTTATTGGCTATTTGTATATTGTCTTTGAACAAATATCTATTCAAATCCTTGCCCATTTTTTAATTGGGTTATCTTTCTATTATTAAGTTGTAAGGGTAATTTATATATTCCAGATACAAGTTCCTTATCAGATATGATTTGCCAAAATGTTCTCTCATTCTATAGATTATCCTTTCACTTTCTCATAGTGTCCTTTGAAGCCCAAAAGATTTTAATTTTGTTGATGCCCAATTTTTTTCTCTGGTTGCTTATGCTTTTGGTGTTATGTCTAAAGATCCATTGCCAAATACAGGGTCATGATTTCTATGTTTCTTCTAAGAGTTTTATAGTTTGGGCTCTTACATTTAGTTATTTGCTCCATTTTGAGTTAATTTTTATAAATGATGTGAGGTAAGGGTCCAACTTCATTATTTTGCATGTGGCTTTCCAGTTGTCCCAGCACCATTTGTTGAAAAGACTATTCTTTCCACACTGAATGGTCTTGGTACACCTGTTGAAAATCAAATGACCGTGGAAACACGAAGGAAACATGGAAATTTTGGTATATGCAAAGAGCAGTTTTAATGAAATAATGGAAACACAGTCTAATAGGAATGAGTTCATGGCACAGTGAAGGGAGAGACACTGGAAAGAATGAATTAGAAATAAGTTTTGTTAGTGGGAGGAGCAGAAAAATGGAGCCATGAAAGAAGGGTGAGGACTTCAGCTCCTGGCTAAAAACCTATGTTTGGTTTTTTTTAAAAGATTTTATTTATTTATTTGAGAGAGAGAGAGAATGAGAGATAGAAAGCACGAGAGGGAAGAGGGTCAGAGGGAGAAGCAGACTCCCTGCTGAGCAGGGAGCCCGATGTGGGACTCGATCCCGGGACTCCAGGATCAAGACCTGAGCCAAAGGCAGTCACCTAACCAACTGAGCCACCCAGGCGCCCAAACCCTATGTGTTGTTAAAAAGAAAACCACAGGCCCCTAAATGGAGTCACTTATGTGAAGGGCCCCAAGTCAGCAAATCAAGATTTAGGGAAATACCTAACCTAACTGCTCTTTCAACCCCTGCCTCCAGGAATGTAACCTTTAACCAGTCAACCTGGAAATTCCTGGTCAACACTAGGAAATTTACTGATAGACTAATTAGGAGGGTGACCTTGCCTAAAACAATGCATTCTTTGCTAATAATTTCCTTTTTTTCCATCCCCCCTCTGCCTTCAAAACCTTGCTGTTCCTGCAGCTCAACAGAACTCCCCTCTCTCCACTTGCTAGAATCGATTAATAAAACTAACTAGATTTTTTTTAAGATTTTATTTATTTATTTGTCAGAGAGAGAGAGATCACAAGTAGGCAGACAGGCAGGCAGAAGGAGAAGGAGAAGCAGGTTTCCTACTGAGCATGGAGCCCAATGCGGGACTCGATCCCAGGACCCTGGGATCATGGCCTGAGCCAAAGACAGACACTTAACCCACTGAGCCACCCAGGTGCCCCAAAACTAATTAGATCTTTAAAATTTACTTGGTTGCATTTTTGTTCTTTATTGATGTGATCTTTCAAACTTGACCATATGCAATTACAAAGGCCTTCCCTGGCAGGCCTTACAGGGGAAAGCTGCCCTCCCCACACCAGACTTGGTGCACAGCCAGTGCACTGTGGTCTCTGAAGGGAGGTAAGGACTCAGGCTCCTCTGGTCAGCCTTGCTCTTACACATGTTTGCAGTCTGATCCAGGCACCTCCAACAGAAGCCTCTTTCTCCGGGGTCTTCTGAAGCCTTGCCCAGGTGCCTCATCTTATGGAGAACAGAGCAGAAACCTTGAAGACACCCTCTTCTCTCTGACTCAGTACTCAGTTCTTTTGCACTCTCAGCCCTTCTCCCTTTCCCTTTCCCTAGCCCCCAGGTCCAGAAGATTCCAGAAGCCTTTTGGTCTGGGCTCTTTCAGCAATGAGACAGTGAGAGGGATTAGCTACTCCTAATCAACTGACCCTTGACTGACCCTTGACTGCCATGAAGTTCGTGAAGGAAACTAGACCAGGGTCAAGAATGACAGTGTTTTCCCCAGCTTTGCCTCCTGCTTACACTATTGCTTTAAGTGATTAAAGTCTTGACTCTCACTTTCATCTCGGCTTGTTTTAATCACTACTCCAATACCTGGAAGCTCAGCTCCCTCAAGCTCCTCTGAGCCCAGCCTATGACAGAGGGTTATTTCCTTAACTGGTTATTTCTTTAACTGCTGGAAGGCCTAACCAGCATAACTGTATGCTGATGAGGATGAGACAACAGAGAGAGGAGGAGATGAAATAGAGAGATAGGATTGCTGGAGTGATAAGGCATGGTAGGTCTGCCTAGATCCTCTTACTTTAGGACTGACGCACTCACCCACACTGCTGGCAATATAGGCTCAGAGCTATGTCCTTCATTGGGAAATGCCCTCAGCCACAGGGTACGACCTTGCCCAAGGCTACTTCCCTTCCTAAGACTAGCTTATGCAGGGACACAAGGGTATATTCTTCATCCCAGAGTACTCTGTAGGGTTGGCTTAGTTGCAACTGCATTATAGGTCAGCTTCTCTCTCAGCTCTGTTGTGTCTACCTCAGTTCCCTACACATGTCTCTCAAGAGCATTTCCCAACAAACCTCCAGCATATAATGCTCCATCTTTGTTTCCAGGGAATAATCTAAAGTTTGGAGTGCTCTTAGGAGGTAGACTCTAAAATGGGATTTTTGAGCTGGATCCCTTGCTATTAGGCTAGCAAGAAGGACCCCATCTCTAGTGGCAGTGGAGTGTGGACAGGTCTTGGAATGCTGTAGCAGTCCAATGCCAAAACTTTCACCAGCAGTGAACTGAGTTCGGTTATGACTAGAATAGGATGCACTGGCTGGAATACCTCTGATGCTCAAGAGTTAAGAGGGAAATGATAACTATAAATACTATGAATTGGGTAGCTGTTGCTAAGCAGATAGGTCATTGAAAAGAAATAATTACAGGTGTTCAGGACAATTGACTCATCACCAATTCAGGACAAAACATGAGAGCCAGAGGAGAGGGTCTCTTAGCAATGTTTAAGGAAATCCTAATCTCCTGTACCTGGAGAGCTGACAAAAAGGAGGGTGGGTCTCAGAGCTAAATCTTTTTTTTTTTTTTTTTTTTTTTTTGGTGCAGTGTTCCATGATTCATTGTTTGTTCATAACACCCAGTGCTCCATGCAGAACGTGCCCTCCTCAATGCCCATCACCAGGCTAACCCATCCCCCTACCCCCCTCCCCTCTAGAACCCTCAGTTTGTTTTTCAGAGTCCATCATCTCTCATGGTTCGTCTCCCCCTCTGACATACTCCCCTTTTCTTCCTCTCCTGTTATCTTCTTCTTTTTCTTTTTTCTCAAAATATGTTGCATTATTTGTTTCAGAAGTACAGATCTGTGATTCAACAGTCTTGCACAATTCACAGCGCTCACCGTAGCACATACCCTCCCCAATATCTATCACCCAGCCACCCCATCCCTCCCACCCCCAACCACTCCAGTAACACTCAGTTTCTTTCCTGAGATTAAGAATTCCTCATATCAGTGAGGTCATGTGATACATGTCTTTCTCTGATTGACTTATTTCACTCAGCATAACACCTTAACAGTAGCAGAGCTCATCTCCACCAGGTCTCTGTACAGGGTCAGGGTCTAATAGAAAAGGAGTGGAACCCCTAAGACTTGGGATGGGAATATCTGGTTAGATGTCATTAAGAACCCACTGGGCCTGTAGAAGTGATCCATTTCCCCTTGTTAAAAAACAGTACCCTCCCTTTGCTTTAAGATCTTGCAGAGGCCTCAAATGGGGCAAGTGCTTTGCAAGACCATCTTGTCAATGCCCAGGATCTCCCCCACCTCCTCTCCTGGCAGCCAGACCAGTAACAGGCGTCAAGTCCCAGCACAGCCCATCTGAGGATGTCCTGGGCCTGCTGGGGGAGGAGAGGGACTATACACCAAAGGAGTTGCAGAATCCAACTAATACAGGCCTGCAGGAGATAAGAGAATATACATTAATGGAATCCCCACCTGAACATCAAATTGGTAAGTAAGTTATCCACTCCTGTGATGCAGGATTTAACACACTGGCAGGTGTTGAGACACTGAGGCTCTTGGAAACTTGAAAAAAGTGCTGGGCCACACTAACTGAAGACATGTTGCACAAAGCCAAAACACCTACAAGCAATGTTCTACATGAGGGCCCAGAAGACCCTCTGTTTAGTAAAGCAGTGAGGAAAGGACTGGTGACAGGGAGCCAAGAATTGTGGGGAGCTCAGTGGTGACTGTCTTCTGGAGGCCAGTGCTGATGAAAGGAGACACCCTTCACAACTGGGCTCCCTGACAAAGCAATGAGGATTGCAGCTGTCCAAAAGGATAGAAGCAGGTGGCAGCACTTAACCATTAAAATCAAGGTGAGTGAAGACAGGCTGAAGTGGCAGCTAGGGCAGTCCCCACACAGAGAAACAGGAAGAGAGCTAAAAGAACATGATGTTCTACTTAATTTTTAAAAAAGCAAAGATTATCAGGAGGCTAAAAGTAGCCACCCCAATAAAAGTCATGATCCCTTGTGCAGTTTCTGGACCTGCACCTGTTCTTAGATCCAGAAGTTACTGACCAAAGGAGAAGCCAGTGTGTGCAAAAGCATGGCAGGTGTATTCAATAGTGATTTCCCGGTACTTCCACAAAGAACTATGGCTGCTTACACAGGTAACCATGCATTGGTGAAAGGGGAATACTTAGACTTTTTGAGGATTATTGGACAGTCTGAATTGGTATTGATACCTGGGGATCCAAAACACCACCATACCTTCTCTGCTAAACTTGGAGTGGATGGGATCCAGAGTGAGTGAGTCCAGGTCAACACTGAGTTGACCTACCCATTGGTCATTTCTGCAATCCCAAATTAACAATAAAACCGAGCAGACTTTTTAGTTGTCAGAACTCTCAACTATAAGATAAGGAGGTAGCATATTCCACACTTGGGAATATTGCTCTATCCCATTTAGCAGATGACATGGAAGGCTCCCAGATGGAGGCCAGAGCAAGAAAGGGCCCTGCAGGGAGAGCCGACTAGGGTGGGAACAGTCATGCTGCTGGGCCCTCTGACTCAGCAGACCATAGCTACTAGAGGTATCTGTGCAGGGAAAAGATGCTGTGGGAGTTTATGGCAAGCCTGGTGGGAGAATCGCAAGGTTCTCAGGTTCTGAAGCAAGGCTGTTTACCACTTCAAATAAGGAAGCTCCTATCAGGCAATTGGTCCTGCGAGAGTTGGTCCATCTAACCACAGGACATCAGGTAACCCTGAGCCAGAGCTGCTCCCTGTGACGGGTGCCTGTCAAACGCACTGGGTCATACGGTTGGGGTGAGGGGACGCAGTGGTCGACACTCATGCAGGATTGGACCCAGGCCCGGCCAGAGAGTGCCCGCAAGCTGCCTGGGCTGCTGAGAATGAGGAGCGGTGGCTCTGGAGACTCGAGGAGAGAGGAGGAAGGCGAAATGCACATTTAGGGGAGTGCTGGACAGCATGGGCTAGAGAAACAGCGGACTTTCAGGCGACACTACTTGAAATGTATGCTGATTGGTGACAATGTCACAATTTTAGGTCAGCATGGGTTTGCATTTTTCTCCATCCACCTTCAGTTGCCTGGACGCAGGTGGGGTATTTTTTTTTTCACCAGGGCTGGGATTGTGCCTCTACGTGCAGCAGAAGGAGAGAGGGGCATGTGAGGTGAGGGTGTAAGCCAGGAAGTAATTCTAAGGATGGACTGTGGAACCTAGCACGCACAGAGGGAAACAACACGCAGGCACTGAGGTAAGTGGATTGGAAGTCTTCTTGAGGTTGAAGGACCACTGGCATGAGGTTCAAGAGAGTGAGCTGGAAAGATAGATAGAGGTGTGTGAGTGGGAAGCTCAAACTCCTGAGCCTGTCAGAAGGCAGGGGTCTGGCCAGAGGCAGAAGCTCTGTGAACACTGACAGTTTGCACGGACAGAAGAGCATCCAGCAGGTCAACGGATAGGAATCTCACTTTTTCAAGGGACACAGAAGTTCTGACACCAATCCGCAGTTACCACAGGGTTGAGGAAGCCTTGTGGCATGAAACCTTTAACCCAGCCCTGGAACACTGCCTGTAGATTTCCTCAACACTGACTTGGGACCCTGGGGTGTAGGCCATTTGTCTTCATCTTTCTACTGCACGACAGACCCCTGTTGCTAGACCATGCACCTACCTCAGAGAATTTGTTTGAAAATTAAGTGAGCTAATATGTATTAAGTGCTCAAAATAATGACTGACATATAACTAACTCTCAGTCGGTATTAGCCTAGAGAACAAATTAAACAATTGTACACACACACACACACACACACACACACACACTAGACAGATCTATAGAGATAGAAAGTAGATTAGTATTTGCCAAGGGTTGGGGGTTGGAGAGAGCAATGGAGAATGAGTGCTAATTGGTACAACATTTTTATATGTTTTGGGGGGTGGAGTACGAAAATTGATGTAAAATTAGATTGTGGTTGGTGGTTGCACAAATTAGTAAATATACTTAAAAAAAACCCATTGAATTATATACTTTAAAAGGGTGAATTTTATGATATGTGAATTATATCTCAAAAAGCTGTTTCTTTAAAGAAGCAATAATGAAAGTTATCCCAAATATAGCTCCACTGAGAGAATTGATATTGAGAACCATGCTTATTTTCATTACTCTTCTAGGGAATTATTCTTTATTAGCTTTGTAATAGCCTGTGGGTCATTTTCACTATGCCAATAACAGTACCACACATATGAGAATCCTGAAAGATAAAAAGTCACAGTATAAATGATTGTACATGCCAAATGGTTAGGACGTGTTTATTTAAATACATTTTAGTTGGTGTAATTGCATTTCTGGGTGAGAGCATTTTCTTCAGTGTCTCATTCTGTGTTGGCTTTATTACTAGCCTGTTATCTACTCACATCCATGAACTTCTAGGGGGATAGAAATAATACTAATTTTATTCACTTGGCAATACCAGGAGAAAAGATAAACTGATACAGAGAAAAAATAAGCACTAACACTTTTCTTAGAAATATTTGCTTATTTTATGCCTTTGGCCTGGTTCGGTATGCTTGACTGTAGGTACCTCAAGGTACCCATCATTCATTCATTAAACAACTATTTATTGAACTCCTTCTATAATGAGAAACAGAATATTGTTCTAATATGAGTGGAGAACAACCTTACGAAAAAATACACTTACCTTTTATAGTTTCTTGACTAAAATACTGATTCGTGTGTAGATATGCAATGCAGGAGACCAGATCTACAAGTAATGACAGAAGAAGCATAAGGGAGTTGTACAGGTGGTGGTGGTCATACAAGTCACCCATGCAGTGACCTCTCAGCATCCCACACAGGACTGGCCTTATCCCTGTGGTTGTCAAATTTCAGTGCACATCATGATCACCTGTAGGGCTTGGTAAAACTACAGATTGCTGTCTTTCCCTAGAAATTGATTCAAGAAATCTGATGTGGGGCCTAAAAACATTCATTTCCAGAAAGTTCCCATGAGATATTGACACTGCTCTTAGAAAAGCTACCCTAGTCAGAACCATGAGAGAGGAAACATCTTTAGTACCACCTTATCTTCTTTAAGCTTCCTTCTCACTTTTTGGTATGTATGAGACCTTATTACTAAGAAGTGTCCCCTACCTTGGACCAAAGCTGGCATTGTGATAATTTCCCTTTTTTTCCCCCTTCCATTAAACCCAGCTTCTTGGGACCCACTTATTTAAGGCCCTGTTTTTGGTGGGGAACAGCCAGCCAACCTAATAAGAGAATCAAAGGAATGCTTAGCTATTGCCAAGGCATTCATGTGTGACCTTATGCTATAAAACTGTTTCCTCTTGATATTCAGCTTGAATTTTCTCAGCCTTCCTTCAGGCCAAATCTATTGCTCTGTGTATGACAACTTTGGCAGTAATGTCTATCCTGATACTCCATTTTAATAGTTTGTTATCAGAGAAGGTATAGCTGCATTAATAATTTATTAAATTATTAAAGCAAGAGAAATCTATCAGTCTCATATTCTCAGCATAGAAATCGTGCAGTATCTTTTAAATGTGTGGCACATAAATCCTCCCAAGATGCTTTACGAATGGGCTCATAGGTAGGCCTATAGCAGAAATCTGAGGATTTGGGCCAGTGCTTTAAAACTTTTTGTTGAGGGGCACCTGGGTGGCTCAGTTATTAGGCGTCTGCCTTCGGCTCAGGTCATGATCTCAGGGTCCTGGGATTGAGCCCTGCATCGGGCTTTCTGCTCAGCAGGAGTCTGCTTCTCCCTCTCACTCTCCCTCTGTGCTCTCTCTCTTTCTTTCTCTCTCTCTCTCAAATAAATAAATAAAATCTTTTTAATTTGTTGATACCTATGCAGGTGGCCCTTGGAGGAATGCCTTAAGCCAGAACCCATGCAGTAGAATGAAGGACAAATACTGGAAACCACAGGGCTAACCTATGAATCATGAATAGATACTGGATTTCAGAAGCAAAAGTTCTAGGTTGTAATGGAAAGGATGTCAGAGGGAGTTGTGAGGAACTAGGGACTAAAGAACGACCTTCAAAACCAGTTCATGTTGCCTTCATGGCTTCACAGGGACATGATTCTTGGGTGGGTTTCCCTAGCATAAAGGTCTTTGTGGGGCGGGCAGCTATGGAGTCTATATATGTATGTGACTATAAATTAATAAGTTGTTGTATTTACAGATCTAAAATTAGACTTTTTAAAAGGAAGGGAAAAATTAATGTGGAATAAAGATTTGAACACACTATCAATTACTTTGACCAAACAGACATATAAAACAGTGTACCCAACAACTACAAGGATATATATTCTTTTTAAGTACAATGGAGCATTCACAAAAGTAGACACATAATGAGCCACAGATTAAGTCTTCTTAAGTTTCAAAAGAGTGAAATATTATAGCATATATTCTGTAACAACAAAATCAAATTAGAATTCATTAAAATTAAGATATAAAGAAAAGCCCCAAATATTTGAAAAGGAAACGACACACTTTTAAATAACTCACAAGTAAAAGAATAAATCACAAAGAAGTTAGAAAATATTTCTAATTGAATGATAATGAAAATACAACATATTCAATGTTATGGGATGTAGCCAAAACAGTACTTCCCTAGAGGAAAACCAATACTTCAAAATACTTAAATACAGTGCAATAAGAAAAGAAAAAAAATGTTTAAAAATTAGTGATCTAAGGTTGCAACATAAGAGGCTTCTTAGGAAAAGAAGAGCAAATTAGGGGCACCTGAGTGGCTCAGTCGGTTAAGTGACTGACTTCGGCTCAGGTCATAATCCCAGGGTCCTGGGATCGAGCCCCACATCAGGCTCCCTGCTCAGCAGGTGAGTCTGCTTTTCACTCTCCCCCTGCTCATGCTTTCTCTCTTACTCACTCTCTCTCTTTCAGATAAATAAATAAAATCTTACAAAAAAAAAAAAAAGAAAGAAAAGAAGAGCAAATTAAACCCCAGGTAAATAAAAGGAAGGAAATAAAAATCAGAAATCAATGAAATGGAAAACAACCAAATACGGAAAAATAACAAGTCTAAAAGTTGATTCCTTGACAAGTTTGAACAAGCTGATAAACCTCTAGTGAGACTGATCATGAATAATAGGGAAAAATATAAATTCAACAATTTAGATGAAGCAGGCCAATTATTTGAAAAACACAATTTACCAAAAAGAAGACAACCTGAGCATTTGTATATCTACTAAGTAAATGGAATTTGGTAATCAATAATTTTCCCCTAAAGAAAATTCTAGGCCAACAGTCTTGGTGAATTCTATTAAATAGTTAAGGAAAAAATAATGACAATTATACAAATTCTGTCAGAACAGAGATAAGTCCCCAGAAAAACTTGTAAGATGTGACAAGAAAATTATAGACCATACCGAGATAGAGGCAATAACCCTTATAAATAATTATTAATTGAGGTGAAATGGATAACATATCATGACTAAGTAGGGTTTATCACAGGAATGCAAGATTGGCTTAACATTTGAAAATCAGTGTAATTCTCCATATTAACAGGATAAAGGAGAAGAACTACAATTGTCTCAGCAGACTCAACCCAATGCAAACCAAAATCCCAGTAGGCTTTTTGTAATTAAAATTTGATTCTAAAATTTCTGTGGAAAAGCAAAAGCTCTAAAGTAGCCAAAAATCTTGAAAAAAGAACAAAGTTGAAGGTTTATGCTATCTTGTTGCAAGATTTACTATGAAGCTACAATAATCAAGATAGTGTAGTTAAGCAAAATAACAGAAAAATAAATCAATGAAAGAGAATACAGTCCAGAAATAGATCCACACATATATGGTCAAATGACTTGATAAAGGCTCTGTGATGTTTATGTGCTGGCTTGGGTAGGTTATGGTGCCCAGTTGTTTGGTCAGATGCTAGTCTATAATGTTGCTGTGAAGTTATTTTGTAGATATGATTAATGTTTACAACCAGTTGACTTTAAGTAAAACAGATTTCTCTTAAGGATGTTGGTGGGCCTTATCTAATCAGTTGAAGAATTTAAGAGCAAAAATTGAAGATTGTAGGAAAAGAACAAACTCTGCTTCAACACTGGATATAGAAATCCTGCTTGAGGGCGCCTGGGTAGCTCAGGCGGTTGTCTACCTTTGGCTTAGGTCATGATCCCAGGGTCCTGGGATTGAGTCCCTCATTGGGCTCCCTACTCAGCAGGGAGTCTGCTTCTCTCTCTCCCTCTGCCCCTCCCCCTTGCTTGTGCGCTCTCTCTCTCTCTCTCTCTCAAATAAATAAAAATCCTAAAAAAAAAAAAAGAAATCCTGCTTGAGTTTACAGCTTGCTAACCTGCCCCACAAGCTTTGGACTTGCCAATCCTCACAATTATATTAAAATCTCTCTCTGAGATAGTGAGAGAAAGAGAGAGAGGAAGAGTAAATATAAATAACTTCTACAAATCAGTAACAAAAAGGCAAACAACCAAAAATTTATTTAAATGGTCAGAAAAAGTATAGATATTTCACAAAGGGAGATATATGATTGAGCAATAAGCAAGTCATCAGGAAAATGCAAAGTGAAGCCACACTGAGATACCATTTTACACCCACTTCAGTTGCTAAAACTAAAAACGCTGACAGCACCAATGTCAGTGAGAATATGGAACAACTGGAAATCTCATACGTTTCTGGTTGAAGTATAAGATGGAAACCACTTTGGAAAACAGTTTGGTGGCTTTTATGGAACTACCCCATGACATGAGGGAAATGAAATTATGTGTCTACACAAAGTCTTATCCAAGAATGTCATAATTGCATCCTATAGAAAGCAGAAACTTGACACAACCCAAATTTCCATCAAAAGAAGTATAAATAGACAAATTGTGATATATTCACGTAATGCAATATTATTCAGCAATAAAAAATGAACTATAGATACTTTCAAAACTATGGACGAATCTCAAAAAATCTTATGTTAAGTGAAAGAAGGCAGAGAGAAAGGGTACATACTGTATGATTCCTTTCAAAAGAACTTCAAGACTAAGTTAAACCAATATATTCTGATAGAAATCAGAATAACTGCCTAAGGGAATGGGTACAGGAAAACCTTCTGGAGTGATGGAAATGTTCTATATATTGTGATTTGGCTTAGAGACTACATGGGTATGTACATTAATCAAAACAGATTGAATCGTACACTTAAGATCTGTTCATTTAATAGTATATAAACATTTTTTAAATTTATTTGACAGAGAGAGACATAGCGAGACAGGGAACACAAGCAGGGGGAGTGGGAGAGGGAGAAGTGGCCTTCCCGCGGAGCAGGGAGCCTGGTGCGGGGCTCAATCCCAGGACCTGGGATTATGACCTGAGCCGAAGGCAGACGCTTAACTACTGAGCCAGCCAGGTACCCCTATAAACATTTTTTTTAATTAATACTTTATTTTTTAGAGCAATATTTGTTTTGCAGCAAAACTGAGCAGCAAGTACACAACTCTCAGATATTCTCTACCCCCATACACACACAACCTCCCCCCCCATCAACATCCTGCAACACAGTGGTACATTGCTACAATTAGTGAACCTACATTAACGCATCATTACCCCAATCTATAGGTTATATTAGGGTTCATTCTAGGTGTTCTACACTCTGTGGGTTTTGACAAACATATAATTACATGAATCCACTATTGTAGTATCATACAGAATGGTTTCACTGCCCTAAAATCCTCTGTGCTCTGGCTATTCTTCCTTCCTCCCCACCCAACCTCTGGCAACTACTGATGTGTTTATTTTTTTGCCTTTTCCAGAAGGTCTTCAAATTGGATTCAAAATGGATTCAAATTGGATTCTTTCACTTAAGTTTCCTTCATGTTTTTTCACGGTTTGATAGCTCATTTCTTTTTTAGCGCCAAATAATACTCGTGGTCTGGATGTACCACAGTTTGTCAATTTACCTACTGAAGGACATCTTGGTGGCTTCCAACTCTTGGCAGTTATAAATAAAGGTGCTATAAATATCTGCATGTAGGTTTTCATGTGAACAAGTTTTCAATTCCTTTGAGTAAATACCAAAGGGCTTACGGTAAGAGTATGTTTAGTTTTACCAAACTGTCTTCCAAAGTGGCTGCACCTGTTGCTCTACATCTTCACCAGCATTTGGTGGTGTTAGCCTTTGGGTTTTAGACATTCTAACAGGTGTGTAGTGATACCTCATTGTTTTAATTTGCAATTCTCTAATGGCATGTGCTTAGAAATGTGTGGTTTAATTGCAAAGTATTTTTGGGACTTTCCAGCTATCTTTCTGTTATGGATTTCTAATTTAATTCCATTGTGGTCTGAGAGAAGACATTGCATGATTTCTATTCTTTTAAACCTGTTAAGGTGTGGTTTATAGCCCAGAATGTAGTCTATCTTTTTTTTTAAGATTTTATTTATTTATTTGGCAGAGAGAGACACAGCGAGAGAGGGAACACAAGCAGGGGGAGTGGGAGAGGGAGAAGCAGGCTTCCCGCCGAGCAGGGAGCCCGATGCGGGGCTCGATCCCAGGACCCTGGGACCATGACCTGAGCCGAAGGCAGACGCTTAACGACTGAGCCACCCAGGTGCCCCTGGAATGTAGTCTATCTTGATGAATGTTTCATATGATCTTGAGAAGAATGTACAATCTGCTGTTATTGAATGAAGGAGTCTATAGATGTCAGTTATATCCAGTTAAGTGATGGTGTTGTTGAGTTCAACTATGTCCTTATTGATTTTCTGTCAGCTGGATCTGTCCACTTCTCATTTCTTGCTTTTGATCCATTCTGATAGTCTCTTAATTGGTCTATTTAAACCATTGATGTTTAAAGTGATTATTGATATAGTTATATTAATATCTACCATATTTGCTACTCTTTCCTGTTTGTTGTTCTTTGCTCTTATTTCTGTTTCTGACACTTTTTCTGCCTTTTGTGTTTTTTTTTTAAAAAGATTTTATTTATTTATTTGTCAGAGAGAGAGAGAGCACAAGCAGGGGGAGTGGCAGGCAGAGGGTGAGGGAGAAGCAGGCTCTCCGCTGAGCAGGGAGCCAGATGCGGGGCTCGATCCCATCATGACCTGAGCCAAAGGCAGACACTTAACTGACTGAGCCACCCAAGCATCCCAACCTTCTGTGGTTTTAATTCGAACACTTTATATGATTCCATTTTCTCTTCTTAACATATCAATTATACTTCTTTTTTTAAACTGAAGTTTAATTGACAATGTTACATTAGTTTCAGGTGTGAAACATAGTGATTTCACAACTCTATACCTTATGCTACGCTTGCCATCTGTCACCATACAAGGCTATTTACAATACCACTGACTATATTCCCTATGCTGTACCTTTCATCCCCATGACTTCTTCATTCCATAACTGGAAGCCTGTAACTCCCACTCCCCTTCACCCATTTTGCTCATCCCCCTACTTGCCTCTCCATAAATATAAAAAACAAACTTTATATTTATGGGTCTGTTTCTGTTCTGTTTGTTTGCTTTGTGTTTTTGGATTCACCATATAAGTAAAATCATATGGTATTTATCTTTCTCTGTCCAACTTATTTCATTTAGCATAATACCATTTAAGTCCATCCATGATGTAAAAAATGTAAGATGTCATTCTTTTTATGACTGAGTAATATTGCATTATATATACATACATATATGTACACACACACACTCCATATCTTCTTTATCCATTCATCTATCAATAGACACTTAAGTTGCTTCCATATTTTGACTATTATAAAGAATGCTGCAATGATGGGGCACCTGGGTGGCTCAGTCGTTAAGTGTCTGCCTTCGGCTCAGATCATGATCCCAGGGTCCTGGGATCGAGCCCCGCTTCGGGCTCCCTGCTCAGTGGGGAGCCTGCTTCTCCCTCTCCCACTCCCCCTGCTTGTGTTCCCTCTCTCGCTGTGTCTCTCTCTGTCAAATAAATAAATAAAATCTTAAAAAAAAAAAAAGAATGCTGCAATGAACCTAGGGATGCATATATCTTTTCAAATTAGTGTTTTCATTTTCTCTGGGTTAATACCCAGTAGTGGAATTGCTAGATTGCACGGCATTTCTCTTTTTAATTTTCTTGAGGAACTTCCATACTGTTTTCCACAGTGATTGCACCAATTTGCATTCCCATTAACACTACAGGCGGGTTCCCTTTACTCCACATACTAGCCAATACTTGTTATTTCTTGTCTTTTTGATGCTAGACATTGTGACTACTGTGAGGTGATAGCTCATTGTGGTTTTGATTTGCATTTCCCCGATGATTAGTGATGTTGGCATCTTTTCATGTATCTGTTGGCTATCTGTATGTCTTCTTTGGAAAAATGTCTATTCGGGTCCTCTGCCTATTTTTAATTGGATTAGTGTGTGTGTGTGTGTGTGTGTGTGTGTGTGTGTGTGTGTGTGCTGAGTTGTCTAAGTTCTTCATATTATATGTGAATATATTAACCCCTTATCAGATAGATCATTTGCAAATATTATCTCCCATTCAGTAGGTTGCCTTTTCATTTTGTTGGTGGTTTCCTTTGCTTTGTAAAAGTTTTTTATTTTGATGCAGTCAATTATACTTTTTAAACTTTTTAAAGTGATTACCGGGGCACCTGGGTGGCTCAGTTGGTTAAGCGACTGCCTTCGGCTCAGGTCATGATCCTGGAGTCCCGGGATCGAGTCCCGCATTGGGCTCCCTGCTCCCCAGGGAGTCTGCTTCTCCCTCTGACCCTCCCCCCTCTCATGCTCTCTTTCTCTCTCTCTCTCAAATAAATAAATAAAATCTTTAAAAAAAATAAAGTGATTACCATAAACTTTTTAAAGTGATTACCATAGACTTTGCAATACATATTTACAACAAATCCAAATTTACCTTCAAATAACACTATACCAACTCACAGGTAGAGCAAATACCTAATAATAACAAAGGATTCCTAACTTCCTTCTCATTGCTCATGTTACTACTATCATTCATTTCATCTATACACAAGCATACATAAGTATATGTACATATATATATTTATATACTGTTGCTCTTATTATTTTATTTTAAACTAACTGTTAACTGTTAGATCAATTAAGAATAAGAAAAATAAATTTTTAGGGGTGCCTGGCTGGCTTAGTAGAAAGAATGTGGGACTCTTGATCTTGGGGTTGTGAGTTCAAGCCTACATTGGGGGCAGAGATTACTTAAATTTTTTTAAAGAAAGAAGAAAAATAAATTTTTATTTTACCTTAATTTAATCATTCTCCAATGCTCCTTTATACAGATCTAAGATTCCAACCTATTCCTTTCTCTCTGAAAAACTTCTTTTAACATTTCTAGCAATTCAGGTCTCCTGGCAACAAATTTCTTCAATTTTTGTTCACCTGAGAAATCTTTATTTCTCTTTCACTTTTGAAGGATATTTTCACAGGGTACAGAATTCCTGATTGGTGATTATTTTTCCCCTCTACACTTTAAATATCTTATTCCACTTTCTTCTTGCTTGCATGGTTTCTAAGGAGAGGTCATATAATGCTCATCTTCATTTCTTTTTGAGTAAGGTATACTTTTCTTGTGACTTTTTTCAAGATTTTTTATCTTAGATTTTCTGTACTTTGAATATGTATTGTTTTAATTACATTTGAAAATTTTTAGAGCTCACTTTGCACTGAGGCTCAGATACTTTCTTTTACATCAGAACTTTGTTGTCCATATGATCTAGATTTTAAACACTTAGAAGGACAGTACCTTTTCAGCTATGTGCTAGCCTATCACATTCTCAACTTTGTAAGTCAATGACTTTATTCTGCCACCCAGCTACTTACCTGACATTGTTCAACTCAACCAGGAACTTACAAGGTAGACGGAAGGCCACAGTTATGCCTGAATTGGCTTTTTTTCATTAGTTCTTTTGGTCTTAATTTTGGGAATCAATACTTGGCATCTTTTTCTCTCACTAATGAGGCAGGAGTCCCATTATCTTCCTTTCACACCTGCATCTGCAAAGGAGCCTCTCCCATGGCTTCCCACTAAACTCAGACCAAATTCACTCCCATCCTCCACTGCCTGGAGAAACTGAACCATGGGATGTTTATCCCAACAGAAGTGAATGCTCTCTGCTATGCACAAGACGATAGCTGCCTTCCACAGTGGGCTGTCTAGTCCATTCCTCATTTGGCAGTTATAGAACTAACCAAACGAGGAGACTTTGAATATGTAAGTAGAACCCACATGAGGAATAGCTTTCCAATGGCTGACACAAAAGTCCTAGTGTGAGGCTGGAATGAGCCTCTTCTGGAAAGGGCTGTTTTATATGCTCTTGTTACAGTATGTCATCTTTCAAAGTAAGCCTTAGCAAGTAGAATAAATTCCATTCAAATCAAATCAAAAAATACTGCTAAACCACAAGCTGAAAACAAGAATCCCAAATAAGATTTATCCTGCTGCCAATGATTTCCCACCCACCACCAGCTGTAGGGAGTATCTCTGTGACTGAATATCTATTAGGGGTCTTGTTCCATTCTGTCCTATTTGTTAGCTGTCACTGAGAAATATTGTTAGTTCTACACAAGAGGATTCTCTCTATACGGGTTACAAATATAACAAGAAATATGTGTGCTTGTGTCCATGCATGAGAGTGTTAAATCAACTTAATACATAGAGTCCTTCCACAGAGTAATCAAAAGAAGCAAGCCAAATTTCTCACTTAAGAAGTTATCTGAAGGTAATGTAAATCCTCTTCTGTCATCTTTTCTTCTCTATACTACCCAAGGATGGCTTATGTCATTTAGATTAAAAAGAAAATAATTACACTTGTAGAATGTGAAGAGTAGGGCTGCCTTGTGGCTCATAGCCTTTCCTGCAGGTGGCTTGCAAGTATGTCACTCACAGTGAAGGGAAGAAGTGAGCATGCCAATGACATGCTACTGAGCTGCATATCCACCTCTATCAAGCCTTATTCTATGCTCTTGATCCTTAGAAGCTGTATACTTTAGAGCCCCATACCCTGAAAAGCCCCGCTTTCTCCTTAAACCACTAAGGAAAATTAGGTAACTTAAGGCAACCCTTGGCCCCACCATCTGATCAAGCTCAGGTGGGGCTCAGGCACATTTTTCTAAAGTTTTGTAGGTGGTCCTCATGGATGGCCGGTGTTTAGAACCTTTATCTTAGGAAAAACTTTTATCTTAGTGACATGATGTCTTTGTACATCCTGAAATCCTCATTTAAAGCCAGGTGTGGAAGAAATACCTTGAATCCTTTGGCATTGCCTTTTTTTTTTTTTAAGATTTTATTTATTTATTTGAGAGAGAGAGAAAGTGAGAGAGACCATGAGAGGGGAGAGGGTCAGAGGGAGAAGCAGCCTCCCCACTGAGCAGGGAGCCCGATGCGGGACTCGATCCTGGGACTCCAGGATCATGACCTGAGCCGAAGGCAGTCGCTTAACCAACTGAGCCACCCAGGTGCCCTGGCATTGTCTTTTTAATGCTCTATTCCATTGGTTCCCAACTCTGGCTGTGCAAGGTAAAAATCCAGTATACATGGGAGTCACTACAGGCAAAATGCCTCCAAAGAAATAAATAATTTATTTTATTTTTATTTTTTTAAGATTTTAATTATTTATTTGACAGAGAAAGAAAGGGAGAGAGAGCACAAGCAGGAGGAGTGGCAGGCAGAGGGGGAAGCAGGCTCTGCACTGAACAGGGAGCCTGATGCAGGACTCGATCCGAGGACCCTGGGATCGTGACCTAAGCCAAAGGCAGATGATTAACCGACTGAGCCACCCAGGCACCCAGAAATAAATAATTTAAATACAAAAACCGCAAACCTAAGTTTAATAAGTGACAATAGAAAAAACCCAGAGATCTCCAACCAAAAGTATTGTAGAAACCCTAATCTCCAACTTTCTTCTCCCTTTATCTAACTTTTCCCCCTTTGTCAAGAAAACAAATAGGTTAGTACATAATATGCTCCAAATTATTTCCTCACATTATCATCATCATTACCACATATCTGCAGTCTACTAATATTCTCAATATATATCTAATCCTTTAATTGCTAAGATTTTTATTGTGGACAGTTCCCAGACATATCATCAGCATTCTTAAAATTAGAGACATAAATCTTCTCTCAACATCCACTTTAAGAAAGTAAAAATGCTTTTTTGTAATATATGCTTGGTGTGATGTTCATGCTATTCATTATTTAACACACCAAGCCTTGCAGGAATCCCCCAAATTTTTAAATGTAACTGTTAGATTCTAAGGTAATTCAGGGATCCTGAAAGAGATTCCTTCAGTTAGCCTTAGCAGGATTTGGGTGTGGTAGAAGGAAATTATGCCCTGGTGACAGGCCCTGCCTGGAGATGAGACTGGGCAGTGATTCTAAACCATGGAAAACCATCTGATCAAGCTCAGGTGGGGCTCAGGCACATTTTTCTAAAGTTTTGTAGGTGGTCCTCATGCATGGCTGATGTTAAGAACCTTCATCTTAGGAAAAACTTTTATCTTAGGGTTTACCAACTGGATGCTTTCTCAACCTAGTCCCTGATCTGGGTCCTAGACTTGACACACTACTACAATTCCAAGAGGGGAGGGGCCAGTGAGAATGATGGCATGGTTTCAATCCACCCTGGAATGGGGCTATGGCAGGAGCATGGTCAGTGTTGCCGGAGGTAGACTCCTACATGTCAGATTTGCTCTGTGCTTTGACCCAAAATGAAACCCATGATTCAAGATTCTCTTCCCTCTTGGAGTCTTGTCTTAAATGGATTCTGAGAAGAGTTAGCAGGAATTAGTTCATCAGTTGCTTTGGTTGTGATAAGAATGATCAGGTAACATGATACTGCTAGAGGGTGAGAAGTGCTTTGGGGGGAGAAGGGCCCAGAAAAGCACAGAAAATGCATTGGAAATGGAAATAGACAAAGGACAAACTGGATCAAATTCTCGGTTCTGACATAGAAATTGTGCTTTCTCTGACCTTGCTGGCTTTGGTTTCTTTCTGAGACATTAGTGGAAGACTGTCCTAGGGGTGAGAAAAGCAAGTGAATTTCCATAGTGATGTGATATCTCAGGGTCTCCTTTTCAAAAACTATGCTGGTTGGTTGTGCTTGAAATGTCTAGGAGACCACATTTTTTTCTACTTTTAAGGATTTAGGCTGAAAATACAACTCCACTCTGGGAGGGATGACAGAAGTTAAGCTCATAATTTTTTAAAAGGCCTGTGTTTAAATCTAGGGCAGTGGTGGGTAAACTATAGTTTGTGGGCCAAATCCCACCTGTTGCCAGTTTTTGTGTGGTCCTCAGGCTAAGAGTGGTTTTTACATTCCTAAATGACCGGAAAAGAAATCAGAAGAATAGTATCTTGTGATGTGAACATCATGAAATTCTTCTCAGTGTCTGTAAATAAAGCTTTCTTGAAACATGGCCATACTCATCTGTCTACACATTTTGTACTTCAGTGACAGCTGAGTCATTGTGACAGAACGGTAGGTGGTACTGTATTGCTTTGCAAACTGCTCAGCCCACCTCAAAACACAGTGACACAGCTTTAATTCAACAGCATTTTGAGTGCCGTGCATATTGCCATAACACAGGCTTTTATAATTTTTTATGACCAGGGCATGCCCATCATATCAAGACAAAAAATGGAGAGAAAAGTAAACTTCAAATATTACACTTGTAAGACATAATGCAGTGTGGATTATTTTGTCATCAAATTGGATGACAAGGAACTGTATCTATTATAAAGTGGTGTTATAGCTGTGCTAAAAATACAGCCTCTGTTGATAACAATTTTCCCAACTCACAGGAAAGCACGTCACAGAAAGCAGGAAGTATAAGAAAGAATACTTCATTATAGTAGAATTTTTTCACAAAATTTTTTGAAATGAAGCTGCAACCAAAGTTTCCAAATAGCTCATTTGTTGGCTAAAGCAAGTCATATACCAATGGTGTTAATTAAGTCATATTTGATTCCAAGTCAAAGAAATATGTCCAGAGAAAATAAACTGGTTTAAAACGATTAACTTTTGGGCAAAAAGTTACTCAAAGAGTTGAGGACATTGGAAGCAACATCAATAGTCAATTTAAAAAGAAGCCAAATGATTTCAAGTGGTCTTCCTTGGCTTTTGATAAGCCCACATACTGTTCAGTTGTTGTTGTTTATTCAAGGAGTCAGTGCCAGATCTGAAGTCACTGAGCTCCAGCTCTATGAATGGTCTCCATGAAACAATTATAACTGAGAATATTTTCAAAAACAGCGAGAAAATACTAATCCAGTACAACCTGAGGTGGAATCTGCTAAGATGTGCTACTACAGATGGTGATAAAAATGTATGTGGAAAAGAAAAGGGCTTAGTTGAATGATTTTGCAGTTTTTGAAAATGCAAGGTGTTTAAAGACCTCATTGTGTTCATTGTACTATTTATCAGCAGTTACTTCTGAGGAACATATTTGATAACACGTGTTTTTGAATTGGTAGTGTCGACAGTTAACTTCTACTCTCACAGACTTAATAATCTTCAGTTCTATAAATTTTGTCATAAGTGAAAGCAAATCTCTACTTGCCCTACCACACAGCAGTGTGACGGTTGAGAGGTGATGAAATTTTATTGAGATTATTTTCAGCCTAGGGTCAAGATTGAAATTTCTCTGAATGAGGACTTTCTTCAGTCACTGTGATTTAACTCTGAATGACTTTGGAAATTAGCTTTTGCTGCAGGCTTGATGCTTCTTAACGAATTGAGCCTAAAACCATAAGGCAAAGCTGTGCTTCTGTAGAAAACTTCCACTGCAGTCAAGTCATTCTGATGACAGCTAATGTTGTTTGACTCACAAGTCACATCAAACTGCTGTATTTACTTCCTATGTTGTCAAAAATTAAAACAAGAAGTGAAATCTCTATCCCACACAAATTTGCAGAGAATATATTTTCCAAGCTCAACCTACAGTTCCAGCAGTATTTTTTGGACCTCACTCCACATGCAAAGGAAAAGCCCCATATTTCAAAATCCATTCATTGTACAATTGAGGAGCTTCCACTTAACTGTCTATTGAGCCAATTAATCTACAATAACATGCTAAAAGGCACATATCAAGGAAAGAACGTAATAGAATTCTATAAATGGCTCAAGTAGTTAATGTTCTTAAAATCACATGCTTATGATTGATATCACAATTCAGCAGTACCTGTTTGTGTGACAAGACATTTTCTTATTCTGTAAGTATCTACCTCCATTTTGCCTCTTAGCTTATAAAGCCTAAAGGATTTACTATCTAGCCTTTTACAGAAAAAAGAGAAGCCCCTGATCTAGAGGACTGTGGGTGTGTGAAAGATGGAGGAAAACCTCATTAGGATCACTTGCTAGAAAGTTTGGTTAAATACGAAGTGTAATTCTTCAGATTTAGCAAACAAAGCCTTGTCTGTAGTCATGTTACTTTAATCAAAAATAGAATTGGACCCGAAGCTACATCTTTCTGCTATAAACTTAACACGAACAATTTAGTTCCAGCAAACAACAGCAGCTGTCTTGCATCAATGTTGCCAATTTGAATTTTTGTTAGTTTTATAGTTTTGTTTGTGTTTCATTTGTACATCTTGCTTTGGCTTCAGACATCAGTAAGATTTAGCCTCATAACTAGTTAATATCTAATATTATATTTGTTCATATATGTAGTAGTATAAAAAATAAACTTAAGTCACAATTCTGAGGTTCACATTTTTTTTCCTTAAAAGGAGCCCGTTAAATACTTGAGCTTGAGAAACACTGTCTTAACTCAAACTTCCCCGATGCCAGAGCAACTGTCTGTCAGGTGTGAGATGTGAACATGGGTGAGAACCCCTCTAATCCTCCCAGATGTATTTTCATTTATTGAAAAGGAATGCTACAAATACACATAAATCTGTTTCTTCAGGAGTGTTAAAAAAGTTAGGTGAAACATTTCTCATCAAGAGATCATGGAAATGATAAGAATATCTGGAAGACCTGTGTTAGGCAGAATTGACCTTAACAAGAATCTGGTCTTACCTCTTCAAATGCAGTGGTTCTCAAAAGTAACATGCACAAAACCACCTGATGAGCTTGTTTAATGTGCACAATAGCAAACTTTTCTCCCTCAAATTTTCACTCAAGTAGTACAAGAATGAGGCCCAGGAATATTCTCTGATTGATGACAAATGGACTGCCATATTTTGAGAAACATGCCTTTTAGGTTTCTGATCTTCATGGCTTCATTCTGCCCTTCACTTTAGAACCCAGAGGATCCTCTGTAAAGCTCCCAGGTCATTTTTTCTACAAGAACTCCCTACCGTAAAAGGTGAGGTAGGGAGAAGAAATTAGTCCATTCCACCATGGTATCTTATTAATTATTATTACAAATCCTAAACTACACTTGTTTGTGGAACATTCTAGAATACAGCAGGTGCCTTGAACTATTTTGTTTGTAACTAACTAGAAGTAACTCAGGTTTTAAGATTCAACTACCAAATAAAGGAACTTTCAGGTAAAAAATAAAATGTGACCAAGACTCATTTTCTATCAATCTAGTTATTTTTTAAAAAGCTTTTAAACAACAACAATCTCAATAGTCTTACATTTGTGATTTTCTGCAATCTCCACTGAAGGTCAAGCATACATGAAAAAGCCCTTGCTTTATTGCCTAAAAAGACAGATGAATACCGTCATTTTAGATAAAAATCATTAGTCCAGCACATACTTACTGGTTAATATAGAAACTGTATTACTGAGTAGAAGTCTCAGTGTAAGGCATCAAAAACCTAGTGTCTCTAAACAAGACTTTAAACAACCAAGTCACGTAAATTCAGGCCACTTCCTAAGCCAACATTGCTGAGGACTTTTACTGGATATGTTTGTACAAGTTACCTGTCCCCACAACCCACTGCCCATTAAAACATAATACCTTTATCAGAAACAAAAGCTTTTCCTAGGAAAGAAGAGATTTTTTAGCACTGGAAAATTACAGGATCAGGGCTCACCTGGTAGCAAAAAGCTCCAGGGCAGTGAATTCCAGTCCTAGCTCAGCTTCTGATGTTGATATGACTGAAGGGGCTTGGGTTCACTGCCCAGTTTCCTCACCCGTGAACCTGGAATAACAATGCACCCTCCTTTACAAAGGAACCATGTTGTGTAGCAAACAAAGTGATAGCAGCTTTTTCCCAACTCAAGAGATGAAATTACAGCCTCATTGTTTGTGATATTCCCCACACATACTTGAGCGAATCCTGATATTTTAACTATTAATTACTTGTTTATTCTCAGTTTCAATACCTTCTATTCAGATCCCTTTGAGTTCCTTAACCTTGCTTATCTCCCTGGCTTCAGTCTCTGTTGGTGAACCCCCACCAACCTTTCTGACGAACATTACGCTTGACTCCCAGATCACCTATCCTTCCTAACGACCTGTGGCCCGGATCCTCTCACGTTTCTCCATGCACAGTGCTCACCGCCATGGCCTCTGCCTCGCTGCCTCTGGACAAGCCTGTCAGTCAGCCAGCTGTGAATGGGGAGGTGGCAGTGGCTCCAGCATGGGAGGGAGCGCACATCTCTCCCTGACTCTTACCCATTCCTCCCCTGTGCAGCCCCTCACAACACTGTAATAATGCCCCTTATGTGTCATAACTATGTCATGACCCCCCTCAGGGCATATGTTACCTCCTAGCTTTCTTCAGATTCCTGGCATTCCTTACAGGAGGCAGTTCAATATATGCACCCAAAATGGTAATTCATTGCTAGACTTGTCATTCTTCAATGGTTTGGTTTGTAAACTTGGGTTGGAGAAAGATGAGATGAGAAGAGAAAGGATACAACCTGAGGAATCCTATAGTAGCCTGAAAAGTCTAACATCAGCCCTCAAGTGTCCTATATATCTTACTATTCAACTCCCCAAGATTGTTCCCAGCTAAATGGATTCCCTCTTTCCTTAATCAATAAACATTTTGCAATCACACAGACACCATTAACTGAAAATGTTGTTTTAGTCTACTATTTGTACTTAGTATGTCACGATTTATATTTGAAAAGGCATCTGTATGACTGTTATATATGGAAATAGAACATCCCACTAATATGGCATTATAGGGAAGGGCTCCATTCCATGTAAGTGAAATTTCTGGATAAATGAAAATTACCTCATTAAAGACCAATCTTTCAAAATATTTCACCATTTTTTCAATCTTTAAAAAAAACAACAACAAAAAAGGGGCGCCTGGATGGCTTAGTTGGTTAAGTGTCTGCCTTCGGCTCAGGTCATGATCCAAGGGTCCTGGGATCGAGCCCCGTGTTGGGCTCTCTGCTCAGCAGGGAGCCTACTTCTCCCTCTCCTTCTGCTGCTCCCCCTGCTTGTGCTCTCTCTCTGTCAAATGAATAAATAAAGTCTTTTAAAAAAATTTTGCTATTTTTGATGGAACTCTTAGTTTTTGAAATAATAATAAAATTAAACTCTTCAATACCTACATAATTAGATTATCAATGGATATATTTCTAAAATATATGTAGATGCCTGCCTCCTTATATAATGGAAATCAAACATAACTTGCTTTTCAATTCCAGCTCCAGAGCATCGTTAAGAGTATCCATTATTGAATATTGTAATAATCCAGTACCAATTTTGTTTCTTAGAAGTTTTCATCACTCAATATTAGATCGCCAGATGATACTTCATGTTATTATTTTACTTGCTGACTCCTTCTAATTCACTGCTTCTAATCTGCTCCATGGCAACAAACCAGGTAACCAAACTTGAGTTAGAAACCCGCCTGTGGGGCGCCTGGGTGGCTCAGTTGGTTAAGCGACTGCCTTCGGCTCAGGTCATGATCCTGGAGTCCCTGGATCGAGTCCCGCATCGGGCTCCCTGCTCAGCAGGGAGTCTGCTTCTCCCTCTGACCTTCCCCCCTCTCATGTGCTTTCTCTCTCTCATTCTCTCTCTCTCTCAAATAAATAAATAAAACCTTTAAAAAAAAAAAGAAACCTGCCTGTGCACCATTGGTAGGAATGTAAAATAGTACAGTTGCTATAGAAAATACTATTGCACTCCCCCTCAATAGAAGTAGAATTACCATATAATTCAGCAATTCCACTTCTTAATATCTACCCAAAGGAATTGAAAGCAGGCTCTCAAAGAGATATTTGTACACTCACATTCATAACAGAACTCTTCAGGATAGCCAAAAGTTGGAAGCAACCCAAGGGGCCATTGACAAATGAATGGATAGGATGCCTGGGTGGCTCAGTCGATTAAACATCTGCCTTGGGCTCGGGTCATGATCCCAGGGTCCTCGGACCAAGTCTCACATCGGGCTCCTTGCTCAGTAGGAAACCTGCTTCTCCCTCTCCCTCTGCCCCTCCCCCTTGCCCATGTGCACACTCTCTCTCTCAAATAAATAAATAAAATCTTTAAAACAAACAAAAAACCCCACAAATGAATGGATAAACAAAATGTAGTATATCCATATGATAGAATATTATTATAAGGATTCCCACCTCCCCCCCACCCCCGCCAGAGTCCTACATTGTCCTGGGCACAGTGATCATTCCCACCTAGGCCTTGACCTGTGCATTTCAAGACCCACCCCTCACGCATCTCTCTACTCTGCCCCCTAGTAAAGTCCTTTGAAATCCTACGTAGTGGCTCTTTTCTGTTCCCTCCCTCTTTTAGGTCCCAAGAAGGTCAAAAAAGGAGAGAAAGGAATTGAGTAGGGGGAGATGGAATGAGGAAAAAAACAGCTCAAGAGGAGGATCAGGGGAGAGGACTGGTAGCCTCTCACTTCCTGCTTTGCATCAAGCATGAGGGCTAGATCAGTGTGCATGTGCATGTGTATATATTATTATTCCATTTTACAGATGAGAAAAATGAGGCTTATGGTGAGAACCCCTTTCCAAATGCTGAAAATGAATGAAGTAAGAGAAACAAGGACACTGTTATGAGTTCATTATTTTCAGATTATATCTTTCCTACTGGGAGGGTGGGGTGAGAAAGAGGTTAACAAAAGGAAGGAAATCCTGTCCCATGCACAGCATGGATGAACCTTGAGGACACCATGCTAAGTGAAATAAGCCAGTCACAAAAGACAAACACTGTAAAGACAGGTTGGGGAGTTGGGAGAAGGGAAAACAGGGAGTTGTTTAATGGATCAGAGTTTTAGTTTTGCAAGATAAAAAGAGTTCTAGAGATTGGTTGCACAGCAATGTGAACATACTCAACACTATTCAACCGTCTACTAGAAAATGGTTAAAAGGGTAAATTTTATGTTATGTGTATTTTACCACAATTAAATAAAATTTATGAAAAGTTAGAAACATGCATTAATTCATTCAATAAATATTTCTTTTGTGCCTACTATGTATCAGACCCTGCTCTTTGTGCCAGGGAAAAAGTGCAGAACAAAACAAAGTTTTGTCCTTTATGGAGCTTAGATTCTATTATATAGTATATAATAGTATATATACCTTTGCAGTCTACCTAATAAAGTGCATGATTTTAAGACATTGGTTTCAGAACATTAATGATTTCTCTATAGGATCTGCACCTTGACCTATTTGAATGAAGAATATATCTGAAGTTTAAATATCTTAATTCTAAAAGAGCATGATGATTAAAATGTTAAAATTGACCTATCACCAACACCTTTTGGGTGTGTTTGATTAGTTTTTCCTTCCGTTATATAGATTAAAGAATGGGATATGAGAGACTGAATATACAAATGGGCAACGGCCAGACCATGTATGAAAATAAAACTTTGACCCACAACCTGCAGCAACCTGCCTAGGAAACCAATCTCTTATCCACAATAAACAACCCAGGAAGCCAGCCTACCATAAATCAGACTTACAGGGAACAAGATTGCTATCTCCGACAATGTAGGAAGCTAAACAATAACTTCTATAACAATCAGCCTAAAATGGCCAGAACTTGATTAATGACTGACAGCTTCCCTAAGTTTTGTCCCTGCTTCCGATTTATGACCAACCAGAGAAAGCCAAATAGGCACCCTAACCAGTCACCTAGGATGCCCTGCTTCTAGTTAGCCTTCCTACAGCCTCCCCCTGCGAACAGCCTCCAACAGGGCATTCCTGAAGCCTCCCCTCTGTGCACTTTATAAAGCTTGCCCAATCCTCTGCCTGCCTTTGAGTCCCCGCCAAAACATAAGGGACTGCGGCTGTCTCCCTTACTATAGCAAGCTCACAATAAATAGCTTTTGCTTTTCTCATTTTGTTGGTCTTTATTTCCACAGATGTTTACTATATACTTGCAAATTGCTAGTCAATCTTTTAAAACAGTTAATAACTCCCAAGATATCATTGTTCCAGCTCCTGGGTTACTAGCAAGATGGCTGTCCTGCCCATCACCTGGTTCCCAGCGCTCACAGGGCGTTGTCTGACATTAACCAGTCATCCAGCAGATGGCATGATCACCATGCCCCTGCCCCCAATCAAGAGTTCTTTCATTATTTCAGTGACATCATTTTTAACAATGAATGATCATTTGAAAAATTCTTTTAGAAAAATTATTTTTCCAGGGTGCCTGGGTGTCTCAGTCGGTTAAGCATCTGCCTTCAGCTCAGGTCATGATCCCAGGGTCCTGGAATCGAGCTCCGCATCAGGCTCCCTGCGCTGCCGGGAGCCTGCTTCTCCCTCTCCCTCTGCCCCCCCAACCCACTTATGATCTCTCTCTCTCTCTCTCTCTCTCTGTCAAATAAATAAATAAAATCTTTAAAAAAAGAAAAATTATTTTTCCATTTAGATTCCTAGTTAATCTTCTATACTTTTACTTCAGGCATGGAGAAATATTTTCCATTTGTTTGTTCCAATGTTTGTGGAGGGTTGAATGACCTCCAAATAATAGGGACATTTGTACATCTTACTTGAGATTATATGTGCAAGAACTTGGGAACTATTTGTTTGCTTGTATCTGAATAACCACTGGGTAAACATCAGGTGTAAGAAATACTTGATAAAGCTGGGTTGACTTTGGAGCTGAATAATCACTGTAATGGATATTACCTTTAAAATACATGATGTATTTTTCTCCTTGTGCCTCCAGGTATATGACCTCCCTCTCTTCTGTTGGCAGCATCCATTTGCCTTAGGTCAGATTATCGTTCTTATGGAAGAAAGGCAAAGAGACAATATTACATATTTCTTGCAGTCTTGTCTTTGCATTTGAGAATTTTGAAGATCACACTTACAAAACAGGTTTTCAAAGAGAATGGACTTTCTAAATTCCAAATACTCTCTCTTTATGTTTCAAGAGGCAAATCTGGCTGGCTCATAGATTATTATAAGCACATAATTTTGAACAATGGATGATCATTTGAAAAATTTAAAAGTAGAACAACTTTACTTTAAACCAGAGTGTAAGGGAATCCCTTGAAAAGGAAAGGGAAAATAGAAAAATCCTTCCTCTTTTAGATCTGGGGAGCAACAGCAAGACAAATGTGTGCTAAGATATCCCCTCTAATGAGAGAACCACTGGGGAGGATGACATCTCCTGGGCTGAGAGGAGAGATTTGGGAGATTTCCTGCGCTGTTTCAGGCTCACTAAAACCGTCTCTCAGATTAGATTCTTGTTTATAACGTTAGGTTAAATGCATTACGTAATCAGTCTTAGACTTTGGAATTCATCTATTTCATGTAAGTCTGTGTGCTACTCCCCGCTGCACCCCCACTCCACCCCGGGGGGCAAATGGGAAAGGTTTCCTTTTGTTGAAACCCATTTGTTGTTTACCTTTTTTAGACACTGAATGTGTTAATTATGTTAGTTCAAGAAAATAAAAAATATATACTTTTCCCAAAAGTGATTAATCCTCACATAGGGCTCCTTTTGAATCTGTGCAGGAAGACGAATCAGCCCAGGATATAGGGTGTCATTTCTGTTTCTTTATCAGTTTGGCTCCCTCTAGCTGTCAGTTTGCAAATTTTAGTAGGTTCTAAAATTACACATTCTTGGCCCCCTTTTATAACACGAAGCAGAGTAATTTTTTCATAGGAAGGTTTGGGGGGAAATGATAGACTGATAGAATATATTTCTTAGTAAAGATTATATTTAGTAATTTTTAAAAATTACTAAGGTTTGTATATAGGATTGACAGATTTAGCAAATAAAAATACAGTGTACCCAGTAAAATTTAGATTTCCAATAAAAAAACAAATAATTTTTTAGTATAAGTATGCTCCAAATACATTACTCTGGCAACACTATATATTTGTATAATGTTTTACATCTCATTTGACAAATGAGGATTCTGAGGATCAAAACTTCCAATTCCAAACTCTATTTTTCCCATTTTTCCCATGGCTTATTCTTGTTTTTTCATTCTTAGGCTTCCTAAGTTCCCAAAAGAAATCAGCTCAGAGGACACTTGATTTTAAGCTCCAAGGATCCTGAGATATCTCCATTTTAACATGACTAGGGGAAGTGATCCAATAAGGATTCATCTACGTGAAAGTCCCCGGGAGAGCTTTACCTCTTACTGAATGCTCCCCACTTGGACCCTAGTGTTGACCTGCATGTTTACAGATAAGGAATTAAGGCTTAGAGGGACTTGTCCAAGGTGACACGACTACTAAGTAGGGAGCTGAGTTTTAACTCACATAGTCAGCCAGAACCAGATAATAGATGCTCCAGGCTCTGTGGACCATGCAGTCTCTGTCACGACTACTCAATGCTGCCATTGTCCAGCAAAAGCAGCCATGGGCAACACACAGATGAACAGGTGTGACCAAGCTCCAATAAACCTTGTTTATGGACACGGAAATTTGAATTTCATATAATTTTCACATATCCTGACTTATTATTCCTTTGACTTCTCTGAATTGTTTTAAAATTAAACCACATTCTTAGTTCTAGGATGGGGATTGGCAAAATGAGCCCGTAGGTCAAACCCTGCCCACCACCTGTTTTTGTAAATCAGGTTATTCATCTCTTCTCTCCTTGGTGTTCTTCTTGAAGGGCATTCCCATTAATTCTTCATGGTAGATTAATTCATACAACGGATGTTGTGATTAATCAAGTCCAATGTTCTTTATTCTGTGGTGCAATATAGGGCTTTTACTTAAGTAATTGGCTTATATTCTTCTGGAGCTCTTTTTAAAAACAAATTGGTAACATTACATTGTATCTATGAATTGGCATAAAACTAGTGATTATTTTAATGAAATTTTTTCTTTAATCAGATAGTCCATTAAGCATTCTCTTCTTAGTTGGGCACTAATCTAGGCACAACAACTATAGAAAGAAATGCACTTACCTTTTGTGACAATTCATCAGGAAAACCCTTGAATTTTTCTTTGGAATTACATCTGTGCTCATCCCTTGCAGAAGGACAAATAACTGTGATAGACATTGAAATCCTGGTGGCACCTCACTGAGTATTCTCACCTGTGCTGTGCCCAGAGGAAGGTGTGTGAGGGAAAAATGGAGACATCTGCTTGGAATTTTTGTTTTTTTCTAATACCTATTATTCACATATTATAGCTTTTCCTTTCAAGCAGTAACATTTTTTTCTCCTAAAAATAAATTAAATCTTAAGCTCCCCCCAAAATTCATAGCATCTGAGACAAAAGGTGAATTTGAAATTGTTAAAATTTAGATTTTAATTATTTTTATTGTGCCTTCTTATTGTTCAAAAAAATAGATGAATTGGGACACCTGGGTAACTCAGTCAGTTAAGTGTCTGCCTTCGGCTCAGGTCATGATCCCAGGGTCCTGAGATCAAGTCCTGCATAGGGCTCCTTGCTCAGCGGGGAGCCTGCTTCTCCCTCTGCCTGCTGCCCCCCCACTTGTGCTCTCTCTCACTCTTTCATTGACAAATAAATAAAATCTTTTTTTTAAATGGATGAATCATACTGGATTATGGGAAATAGTTAAGGTATTAGGTATTATAGGGTGTCAGAATATGCCACCCCAAAATATGCCTCTTTCGCATAATGATTATTTTGAGCTGAAGGCACTTGAGAAGAAGAAGATACAAGAAAAGCTATCTAAGAATGAAGGGGAGTAAGTCAGAGGGGGAGACGAACCATGAGAGACGATGGACTCTGAAAAACAAACTGAGGGTTCTAGAGGGGAGGGGGGTGGGGGGATGGGTTAGCCTGGTGATGGGTATTAAAGAGGGCACGTTCTGCGTGGAGCACTAGGTGTTATGCACAAACAATGAATCATGGAACACTACATCAAAAACTGATGGTGTAATGTATGGTGATTAACATAACAGTAAAAAATAAATAAATAAAAGAAAAAAAACAAGAAAAGCTATCTGCCCCCTATTTGCCTAAAAGCAGGACATACATTTACAAAGGTATCCTCCTCCCCTCTCTACTAGTAAGGACCAAAATCAATCACTAGAGACAACTTTAGACCTTAATCAGCCTGGAGACAGCACCAGAGAAGTGTATATAACAACCTTTACTAACAAGCTTTTATTTACTATTAGTTTTCCATAATGTGCCTTCCCACAGTTGGGATCCCCAGAGACTCAAGGTTCTTTTCCTTTGTCTTGTTGCTTCTCTAACACTTTAGTGTTCCCTTGCTGAGATGCTGCATGAGCCCAAGTTCTAACCACCCCTTTGAGTTACTCATCTCTGAGTGTTCCAGGGGTAAGGGTGGTGCACATGCTAATGAACTTCTGTTTGGTTTTCTTGTGTTGACTTGTGTTTTGTCAGCCCAGTTTATAGGGCCCCAACAAGAGAACCAAAGAGAGTATAGGAAAAAGAATTTTTGTTCCCCTACTGTATCTTGAAATTATGTTCTCTGCTTCACAAAAGGGTTGTGTTCCTGGTTCAGCATAAATCCCTCCCCAAACACATTCCCTGAGGCCTGAGTCCCCAGTAATGGCAGGTGAGGAAGAAAAGAACCTCTACAGATGCAGTTCTCATCCCTGGCTAGGTATCAAAATTGTCTGGAGAGGTTTTAAAACTACAGTTTCCCTAGAGTTTTGGATTCAGTAGGCCTGGGCTGAGGCTCCATAGTTAAGAACACTTCCTCTTGCAGGGCTGAGTAGAAGTCTGTATGAGTTCCCTATGGCCACTGGAATAAATCACCACAGACTGGATGGCTAAAAACAACACAGATTTATTATCTCAGTGGTGGAGGTCAGAAGTCTGAAATGAAATGGCAGGGCTGCATTCCTTCTGGAGGTTCTAGGGGAGAATGACTTTCCTTGTCATTTCCAGCTTCTGGAGGTCATTTCATTCCTTGGCTTGTGGCGCATTCCTCCATCTTCAAAGCCAGTGCTGTAGCATCTCTCTCTCTCTGACTCTGACCCTCAGGCTTCCCTCTTATAAGGACCTTGCAATTACTTTGGACCCACCCAGATGATCCAGGATAAACTCCCCATCTCAAAGTCCTTAATCACAGCTGCAAAATCCCATGTAAGGTGACATACTCACAGATTCCAGGGGTTAGGGTGAACAGCTTCGGGAGCCTTTATTCTGACTACTCCAGAGCCTGATGCAAGGCAAACATACAACTCGATCCCCAGCACTCTGCCACCTGCAGACATCACTAATTTCTCCACTATTCAACTAGTCTGTCAATGTTTTTACTTTTGCAAGAGAGGAGGAGAGGACTAGGGTGCCAAAGAGATCTTTTTTGGCTCAATCACCTTTGCCCTCCTTGATATCTGCATGATTAAAGGAGGGACTCTACCACAAGGACAGTATCTTATAGATAGATAGATAAATAGATATTATATAGATAAACAGATATTATATATATAGATGAACAGATATTATATATAGATAAACAGATATTATATATAGATAAACAGATTTTATAGATAAACAGATATTACATACATAGATAAACAGATATTATATATATATAAAATCTACAAGCCCATCATCTTTGCAGCCAATGCAGAGATGTACATTTCATACTCAGTGAGTCCCCCAAAGCCATGAACTTGAATCTTTTCCTAACAGCTGTGACCTACGAAGGCATGTTGGTCATTACAACCCTAACCATGACTTAAGGCCCCACACTAGAGAAAAAGTGGGGCATAGTCTTGATCATGGCCTTGGACTTGCTCCAAGGGCCCTCCTGCTTAGCAGTGAGACCTGCCTATTCTCACTCTCTAGAAGTTTGTGGTCAAGAATTTAGCATCCTGGGTTATGCCTGCTTCCACTCCATTGCCCACATCTGACCACTCTACTACCAAATCTTGGTCCCAGAAAACTCTCGATCCTGTTTCTTCCCTCTCCTCCTCTTGAATTTAGCTTCCTTGACAGAATCAGGAAGAAACAGGAGGCCTCTCTGTTTCCTCAGTAGTGCTCTGCTTTCCTTGTAACTTGCTCCACCAGAGCCCGATTTCACAGACTGCTTCCAGTAGCTCCCCGTCTGCCCTGTGCCTGTGGCACAAGTCCTTCTGGTTTCACACATATGCAGAGGTCTTTCCTCCTTCCATCAGGGTGTGTTTAGAAATCTGACATATGATTCCTGACAACATTCTTTACTGCCGAGTCGCCATCTGAATGTTTCCAGGCATTCTGTCACAGGAACCAGTGGGTTGACAGCTCTAAATCCACTCAATCCACCACTGAAGGTGTGACTCCATAAATTCCTTCTTAAATCTCTGTTGTTCCTCTGCCTTTGAGGCTCCCATTGCTGCAAACTTTTGTGGCAAGTTCTAAAGATGGACAAAAAGGCCCCTCTCTAGTTCCTGTCCTGCATTCCCCAATAACATACCTGGTTTCTGGTATCTTCTCACCTAGATAAGAGTTTCTGCATTTACTGATAGTCAGGCTCATAGCCAACCTGATACTGCAGGCTCCAGGGGTTCCCATTTTATAGATAAAATAGAATAGGGTCTTAATCCACGGATCCTTCACTCTCCTATGAAAGTTGCCATTTCTCTTTTTAAATTATGTATCTATTCTAGACCTTGAGGGTAAAAGAGACAGAGAGTTCAGAAAGATCATCTCTCCTCAAAATTAATGACCACAAAAATGGGGTTTTAAAAGCAGCACAAATTATGCAGTAGCAATAAAAAAGGTGTGTGTGTGTGCAGGGAGCAGGGGGAGTTGTCTCACTCACATCACAATCTTTAAAAATTCACATCAACTTTTCCACCATAGGTTTGCCACCAGAACACAGATGTTGTGAAAACCACCACTAAGCCTAAACCAAAATGCAAAAGAAAAGACTCACGTCAACATTATCGTCATTGGATGATTCAGGAAGTCTACCACTACTGGTCATCTGATCTACAAATATGGTGGGATTGACAAAAGAACTATTGAAAAATTTGAGAAGGAGGCTGCTGGGATGGGAAAGGGCTCCTTCAAGTACACCTGGATCTTGGATAAACTGGAAGTTGAATGTGAACGTGGTATCACCATTGATATCTCCCTGCAGAAATTTGAGACCAGCAAAGTATTATGCAACCATCATTGATGCCCCAGGACACAGAGACTTTATCAAAAACATGAATACAGGCACATCTCAGGCTTTCTGTGCTGTCCTGATTGTTGCCACTGGTGTTGGTGAATTTGAAGCAGGTATCTCCAAGAATGGGCAGACCTGTGAGCTTGCCCTTCTGGCTTACACACTGGGTGTAAAACAACTAATTTTTGGTGTTAACAAAACGGATTCCACTGAGCCACCCTACAGCCAGAAGAGATACAAAGAAATCATTAAGGAAGTCAGCACCTACATTAAGAAAATTGGCTACAAGCCCAACAGTAGCATTTGTGCCAATTTCTGTTTGGAATGGTGACAAAGCCTTGGTTCAAGGGATGGAAAGTCACCCATAAAGATGGCAATGCCAGTGGAACCACACTGCTTGAAGTTCTGGATTGCATTCTGCCACAAACTCTTCCAACTGACAAACTCTTGTGTCTGCCTCTCCAGGACGTCTACAAAATTGGTGGTATTGGTGCTGTCTCTGTGGACCGAGTGGAGACTGGTGTTCTTAAACCTGGCATGGTGGTCATCTTTGCTCTAGTCAGTGTTACAACTGAAGTAAATTCTGTTGAAATGCACCATGAAGCTTTGAGTGAGGTTCTTCTGGGGGACAATGTGGGCTTCAATGTCAAGAACGTATCTGTGAAAGACGTTTGTTGTGGCAGTGTGGCTGGTGACAGCAAAAATGACCCACCAGTGGAAGCAGCTGGCTTCACGGCTCAGGTTGTTATCCTGAACCATCCAGGCCAAATCAGTGTTGGATATGGACCTGTGCTGGATCGTCACACAGCTCACATTGCTTGCAGGTTTGCTGTGCTGAAGGAGGAGATTGGTTGTTGTTCTTGAAAAAGGCTGGAAGATGGTCCCAAGTTGTTGAAATTTGATGATGCTGCCATCGTTGATTGGTTCTTGGCAAGCCTATGTGTGTTGAGAACTTCTCTGACTATCCTTCTCTGGGTTGTTTTGCTGTTTGTGACATGAGACAATGGCTGTTGTGAGTGTCATCAAAGCAGTGCACAAGAAGGCAGCTGAAGCTGGCAAGGTCACCAAGTGTGCCCAGAAAGCTCAGAAGGCTAAATGAATATTATACCCCAGTCTTCATCAGGGTTGGAAGAACAGTCTCAGAACTGTTTTATCAATTGGCCATTTAAGTTTAATAGTAAAAGACTGGTTAATGAGAAATGCATTGTAAAACCTTCAGAAGGAAAGAATGTTTTATGGACCATTTGTTTTGTGTGTATTTGTGTGTGGCAATTTTAAGTAATTAGTTTTTAAAATCAGTAATTTTTTTTTAAAGATTTTGTGTATTTATTTGAAAGAGAGAATGAGAGAGAGAGAGAGAGAGAGCAGGAGAGGGGGGAAGGTCAGAGGGAGAAGCAGACTCCCTGCTGAGCAGGGAGC
The DNA here is from genome assembly GCF_037043125.1 of Eumetopias jubatus. Classification (NCBI taxonomy): domain Eukaryota; kingdom Metazoa; phylum Chordata; class Mammalia; order Carnivora; family Otariidae; genus Eumetopias; species Eumetopias jubatus. The sequence continues at coordinate 1,785,110 of NW_028274814.1, forward strand.
CCAGTGTGGGACTCGATCCCGGGACTCCAGGAGCATGACCTGAGCCGAAGGCAGTCGCTTAACCAACTGAGCCACCCAGGCGCCCTAAAATCAGTACTTTTTAATGGAAACAACTTGACCAAAACTCTGTCACAGAATTTTGAGACCCATTAAAACAAAAGTTTAATGAGGAAAAAACCAAATCCCATCAAAAAAAAGAGAAAGGCAGAAGATTCCCACTATCCTCTTGACTGAGCAGCGTTCTAGATGCTTCTAATTCATCCCAGTGCCCACCCCCAGAAACAGTATAAGAGGAAGGAAGGTGAGTGGGGGAAAAATCTCGTAAAAATCCCCTTAATAATCCCAGTAGAAAAGAGGCAGGTGAAAAAGATACACAGAAGGAGCCCAGGTATAAGTTTTCCATGCTGCCTTCCACTCACCTTCTTGTTTGCTGAGCAATGGAAATCCCAGCAATAAACAGGGATTGAGGAAAATAGAAGACAAAGTGAAAATAATACAAGATTTTATGAGGGAAATGGGTTAAAGGGAGAATCAGAGTGAGTGCCTGGTCAGTTTCATCTGTTGTTTGTTTTCCTTTATTGATCTGTTGTCTTTAGCATCAAATATGATGTTAACTGGTACTTTGACATACACATATTTAAATCATATGTAAAAGAGCAAATTTTCACCCTTCTACTATAGTTTTTAAAATCAGAAATGGGTACTGAAAGTAGTAAAATTTTTTGGCATCCATGTAGATAATATGATGTTTTCCTCTTTAATACATATGTGAATTATATCCATAGATTTCTTAATATTGAATCATTTTTGCATTCCTGAGATGAACTCCACTTAGCTGATCTGTATTATTATTTAAAAGTACTGTTAAATTAGGGGCGCCTGGGTAGCTGAGTCAGTTAATTGTCTGACTCTTGATTTCAGCAGGTCATGATCTCAGGGGTTGTGGGATGGGGTCCCGCATCGGCTCTGCACTCAGTAGGGAGCCTGCTTGGGATTCTCTCTCTCCCTCTGCCTCTCCTCCCTGCTTTCTCGCTCTCTCTCAAATAAATAAATAAAACCTTTTTAAAGTACTGTTAAATTATATTTGGAAATGTTTTTTTTTTCAAGATTTTGGCTTCCATATTAAAAACCTAGATTAGTCTGTAATTCTTTCCCAGTCTCTGGCACCAAGGCAGGTTGGCTTGACAGCCACCATGATGAGGAACTTCTGACTACATTCTGGAGTAGTTTATTTCCAGCTGTACTCACTGTCAGAGGATAACAGGAAGAACCCCAAAATGTGAGCAAGACATGCCCTGCAAAACTGAACCCTGGACCTACAAAATTCTCCCCTCTTTAATGCACAGTAGTTTACACATTCTTCAAACCTGGACCTGGCTCTAGGGAATCAGCTTCTACCCAAAGCACACAAATGTATTTTCCCAAGAGAAATACTTTTTTCTCTCAAAAGAATTATGGTGATAGCTATAAAGATAAGACAAATTTTCTATCTTAAAATAGAAGCTACAGAATAGATGTATGTGTTTTTAACAATCTTTTGAGCAAGAGACATTGTTTGGGGATATTTTGTCTACAGAAGTTATTATATTCCATTTTTTAAAGATTTTATTTATTCATGAGAGACAGAGAGAGAGAGAGAGAGGCAGAGGGAGAAGCAGGCTCCCTACTGAGCAAGGAGCGCGATGCGGGGCTTGATCCCAGGACCCCAGGATCACGACCTGAGCTGAAGGCAGATACTCAACTGTCTGAGCCACCCAGGAGCCTCTCCATATTTTTTTTACTTAACAATTTTTTACCTAAAATTAAAAACTATAGATAAAATACCAAATGCATATTTTATTATTTCATGGTGCTGATGGAGTCTGCAATCTGCAGTCTTGTGAATAAACTTTACCAACTAAAATTCATATTAATGATGGAGTGCCTGGTTAGCGTAGTCAGTTGAACATGAAACTCCTGATCTTGGGGTCATGAATTCAAGCCCCACCTTGGGCGTAGACTTTACTTAAAAAATACATACATACATAAATTCTTACACACATACAATTAAAATTAATGGGATCAAAGGTAAATTGAATCACTAAAATCACAGTAATGATCTGCTTAGGCCACAGCAAAGAACATGGTGGCTCTATCAGTTAGGAATTGCATTCCCTCCCTGGGGGTAACAGAAACCTAACGATAGTGGCCTAAGCATGAGAGCTTATTCTCTCATATAAAAACCCAGACACAGGTAGACACTTCAGGGCCAGTATGGTGGCTCCACATAGAAGGAGCCAGTCTCAAGTCCTTGACTATATTTCTGTTTCTTCATCTTCAGAATATGACCCATCAATAAGGTCACCTCATGGTCCAAGTCTTCTTTGGATCCCGGCAGGGTGTCTGCAAGCCAGGGAGCAGCAGGCGCCTAAAAGGAGGTTCCTCTCTATTGAATTGGCTTCTGTTAAAGAGCTTCCACGAAGTCCCACACATACTTCCCCATATATTTTCTTACCCAGAACTTAGTCACCCAGCCACATCTTTGAACATATGGGAGATGAGGAAATGTGGTCTTCTTTCTAAGATGCAATACAACTAGCTAAAAAAAGGGGGGGGAGGCATCTATTACTAAGAACAAAGGGGGAATGGTATTTGGTAAATAGATGGCCATTTCTGCTACAATAACTCAATCATAGTTGATGGGGTATATAAAAACAAAGTTCTAAACTATGAAATATTTCAAATAGAAAATATCATATCTGTGTACCTAATACTCAGAAAAAACATTTGTTTCAAAAATGTATAAGACATAGATCATTATAGGCACATCCTGAGGCTCGCCATTCCCCAGACATAGCCACTGTGCTCGTATTCAGGCATATCCTCCCCATGCCTGCGTTGTCCTTGTCAGCTTATACGCACTTTTAACTGTATAATGTGATTTTGTGTGTGTAAAATTTATACAAATGTTGTCATAATGCTTAAAATCATTTTCAGTTTTCCTTTTTGGGAGACATGTCAGCATTGATCCTTTTGGCACCATGTAGATATAATTCGTGCATAATCTAGCACCATTTACTGAAGAGTCTATTCTTTTCCTCACTGGTTTGTAATACCACTTCTAGGTGTACTAAGTACTCAAGGATGGTTTATAGCTCTTTTCTGTTTCATTGCTATATTAGTCTATCTCTGTATCAGTTCCACATGGTTTTAATCCTAATAGCTGTATATAAAGTCTTGATACCTAAAAGACAGATCTCCCTCCCTATTCCTCTTCAAAATTATTTAGACTATTTTTTGCTGTATTAGTTTCCTGTTGCTCTTATAATGAATTACCACAAATTTAGTGGGCAAAAACAACCCAAATTTATCCTCTTACAGGTCTGGAAATCAGAAGTATAAAATCAAGGTGTCAGCAGGCTATGTTCCTTCTGGAGTCTCTAGGGAAAAATCCATTTCCTTGATGTTTTCAGCTTCTAGAAGTCATCTGCATTCCTTGGCCCCTTCTTCTGTATTCAGGGTCAGAACAGAAACATTTTTCCATCTCTCTCTCTCTCTCTCTCTCTCTCTACTTCTGTGGTTACATGGCCTTTTTTCACTCTGACTTTCCCACTTCCTTCTTATAAGGATCCTTGTGTTTGGGCCTACCCAGATGATCCAGGATAATTTCTCTATCTCAAGATCCTTAATCACATCTGCAAAGTTTTTTTTGCTGTGTAAGGTACATATTCACAGATTTCAGGCATTAAGACCTGCACATTTTGGGGAAAGTGATTATTCATCAACCACTTGAAAATTTATAACATACTCTTAGTTTTAGATCAATTTGCCAGTTTCTATAAAAGAAGACACTATGTTAGAATGTTCATTGGAATAGCAATGAATTTAGAGATTGATATGATAATTGGTATTGTTTAGAATACTGAGATTTTCCATTCATAAACGTGGTTTATCTCTTTATTTAGCCCTTCTTTTGTACTCTTTAGTAAAGACCTATAATTTTTTTTCTGCAAAACTGTACAGCTTTTTGTTAAATTTATTTCTAGTTATTATATATACATTTTTACTACTATAAAAAGGATTTTTTATTATCACAGTTTCTACTTGCTTTTTGTAGGTATGTAGGAATACTATTGAATTTTAATTTATTTACCTTGTACTTAGCAACCTTACTGAATTTTCTTTCATTTCTATGAATCTGAAGATTCTCTTGAATTTTGTACATAGACGTTCTTCTCTGTAAATAATGTTTTTTCCTATTCTTTTCTTATACTATTTTTTCTTATCTTATTGCATTAGCTAGGTATTTCATTACAATGCTGAATAATGCTTCTAACTTTTTACTTATATGCTGGTTGCTCTTGGTACTTTGTCAAGTTTTAGGGGTTCCTTTCTATTCCTGGTTTGCCCAGAGATTTATTTTTATTTTTTAAAAGCTAATTAATTAATTAATTAATTAATTATTTTTAAGGCCCAATGTGGGCCTCAAACTCAGAACTTCAAGATCAAGAGTCACATGCTCTACTGACTAAGCCAGCCAGGTGCCCCTATTTTCTTTTTAAATTAAGAAAGGGCATTGAATCTTATATGATGATTTTCTGCATCTAGTGAAATGATGTTTTCTTTCTTGTTTATTATGTGATTGGAATCTGTTAGTATGTAGTCTTAAGATAGGATAAACCTTACTTGGTCAAACTATCATCTTTTTAATATATAGCTGATTTAGTTTACTAATATTTTATTTAGGTCTTTTGTATAATAGTTTATCAGTTAGATTAGCCTATACATTTTCTTCACTGTACTGTTTTCCTCATTTTAATGCCAATGTTAGACTAATCTTATAAAGTAAGTTACTTTGATATAGAGGAGTTTTTTATATATTTTGGATATTACTCTTAATTACATATATTACAAAAATTAACAGCCCATTTGTGTTCTTGATTTCACTTAAAATAGAAATTCTTGGGGTGCCTGCATAGCTCAGTGAGTCAAACATTTGACTACTGATCTCAGCTCAGGTCTTAATCTCAGAGTCATGAGTTCAAGCCCCACTTGGAGCCTACTTAAAAAAAAAATTCTTAATTTTAATGTCAAATGTATCAATCTTCTCTTTTCTGATTAGTCTAGTTGTGTCTTGTTTAAGGAAGCATTCGCTACTCCAAGGTCAAGGAACTATTCTCTTTTATATTCTTCTGATAGCTACACTGCTCACATTCAAGTCTTGGTACACCAGGAATTGACCTGCAGATACGCTGTGAGGTAGATATTGTGTTTTTCCCCATGTGAATAACCAACTACCCAGCACCATTTGTGAAGTGGGTCTCCTTTCCTTGCTGATCTAAAACCCATCCCTGCAGCCCCAGATGTGTGAATGTTGCTGCTGTCCTTGCAGTGGCTTGTCTTTTCCTGTGTTTTGGTCAGCTTTGTGGGATCACTGATCCTTGAGCCCTCCAGGTCTAAATTAGGAAAGCTTTCCTCTAGAGATGGTTTGCTTCTCTACTCTTGCTCTCTTTAATACCTGTCTCCAGGGCTCCAGAACCCAAGCCCGTCTTCCCCATCCCACCCCAGCCAAGGGGAAATGCCCCAGTAGAAATATTGCTGTAGGCCTCCACCACCCAAGGCAAGCTGGCCCCTTCAGGATGCCACCAGCTCCAACCCAGCTTGCCTTTTATTCAGGGGGTGGCCCTTGGAGAGTGTGAGGGTAGATATCTTCAGGACCTAGCTGAATTGCAGTAGAGGGCTTTCAGAGCACCTGAAGAAGTCAAGTCCAGACCACTCTCTATAAATTTACATATACTGTGTGTGTGTGTAATTTTTGTAAAACTACTGGGACCATACTTTTGTATTGTGCTATAATCTTCACGTTTTTGAAGTCTTGGAAAGCATTCTTTGTTGGTATGTATCATTCTTATGTATTTTTAATATTGTAATAGTATTTAATATCCCTGATTGCACCATACATTATTTAACCATTTAGGTACTGTGTTCAAAGACCAGAGGGCCTGCAGCACTTTACAAGTCTCTAGGAGAAACAGGCAGGGTATGATTTTAAATTCAGAAACAGAAAATAAGAAAAATAATTGCCCCGGGGCACCTGGGTGGCTCAGTTGTTGGGAGTCTGCCTTGAGCTCAGGTCATGATCCCAGGGTCCTGGGATCGAGCCCTGCATTGGGCTCCCTGCTCAGTGGAGAGCCAGCTTCTCCCTCTCCCACTCCCCCTGCTTGTGTTCCCTCTCTCGCTGTGTCTCTCTCTGTCAAATAGATAAAACCTTTGGAAAAAAAAAGGAAGAAAAATAATTGCCCCATGCTTTATAAATTAGATCTAAATATGCTGTCACTGGAAGTGATCTCTGTGTCATCTCAGGCATATTAGCAAATATCCAGGGGGTCTAGGGAAGGGCCACATATCTGTTTCTTTCCGCTCTTCCAGATATTTCACATCAAAGACAGCTCCTCAGGCTGCATAGTCAGAGGTTGACTTAAGGGGACACTTTAAATTCAGGTAATTGTATATGAAGTCAGGAGTGCAAACACACACACACACACACACACACACACAGTTTTCCTTTTGGAGGATCCTTTTCCCAAATAGGGCAGAGCAACTGGAGATGGATGCCTCTCACTGCTCAGAAACCATCCTGGAAACCTAGAGGTATTTCCAGGTGCACAAAGATCAAGGCTGCCCATTCTACACCCTTTTCAGAGGATATCAGAAGTCCATAAACAGAGTATCCACAGATAGTTAATTAGGCCACCTATAGATATGACTTGAAGCTGTCAGTGTTGTAACTGGAATGTGGGGATTCTTCTTGTATCCACCGATAAAACACAAAGCCCAACAATGATACCTTGGTTGGTGAACACAGTGTTTCTCAGTTACTGCCCTGCCAGGTGAATTTGAAGGTTTCTTCTTAGACTGCTACAGCTGGGTATAAGTAATGCCGATACCTCTCTAGGCACTTGTCCTATGTCCAGAGGAGTCACTGCCAGTTGTCAGGGTCTCAAATTTACATAGTATTAGTGCTATTAATGCACACATCATTTCTCGTGTAGAATGGAATGTATCGAATAGGATAAAGAGCCTGATGTGTACTATCAACAGTTCCAGGCTTTATCATGAGACCCAGCACGACTATACGCTGCCTTATAGTCTTTCCCATTATTCTAAATTATCATCATCAAAAATATGAATTAAGCACCAGGATCAGTAATTATTCAAACAGGGGACAAACATCTCTATAAAAATATTTATATAATTTCAACAGTGAAGGTTTTGCCTTAAGTACCAATATCTATTCCATTTCTTCTCCTTTTTTTAAACTTTTTTTAACATTTTATTTTTTATTTACTTTTATTATGTTCAATTAGCCAGCATGTAGTACATCATTAGTTTTTCACGTAGTGTTCAACAATTCATTAGTTGTGTATAACACCCAGTGCTCGTCACCACACGTGCCCTCCTTAATACCCATCACCCGGTTACCCCATCCCCTGCCCCCCTCCCCTCTGTAACCCTCTGTTTGGTTCCTGGAGTCCAGAGTCTCTCATGGTTTGTCTCCATCTCTGATTTCTTCCCCTTCAGTTTTCCCTTCCTTTCCCTGTGGTCCTCCGCTCTATTCCTTATGTTCCACATATGAGTGAAACCATATAATTGTTTTTCTCTGCTTATTTCACTTAGCATAATCCCCTGCAGTTCCATCCATGTTGATGCGAATGGTGGGTATTCATCCTTTCTGATGTGTTAAGGTACTTCAGAGTCCATTGCGGGGTGAGGGGGTGAGGGAGCAAGCGTTGTTGATGGACTTTTAGTTTAAAATTCTTTTGATAGAAACCAAGCCTCTCAGGACCAGATCAATAGAAGTGATGAATAAGCTTTGCGGAAACAGGTGTGTTTACCCCTCTGATCCCCATCATCTTGTATAGGTGGAAGGTCCTTTGATTTAGATAAGCCTTCAATTATAAGCAAATCCTTGAGTGGCAACTATGATATCAGTAAAATCATAACACTTTTTAAAAATGTATGTTTAATCCCCTCATAGGCTTAACAACAATGGATCTTTTCATTTCTGAGTACAGTCTTCATTCCTAAGTACCTGTGTGAAATGTACTCAACCAAAGATGTCATAAATCTTTTTTTTTATTATTTAAATTGAAGTTAGTTAACATATTAGTTTCAGGAGTAGACTTTAGTGATTCATCACTTACGTATAACCCCCAGGGCTCATCCCAACAAGTGCCCTCCTTAATGCCCATCACCCACTTAGCCCGTCCCCCCCACCTCCCCTCCTCCCCTCCTCACCACCCACCTCCTCTCCTGCAACCCTGTTTGTTCTCTATAAAGTCTCTAATTGTTTGCCTCCATTTTTATTTTATTTTTCCTTCCCTTCCCCTATGTTCATCCATTTTGTTTCTTAAATTCCACATGAGTGAAATCATATGGTATTTTTCTTTCTCCGACTTATTTCACTTAGCATAATACACTCTAGTTCCATCCATGTTGTTGCAAATGGCAGATTTCATTCTTTTTAATTGCAGAGTAATATTCCATTGTGTGTGTGTGTGTGTGTGTGTGTATATATATATATATATATATATATATATACACACATATATATATATATATACCACATCTTCTTTATCCATTCATCAGTTGATAGACATTTGGGCTCTTTCCATAATTTGGCTATTGTTGATAATGCTGCTATAAACATTGGGGTGCATGTGCCCCTTCAAATCAGCATTTTTGTATCCTTTGGATAAATACCTAGTAGTGCATGGGGGAGCCTGGGTGGCTCAGTTGTTAAGCATCTGCCTTCAGCTCAGGTCATGATCCCAGGGTTCTGGGATCGAGCCCCGCATTAGGCTTCCTGCTCAGAGGGAGGACTGCTTCTCCCTCTCCCACTCCCCCTGCTTGTGTTCCCTCTTTGTGTCTCTCTCTGTCAAATAAATAAATAATAAAATATTTTTAAAAAATACCTAGTAGTGCAATTGCTGAGTCATAGGGTAGTTCTATTTTCAATTTTTTGAGGAACCTCAACACTGTTCTCCGGAGTGGCTGCACCAGTTTGCATTCCCACCAACGGTGCAAAAGTGTTCCCTTTTCTCTGCATCCTCACCATCTCTTGTTCCTTGAGTTGTTAATTTTAGCTTTCCTGACAGGTGTGAGGTGGTATCTCATTGTGGTTTTGATTTGTATTTCCCTGATGATGAATAATATTGAGTATTTTTTCATGTGTCTGTTAGCCATCTGGACGTCTTTGGAAACGTGTCTATTCATGTTTTCTGCCCATTTCTTCATTGGATTATTTGTTCTTTGGTTGTTGAGTTTGATAAGTTCTTTACAGATTTTGGATATTAGCCCTTTATCAGATGTCATTTGCAACTATCCTCTCCCATTCTGTCACTTGACTTAGTTTTGTTGATTGTTTCCTTTGCTGTGCCGAAGGTTTTTATCTTGATGAAGTCCCAATAGGTCATTTTTGCTTTTGTTTCCCTTGCCTCCAGAGACATGTCTAGTAAGAAGTGGCTGTGGCCAAGGTTACTGCCTGTGTTCTCTTCCAGGATTTTGATGGTTTCCTGTCTTACATTTAGGTCCTTCATCCATTTTGAGTTTATTTTTGTGTATGGTGTAAGAAAGTGGTCCAGTTTTATTCTTCTGCATGTTGCTGTCTGGTTTTCCCAACACCATTTGTTGAAGAGACTGTCATTTTTCCATTGGATATTCTTTCCTGCTTTATCAGAGATTAGTTGACCATGCAGTTGTGTGTCCATTTCTGGATTTTCTGTTCTGTTCCATTGACCTGTTTTTGTGCCAGTACGATACCGTCTTGATAATTAGAGCTTTGTATTACAGTTTAAAGTCCAGAACTGTGATGGCTCCTGCTTTGCTTTTCTTTTTCAACATTCCTGTGGTTATTTAGAGTCTTTTGTGGTTCCATACAAATTTTAGAATTGTTCTAGCTCCATGAAAAATGCTGGTGTTATTTTGATAGGGACTGCATTGAATTTGTAGATTGCTTTGAGTAGTATAAACATTTTAATAATATTTATTCTTCCAATCCATGAGCATGGAATGTTTTTCCATTTCTTTGCAGCTTCTTCAATTTCTTCCATAAGTGTCCTATAGTTTTCAGTGTATAGATCTTTTATCACTATGGTTAGGTTTATTCCTAGGTATCTTACAGTTTTTGGTGCTATTGTAAATGGGATCGATTTCTTGATTTCTCTTTCTGCTGCTTAATTACTGGGTATAGAAATGCAACAGAGTTCTGAACATTGATTTTATATCCTGCAACTTTGCTGAATTCATATATCAATTCTAGCAATTTTCTGGTGGAGTCTTTCAGGTTTTCTACATGGAGTATCATGTTGTCTGAGGATAGTGAAAGTTTGAGTTCTTCCCCGCCTATTTGGATGCATTTTATTTATTTTTGTTGTCTGATTGCTGTGGCTAGGACTTCCAGTACTATGTTGAACAAGAGTGGTGATAGGGGACATCCCTGTCGTGTTCCTGACCTTAGGCGAAAAGCTCTCAGTTTTTCCCCATTGAGGATGATATTAGCTATGGTCAAATATGTAATAGTTTTGATTTTTTTTTAAGTGTGTCTCACAAAGCCTAGATGATTTCTAAAGAAATACAAAAATTAAAAACTTCAAGAAAAGAATTCTTTTCTAGTTATTATGAAATTTCCAGGCACTTCGAGTTACAAAACATACTTAAAACATTTTTGTATCACAGCAAACAAAATAAAACCAAAGTAGTTGACTATAAACAGGCATAAACAATCTTAACAATCTTGAGTATGGAAATTTTCTAAATCTGGATCATGGTGATGACCGCAAAACTTGGTAAATTTGCTAAAAATCTTTGAATTGTATACTTAAAACAGGTGAGTTTTATGGCATGTAAATTATACCTCAATAAAGTTACACACACAAATTAGTTGCAATGCTTCCTATGACCACAGAATGTCAGCAAAGTCAGCTATGAGGGATTTTTCTATAAACCTAATTTTCCAAGGAGAATGCCAGCAACCACTAGATGTAGCTATCTTTCACTACAGAAATGTCTTTGTTCTGGCTCTCAGGTGCCTGAATTTATCAAGCCCCAGAGTTAGGCATCAGGAATAGGGAAACATTTTCAAATATTGGTTTATGCAGATCTACAATGATCGAAGCTATTAAATCATTTTATCCATCGTATATACAATAAATAAAACTAATCTTATGCTACAGCAGTTTTCAATAAGCAACTGGAAATTCATTCTTACTGTAAATATTAAAATCATTTAAAACTAGTTTTGGACTACTTATGCATTCTAGTAAACATATTATGTAAACTTTGATTTTTATGACTATTTTCTTTTACATTTTTTAAAATGTACATTTTAAAGTATGATTTTTAAAATTTTGATCTATGGGGCACCTGGGTGGCTCAGTCGGTTGAGCATCTGACTCTTGATTTTGGCTCAGGTCATGATCTCAGGGTCATGAATGGAGCCCCAAGTTGGGCTCCACGCTCAGCAGAGGGTCTGCTTGAGATTCTCTCTCTCCCTCTCCCTTTGCCCCTCCCCCTGCTTGCATGAGCTCTCTTTCTCATATAAAGAAATCTAAAAAACTTTTTTAAAAATCTAGGTCCCCTTAAGTTAGACAAATTAACCAGTGAAATTTTTAAGTAACTAGGTAACATGAAAAACTATTTTAAAGGGAGGACAGTCTCTCTTGTTACCTCTTTAGTTCTTTTGAAAACATAAAATGCACTGGATTATAGGAAGGTAAACCTTCTAATACACATTGAAAACTACAACCATTTCTGGGCTGGTGATACTTCCTCTTACTCAGTGCAGCCCTGTAATGATTAAGAAGAGTGGAGGAAACTTGTGAGCTGGAAATTTTCTCTCAGTCACATTTTGAGCATATTTACAAATAAGTGAAATAACGTTTGTCCAAATAAAGTCTTCATGTGTCACAATCTTAACCTAGGTTTCCCAAATCAAAATAGATGCCCTGTCTTCATTATGAGGTCAGTTTCAGTCTAAACGCTTTTTGCTTTTGAATTCTGGTTAATATTTAAAGCAATCTGAATGACAATTTCTTGGATTAATGATTTGAGTCCCAGGAATCCAGAAACTGCTCACAGGGATAAGAAAAAAACAGGACCTCATGAAATGTTACTTATATTAACTTTTTTCAGAAATTTGAAGGTCAATTGTGTTCTTCACAGTATCACCAAATGTCAAGGTCAAAGTAGAAGAAACCGAGGTTAACTGACAGGTTACGTGATATGGCCAAGGTGACACAGGTAGTTAATGGAAGAGTGAGGTCTAGAACCAGGTCTTGTGGCTCACAGCCCTAGGTCCTCGATTAAAACACACATCCATTACTCATTCTACACTTTATATTGTCTGTAACATCAGGGGTTTTCTGTTGTTTCTGTGGTTCTTTTTATCCAGGATGGATTTGAAAAAAAAAAAAAACAAAACAGTTAACGACTGCTTGATTCAACAGCTGTAAAACACATCATGAGACAGTGATGTTTGGGAGGCTAAATTCTTTGGAAGAAATATTCAAGTAATTTGTTATGGTGAAAAGGCCTTAGAACTGAGAACGACACATGGAATCCTACTGTGCTTTGGTGAAGGAAGTCTGCGCCAGCCGTGGAAGGGCTCCCCTAGCTGTTCTGCAAAGCCTCCACAGCAAGCCGGTCTTCTTTATTCTGCCATTCCACTGGGAGCTCCGGTTACTAAGCTCTGGTCTGCCAACTCCCCCTTCCCCCAAACTGCATGATCCTATAAGTATTTCTGGAGCAAGAGCAACCAGGCATTTAATGACGTAAGTCATGTCTCTTGACGAGAAAGATTAATGGGTCAGGCATGTTATGTACCCTTGATAAAAGAGATTTGTGTTCTATCCTTCAGGGTCTAAACTCCAACAAAATCCAGCTGGGTAGTATCAATTCAGACATCTGAATAAAAGGATAAATGAAACCATCCAAGTAATACAGGTCTATACACGCCTGCAAAAACAAAATTACACTGCCTAAAAGCTGCAACCTTTGTGGCATCAAATGGATTTTCATTTTAATACTGACTGGTTAGGTGAATTAAAAGCTGGTAAGAATTCTGGCTGACCAAAGTAGCATGTATGCCTGTGTGTTTTAAAAAACATTTTGTATGTGTATTGATTTTTAAACAAATTCATATTGAAATGGATTGATGTTCTAAAATTTGGAATTTCTAACTTTCTGTTATTATTCATAATTTCATGTGTCACACCAAAAGTCCCTGAGTTTAAATTGTTCAAAGGCATATCATTACTGTCACTAATCTAACCTCTAAGCAATTGCCAAATATCATCAGTGCCTTAATCTCCAATTACATTTTTTTGATCTTTCAAACTAAGATAACAAAACAAATGCTGATCTTGGCATCTACTAAGCAACAGGATATGCTATATATATTTTTTAAACTTGGAAATATCACTGCTCTCCCACAGTGAATGAAAGACGCATTTTTCTCAGTATTGTCAATAACTTCTAGTGATATGATCATGCCTCTCTGATCTTTCTGAGCCCCACAGTCTGATAACAGGTTAAGATAAGAATTAAAATGCTATCCATGGCCATGAATGAATGACACCCACAGGTAGTAGAGGGGGACAAAACTCTTTGACCTTGGTCTCATTTTCCATTGTGTTCTAACCACCTAAAGTAACTAATTATAAGCAATTAAAGCAAAATCAGCAATTTTACTGCAAAATGATTCATTTTAAAATCATCTGTTTACTAAAAATATGACCTGGAAGCAATTTATAAGATTCCTATATCCAATAGCTCATTCTTTTTGCAAGTAACTGTATATACTCAGGGGCAAATATATAGTCATATGGCTTCTTGTCAAATTATTGCCCCTCCTCCCATAATAATTTACCCAAGACTTCCCAGAGTGCTATGAACATAATTCACTAAACTAGATGGGAGAAAACTTTTACCCTCTATCCTCAGGGGACTTTGACATACACTTGAAGAGTTCATAGCAGAAAATATTCCCCATCAGTTTTGAAGTCTTCATAGACTAAGAATGTTTAAAAGAAAAGGAGAGAAATGGCCCATACATCATGTTGGGCTGTGACTATGACACCAAAGTGTCTTGTAGGCTCAGTAAATATTGGATGGGTGCAGCCATCCATGACCTAGGGGAACATTGGACAAGGCCTGACCCCAGACAGTGTTCTCCAGCATTAGTGTCCTTCAGAAACAGGAGTGGAATGCCCAGAGCTCACCAAACACTAACAGCAAGGCTTGTGTATTTGTTCTGAGACTACTGCACCGCATGTCAAATGTCCTCATAGTAGTAGGCCACTACAGACCTGACAGGGCCCCTGTGTCCTCCCACGGTTTCAAGGAGACCAGCTGGAGTTCTCTACGGTGAGTGGTGGGGCTTCATCTATTCAGACCACAAGGGCAAATGCTTTCTCAGAAAGCTGTGTTTTCACCAGAGCTGACTGAAAATCCAGTCTATAGGAAAACAGAGGCCTCATGGTAACATAGATTACTACCTTAGTTAAGAGGTCTGAGTTATTTCTAATCTCTTCATTGCCAATAACCATCAATACTTAAGTAAGTCAACCTGAAATTTAGTTTCTTTGTCTATAGAATTAAAGGATAAATTACAGTTGATCCTTGAACAATACAAGGGTTGGGTGTCAACAACCCCTTCCCCACAGTCAAAAATCCACATAGAATTCTTTTCACTCCCCAAAAACTTTAATAGCTGTTGACCAAAAGCCTTAATGATAATAAAGTCAATTAATACATATTTTACATACTGTATACTGTATTCTTACAATAAACTAAGCTAGAGAAAAGAAAATGTTAAGAAAATCATGAGAGAATACATTTATAGTACCGTACCATAAAAAATCCATGTATAAGTGGACCCATGCAGTTCAAACCTATGTTGTTCAAGGGTCAACTGTATACTTCCAGGACTTCTTTTCCCTTGAAGTTTCTACTTCAATGTGTACAACTATAGCTTTGATATGCTAACAGCTAGTCCTTAAACCAGAGTAATTTTCTTTTTTTTAATTTTATTATGTTATGTTAATCACCATACATTACATCACTAGTTTTTGATGTCGTGTTCCATGATTCATTGTTTGTGCATAACACCCAGTGCTCCACGCAGAACGTGCCCTCTTTAATACCCATCACCAGGCTAACCCATCCCCCCACCCCCTCCCCTCTAGAACCCTCAGTTTGTTTCTCAGAGTCCATCGTCTCTCATGGCTCGTCTCCCCCTCCGATTTCCCCCCTTCATTCTTCCCTTCCTGCTATCTTCTTATTATTTTCTTTAACATATATTGTATTATTTGTTTCAGAGGTACAGGTCTGTGATTCATCAGTCTTACACAATTCACAGCGCTCACCATAGCACATACCCTCCCCAATGTCTATCACCCAGCCACCCCATCCCTCCCACCCCCCACCACTCCAGCAACCCTCAGTTTGTTTCCTGAGATTAAGAATTCCTCATATCAGTGAGATCATATGACACATGTCTTTCTCTGATTGACTTATTTCCCTCAGCATAATATCCTCCAGTTCCATCCACGTAGTGGCAAATGGCAAGCTTTCATTCCTTTTGATGGCTGCATAATATTCCATTGTATACATATACCACATCTTCTTTATCCATTCATCTGTCGATGGACATCTTGGCTCTTTCCATAGTTTGGCTATTGTGGACATTGCTACTATAAACATCGGGTGCACGTATCCCTTTGGATCACCACATTTGTATCTTTGGGGTAAATACCCAGTAGTGCAACTGCTGGGTCATGGGGTAGCTCTATTTTCAACTTTTTGAGGAACCTCCATACTGTTTTCCAGAGTGGCTGCACCAGCTTGCATTCCCACCAACAGTGTAGGAGGGTTCCCCTTTCTCCACATTCTCACCAACATCTGTTGTTTCCTGACTTGTTAATTTTAGCCATTCTAACTGGTGTGAGGTGGTATCTCATTGAGGTTTTGATTTGGATTGCCCTGATGCCAAGCGATGTTGAGCACTTTCTCATGTGTCTGTTGGCCATTTGGATGTCTTCTTTGGAAAAATGTGTGTTCATGTCTTCTGCCCATTTCTTGATTGGATTATTTGTTCTTTGGGTGTTGAGTTTGATAAGTTCTTTATAGATTTTGGATACTAGCCCTTTATCTGATATGTCATTTGCAAATATCTTCTCCCATTCTGTCGGTTGTCTTTTGGTTTTGTGGACTGTTTCTTTTGCTGTGCAAAAACTTTTAATCTTGATGAAGTCCCAAGAGTTCATTTTTGCCCTTGCTTCCCTTGCCTTTGGTGATGTTTCTAGGAAGAAGTTGCTGCGGCTGAGGTCGAAGAGGTTGCTGCCTGTGTTCTCCTTTAGGATTTTGATGGACTCCTGTCTCACATTTAGGTCTTTCAACCATTTGGAGTCTATTTTTTGTGGGGTGTAAGGAAATGATCCAGTTTCATTCTTCTGCATGTGGCTGTCCAATTTTCCCAACACCATGTGTTGAAGAGATTGTCTTTTTTCCATTGGACATTTTTTTCCTGTTTTGTCAAAGATTAGTTGACCATAGAGTTGAGGGTCCATTTCTGGGCTCTCTATTCTGTTCCATTGATCTATGTGTCTGTTTTTGTGCCAGTACCATACTGTCTTGATGATGACAACTTTGTAATAGAGCTTGAAGTCCAGAATTGTGATGCCACCAGCTTTGCTTTTTTCAACATTCCCCTGGCTGTTTGGGGTCTTTTGTGGTTCCATACAAATTTTAGGATTATTTGTTCCATTTCTTTGAAAAAAGTGGATGGTATTTTGATAGGGATTGCATTAAATGTGTAGATTGCTCTAGGTAGCTTTGACATCTTCACAATATTCGTTCTTCTGATCCATAAGCATGGAATGTTTTCCATTTTTTTGTGTCTTCCTCTACTTCTTTCATGAGTATTTTATAGTTTCCTGAGTACAGATTCTTTGCCTCTTTGGTGAGATTTATTCCTAGGTATCTTATGGTTTTGGGTGCAATTGTAAATGGGATCGACTCCTTCTCTTTCTTCTGTCTTGTTGTTGGTGTATAGGAATGCAACTGATTTCTGTGCATTGATTTTATATCCTGCCACTTTATTAAATTCCTGTATGAGTGCTAGCAGTTTTGGGGTGGAGTCTTTTGGGTTTTCCACATAAAGTATCAGATCATCAGCAAAGAGTGAGAGTTTGACTTCTTCTTTGCTGATTCAGATGCCTTTTATTTCTTTTTGTTTCTGATTGCTGTGGCTAGGACCTCTAACGCTATGTTGAATAATAGTG
Source organism: Eumetopias jubatus (assembly GCF_037043125.1). NCBI lineage: Eukaryota > Metazoa > Chordata > Mammalia > Carnivora > Otariidae > Eumetopias > Eumetopias jubatus. The sequence goes on from NW_028274814.1 coordinate 1,802,431, forward strand.
GGGATAGTGGACATCCCTGCTGTGTTCCTGACCTTAGGGGGAAAGCTCTCAGTTTTTCCCTGTTGAGAATGATACTCACTTTGGGTTTTTCATAGATGGCTTTTATGACATTGAGGTATGTACCCTCTGTCCCTATACTCTGAAGAGTTTTAATCAAGAAAGGATGCTGTACTTTGTCAAATGCTTTTTCTGCATCTATTGAGAGGATCATATGTTTCCTGTTCTTTCTTTTATTAATGTATTGTATCACACTGATTGATTTGTGGATGTTGAACCAACCTTGCAGCCCAGGAATAAATCCCACTTGATCGTGGTGAATAATCCTTTCAAGGTACTGTTGGATCCTATTGGCTAGTATTTTGGTGAGAATTTTTGCATCCATGTTCATCAGGGATATTGGTCTGTAATTCTCCATTTTGATGGGGTCTTTGTCTGGTTTGGGGATCAAGGTAATGGTGGCCTCATAAAATGAGTTTGGAAGTTTTCCTTCCATGTCTATTTTTTGGAACAGTTTCAGAAGAATAGTTATTAATTCTTCTTTAAATGTTGGTAGAATTCCCCTGGGAAGCCATCTGGCCCTGGGCTTTTTTTTGGGGGGGAGATTTTTGATTACTCCTTTAATTTCCTTAGTGGTTATAGGTCTGTTCAGGTTTTCTATTTCCTCCTGGTTCAGTTTTGGTAGTTTATACATCTCTAGGAACGCATCCATTTCTTGCAGATTACCTAATTTACTGGCATATAGTTGCTCATAGTATATTCTTACAATTTTTCGTATTTCTTTGGTGTTGGTTGTGATCTCTCCTCTTTCATTCATGATTGTATTTATTTGGGTCATTTCTCTTTTCTTTTTGAAAACCAGAGTCATTTTCTCCTGAACAGCATCAGGGATTTTGGAAACCAGAGAGAAACTAATACATGCTTCTGCTCATAAGAAAAGGACAGGTTTGGAAATTCCTAGATCTAACCACTTGGAGCCACAGAACTCTCTTTCAGCAGGCCACCACCTGCTCAACCAGCATGCACTTCTTTTGGTCCCTTTCCAGCCTTTGGTTGAAGTTAGGTCAGAGCCCCAGGAGAGAGGCATCCTCCCCCTTGCCTGGTTCTGCTCTTTGTCCTGATCTCTACCGGCTATGTGACCTTGGGCAAGTTACTTGTCCTTGTCTCCAAGCCTGTTTCTTCATCTGCCAATGGGGATGATAATAAAAGCACCAACACTTGTTGGGTTATGAGAATTAAATATGATAAGCCCTATATGGCACATTGTTGGGTGCTGGCCCACTAAGCACTCAGTACATGGTGGCAATGAGTTTTGATTACAGCTGCATGGTTATAGCATCCATAGAACTTAGCATGAAACTGGAGAACATCCATGAAGTCACGATGCTGCCACAGCTGCTCATCCTCTCTCCTTCTGGACTTATTCTTACTAATGCAACCTCACTTGTTGACTTGAAGGAATGAATGAACATGCTGACTCCCTATATCTCTTCAGAAATTCTAGATCACACAGCTCTGAATATGGGATAGTAACGTAAGGAAGCAGGTGGCATGATCAATGAATTAAAGGGATCTCCTTCACACAAAAGAAACTGGTAGCCGTGGCTGCCCTTCCAGGAGGTGGCTTCGGACAGGAAACTGACTTTTCACAATATGCCTTTGTATCTTTTGAATTTTGAACCTCAAGTATGTGTTACCTATATTAAAAAATATTAACATGCTAATTTTTGAAAAGTAAAAAAGACAATTTGTAACGTAAAATCAAGTTTACACCTTCCCCTCATGAGAGCTGGGGAGCTGAAAGCCCAGCCTCACGTGCCGTTCGGAGCATCTGAGCGCCCGTGGCTATTGTCTTGCCCATGCACACCCCCAACTGGAAGGGTATGGGCAGAAGCCATGGGAGCTGGGAGAGAGGGAAGGTTCAGGATTATTTCAGGTTTTGACTGGTTTCTGCACAAAGGAACCAAAGGAATTCCTACTGCAGATTTAGAGGAGGGCTTTCGCTGACTCTGTTCTATTGCCCTGGGAAGGCAAAGACTGGAATTAAAAGAAGGAACAGAGAGTCAAGGAAGCGTGTGTGTGTGTGTGTGTGTGTGTGTAGTCCAAATAACCCATGCTGGCTCAGCTTTTCCATGGTGTTTTCCCAAATATTTTTCTAATAAAGAAAGAAATCTGAAAAAACTTAGCATCCTTTTGAAAATTAAGACTGGCTTGGAAATAACAAGGGTTGCATTTTATTTGAGAAAGTAAAACAAAGGTATAGTAAGGTTAGTTTTCTCCTTTTACTCATTATTTCCCATCCCTGATGGAATTATGTGTGAGTGTGTAAAGAGGATGGCCCTGAAGAGAAATATCTTTCTTTTTTCTTAAAGATTTTATTTATCTGAGACACACAGAGAGAGAGAGAGAGAGAGAGCACGAGTGGGGGGTGGGGGGGTGGGGGGTGGGACAGAGGGAGAGGGAGAAGCAGACTCTCTGCTGAGCAAGGAGCCTGACAGGGGTGATCCTGGGACTCTGGGATCATGACCTGAGCTGAAGGCAGATGTTTAACAGACTGAGCCACCCAGGCACCCCACCCCTCTGGAAAAGAAATATGTTAAATCTCATTGTAAGTAAGCTATCACACAGTACCAAATGGCAAAATGGATCTTTGAAGAACAAACAATACTGCGTTAAAAATGCTTTGCACTAAAAATACATTTGGAATTCTAAAATGTATAAATATGAAGTGTAGCTATGATAAGATGGATGTATATAGAAATAAGTTATACACAAAGGAGAAATATTGAAATATACCATGCTGGAGTAGTTCAGAATCAGGCCTATGTCTTTAGGATGACCCTAGAAAACGTGAGCCACATTTAAGTTCCTGAAGACCTTGGCACATGCTAAAACATAAGAAAGTCAGCGCATCATGGCTAGTCAGTTGGCAGCAGCTCGGCTTGTCCCACACAGGGCCAAACGGCTTCATTTATTTTTGGTTCTAGACTAGAAAAACAGTGTGTTGGTTTCACAAGTCCTCATTTAAAAAAAAAAAAAGTGTAGTTTAGGCACTCAGGAAACAGACTATACTGGACATTAAGAAGAATATCTGAAGAAAACTGAGAAATGTGGTTGCTGATGCAAAATGTCCTGTTTCGGGCAAGCCTAGCACTCAAACACATTTAAAAACACGGCAGAAGTTCATTTTCTTTATTTTCCCATTTCAAATGATTTAACATCATGAACTCCCTAGTTAAATCTGACAAGGTGGTATAATCCCATGATTCAGGGTTGGTAATTTCTACATCTGTAAGTCCAGATTCTGAAGACTTTAGGAGAAAAGAAACAACGCGAACGCCGTGACAGCTCTGGATTCTGGGCAACACTGTTCTGCAAGATGGACAACGTTCGTACAGCTTCCAGCTCGCTGCTGGCTGGGTAGCGAGAGGTTGTGGGCAGTACTGCTTAAGGCTGAATGGAGAGCTAGAAAACCGTGCTGCTTTTAGTAGCAAAAGTTTTTGTTTCAGGGACAAATTGGAGGTGCAAGAATTAAGTTGCCACGGCTCAAGCGCCGCCTCTTACAAGCGCCTCCCCACTTCCGGGACAGCGGAGCCACTTCCGGGACAGCGGAGGCGCTCTCGCATCACCCTCGCAGCGGACGACGTCGGCTGCCTACACACCATTCTACCAGAACCCGTTTGATCGCACGTTGATGCCAAAAGTTCACAGAAGTCTGAAACCCTCTGTCCCAGGGGAGAATCTTCACTAATACTCCAGAGCAAAATGCGTAGCAAGAATCTGGTCGCGATGCCATTGTGAAGTCACTAAATTAAGCAACCCTGGGATGTCCTACCTCTGGGCTTCTTGTTTTGTGAGGGAACGAAATTTCCTTATTGTTTAAACAACTGGAGAGTGGGGAGACATCTGCTTTCTGTGACCCCAAGTAATCAGATGTAATCCCCTTCCTCTGAAATAACATAACCTATTTTATAGAGCAGAGCACACACGAACGCATGCACACTCCCTCTCTCTCTTACAAACTAAACTCTCCTGTGAGTACTAACGTTCTCCTAAATTCATCTCCTGAAGTCAAGCTCCTTGGAGAAGAGCGCATGCTCTGTATTCCCCATGCAGAATACCCTCCTCCCCACCACTATCACTTACCTCAAGGCCCAGTTCAAAATCTGCCTCCTCCAGGAACAGTTTCTTATTTAATCCCTGCCTACATCTGTCTCTAATTCTAACATATGGCATTTACTGTCTCTAACTTTTTTACATCTTGTCTGCTGATCCTTGTGTCTCCCTCTCAACTCTACCACACTGAGCACACATTTGATTTACAGTGACTGAGTATAAAGCACCATTTTCCTTCACCTGAAACATGGGATTTTCCTTTCCTCCTTTCTTCCTTGTCTTCTTTCCTCATCTTACTTCTCTGTAGAAGAAAAGACAAAAATTGAGATAAAAGAAATTCAGAGCTCAGACTCTGAAGGAAGGTGAGTCTTTCTAAAGAAAGCCAAAAATGGCATGGCCTACCTTCTGGGAGTTATAAGGGAAAGAATTATGACATGGGAGGAACAGCAGTTAGACACCATACCAATCAATGACCTCCTGTTTTTGTACCTCTCTAACACATTGACCAGGTTTCACTACTGAAAGTAGGGGTTGGGGGGGGGCATCCTTAACAAATCAGAAGGTATAAGAGAAGATATCACAGAGTCTAGCACATGGCAGGCATTCAACAAATGTCTCAGGAGTGAATGAGAGATGACAGAGCATCTTATGATCAGGGCTTCGGGCTTATATCTTAAAGCTTTTTATTATAAAAACAGAATGAAATGTAAATACCAGTAAGAACACTGCTGTCTCGATGTAATGGACTTCATCTGAATGTGCTGACATAAAAATCTTTGATCTGATGTAGACTTCAAGCTATTTTGAAATGGAAAATAAAATCTTGGGTTGTTTTTGTTTTTACTTTAAAACTCCTAGGGCTGTAAACTAAAACTCAAAACAGGGGCCCATCTGCAGAAAGGCCTTGTCCATCATCACATGACCTGAATCTCTCGTAGCTGCTCTTCTGCGTAACAGCTCTGGGGCCATCCTTCTGACGAGATGGAGGAAAGAGTATTTGCAGAGAGCATAAACTGGTGTAGAAATTGGCTCACGTACCCCTGAAGGGATGCAAATACAATTTTAACTTTTACTTTTAACACATTCCTGATATTAAAAATTTGTCATAACTTCCATTAGGTTCATTCATGCAAACCGACACTAAGAACTTCTGCAAGATCTTTTATATTACACAATAGAGTAAAAACTGTAGTAAATGTTCAGATAGTTAAATGAGCACCAAACACTACAAAGTGTAACCAACATGGTTCTATTAAAAACTCTCTTCAACTATGGCATTCAAGGACAGCAATACAATATTTTCTTTACAAAGCAACTAACATAAAAATCTGCAAATGCCATAAATTCATTTATAGGTTCTTATTTTCATATAGGCATGTCATTAGATTCTTTCGATTCTTTCTTTCAATTCTTTCCTGAGGTATTTTTTTGTGGTTTGCTTTTATTGTACTGCTGGATGCATTATCTCTGATCATCCTTTCCTAAAATGATTTTTAAAGACCTGCAAAAAATTGTATTGCATAGGACACTATTCATGACACAGAGGTTGGGAACTGCAAATATGTGGCAATGGAGCAAGTCTTACAAATATTGCATTTTAAGAATTTGTTACATACATTTTTTTTTTACAGCTTGTCTCTTTTTTAAAAAATTGAAGTTACAGCTAAGAGTTAACTACGTACAGTGAAGCATTTTAGGAATGTCAGAGGTTAGAGAATACGATGAATGATACAAAGGAAAAAAGCCATAATTCTTGCTGGCTATATATTGTATTGCCTTCAAAAGCAACTGTACATGTGGTAATCAGTTCATAGTTAAATATTTCTACTAATCTGTTTTAGGAGAGCAAATGTCTTTCAAAGTTTCAAGTTCCTCTATGAGCTTCTTGTTCTGAACTTCCAGCACTGCAACTCGACTCTCCAGACATTTTACATATTCTTTCTTTCGACGTCGACATTCTTTAGCAGCTTCCCTGAAAAAAAGTAGAAGCAAAAGGGCAAACAAAACATATATTTTTTTTTTTTTGGCATGCTATTGACAAGCAGACTGAAGTAAGCTTGGTAAATGTGATCATGGCTGCATTCCAAATCTTGGAACAGTGTTCCCAATTCAATGTCAAACACTAAGCCAAACTGGATTCTTAAGGGTCACAAGTGTCCCTTCCACAAGTCCACATGGCAATTAGTAGAATTGCTGCATCTCCTGCCTTGATTAGAGTTCATAATAAACAAGGTCCAAGTCAAAGACAGTTATTCTGCTTTATGGCAATAAAGATCTTTGAGGGCCTTGAGTTCCTCAATGAGAGTCTTGTTTTGGTTTTCAAGCACAGCCACACGATTTTCAAGACATTTGACATATTCTTTCTTCTTCCTGCGACACTCCCGGGCAGCTTCCCTGGAACCAACACAAGGCAAATGACTACAGGAACAACCTCCCAGCACCATCCAGACTGGCTCAAATGAACTTCTGCCCCCCAAACTCAACAGCCAATCAATCCTAGGTAAGGTTTGTACAAAGCCAGGCAACAAATGTAACCAAGCACATGCCTTTTGTAAGATTACTTTCAAACAACAGGAACAACTTGAGAGCATGATTCGTTGTAAATGCTGTTTTCTTAGGGCACACATTCCATGATAACAGTGACCAGAATGGTTTTCAGTAACCTAAAACAATAGGACCACATCCCCAAGTGGAATTTCTACAAAAACTTTTACAGATCCTTTCAATTCTCTTAATTATTTTTGCCCACCAAAAGGCACATATTCCATCACAATGCGTCAACTTTATTTGGTCAGAAATATTGGAAAAATTAATCCTCAGAAATTTGAAATGTCAATATTGGAGATTTTGTTTCTTCAAGACTGAATCTCATCAGTAAAACAAATAAGCTCGACCATGACTGCAAGAAGCAGGTTATTGGCTAGAAAACAACATGGATAAAGACAACAGTAAGCAAGTCACACACATTTTCATAAACCAAAATGAAATGGACTCTGCTTCTGAAAATTAAGGAAGGGAGGAAGGAAGGGTACAGAATCCAACACTCAATAATTCAGACAATTTAAACCCACGAAGTGAGAGCACCAATATTAACACTTTGGAAAGAAAACTACTATATAACCCAAAAGTGTATTTCAAGACTGTTTTCCAATCACGTGCAGTCACTACCCAATATACTGATCTTAAAGTGCTGCAGGCATGCCCAAAGGACGAACAGACCAGCCAAAGCAACAAACACAAATACACAGATGAGTTAGTCATTTTCATGCATAACCCCACCAAAAAATAGTTAATAGAGCCAACATTTTTCTCTTTCTCCTTTTTTTTCAGGGTGGGAAGGGGTGGCAACTATATCATTTAAGTCCTCTATACAATGTATCCTCTGATAACAGTGTTCTTTTGGAGGAGTCAACTGAAAATAACTGCCTTTGGGGTACGCTTCATTATCAAAAAAGTCTACAGTGAAAGAGATAACTCAAACATATATTAACAAGAGTCGTGTTGGATGTCTAAACACCAATGTTTACTGTAATGCTAGCTAGCACTGCTGCAATTCGGAACCAGGAGTGATGTGTATAACAGATTTGGCCAATTCTGTTTTATTTTTAGGATAGTTGACTCACTAACAACTGGTTATCTGTTTTTTTCTCCATGGGACCAAGTGTCAGCAGAAAAAAGACCTTGAAATCCCAGTGAACTGCAGGAAAAGATCAACCCCTACTTCCTAGCCAAGAACAATGCACTCACCCTGTGAACTCACAAAGTTCTCAGACTTCTCAACTAGTTAACAAGAAAATTAAAAAATGTAAGAAGTAAACTGAATCTGATAAATATAGATTGATTTAATCTAAATGATGCATAGGGAAAAGTTGAGAATAAATCCAAGCTCATAAAATTTGCAACTCTTCTACAAAGGAACTAAAATACACTTATGAATACCAAGGTGTTCATGATTGAATCATTATATTAAATTCTAGATCTGGAAGGAAGATAATCACTTTATAAAACAAGTTATCATTAAATGAAAATTTACATATCTAATAGCAGAGCTGTGGTTATGTATTTTTTAATTTTCTTTACCAAGGTGTACTATTTATTGTAAAATCATAATTCATATCTCATGCAGGAATGGTGCAGGTTACCAGTCAAAATGTTCCAAGCACAAAGCTTTAAATGATCGCACCAGTAGATGGTACATTCCTAAGTACTTCCCAGCTATGGAAAACACCTGTTTCTTCTATTAATAGCTCAGTTTTCAGGCCTTGCATTTGTCTGGATATATCCTCAGCATGGAGAGGAAATACACAGCAAAGAGGAAATGTTGACAAGGCTGTAAAGAAATATAAACTGTCGCTGCACTGGGAGAAATATCTATCAGATCTATCATAAATGCCAGCCAAAGAATAAAAAGGGAATGTCTGAGAGGTCTTTCATGTTAATAAGTAAAACCTACATGCTTTCCATGAAGTTAAATCTGAAGCTTACTCTGAGGTCTTTCTGAGGTGACTCTGGTGTAGTGCAGTGGGCAGGCTCTGGAAGAAAGACTGCCTGATTGCATATCCAGGTTCTGTCTAGTGTGGGTTGCACGATCTTAACCAACTCATTACTTAACCACTCTGAACCTCAGTCCCTCTTCTGGAAAGTAAGAATAATAACCAGACCTGATCTCACATGCAAATTATGTGAGAGTTAAATAGTAGAAACAAAGCACTTAAAACCTGCATATGGTACTTGCTCAACCGAGCCACCTATTAGCCATTTATCATCTGCTCTTCCCTAGTCCTGCTCTGAAATTGAGATCTGGAAAGCTAACATAGACCCTTCTCAGAATCCCTTGCAGGTAAGGACTCTCTTAGCTATTTTTAGCCAAGGAAATGTGGGTGAAAGATGCTGCGAGGGTCTTCCAGGAGAAGTTTTCGGAAGAGTTAGACTCAGCGGTCCCAGTTTTTGGCTCTGGCCCTTCTTCCTTCTTCCTGCCGGATGCTACGCCTAGGGACGTGGCAGCCATGTTGTGATCCTAAGAACAAATGTCACCTGCTAAAGCTGACAGAGCAAGGAGGAGAAGCCTGGATCCTTGATGACACTGCTGAGCCTTTGTTCTGGCTGCACATACCTCTGGACCAGCCACATAAGATCAAAATAACACCTGTGGGGTGAGGGCTCCATTTCCCTTGGTTATTTACAGCCCAAACATAAATGCTATCCAATAGCTGTCGTTAGCTAATTATTTTTTTAAAACCTAAAATTTCATGACTATTTTCCTCAGGGAAATTTCTTATGTACGTGGTAGGTAGTTGTGGGGCATGTTTAGAGGAACCCACTGCCTAATATTTCATTATTTCATTGATAGTTCTACTGACAACATTTTTTAATCTAAAAATAAAGGTACAGAATAATGACAAAAGGGAAAAAAGAACGCTACGTTCTAGGTCTTTTATTTTCTGTAGGAAAGTAAGATATCAATGAACAATCTTACAGTTTGCATCACCACACTTTATATTTCTAAACTGAACTTCACAATGTAAATTCTGTGACCACAGAAGCAATCGTTTTCATAGCTCCCTGAGATCTCTGAAAGGACAGTTTTAAAATATCCATATTCCGGGGCATCTGGGTGGCTCAGTCGTTAAGTGCCTGCCTTTGGCTCAGGTCATGATTCCAGGGTCCTGGGATCGAGCCCCGCATCAGGCTCCCTGCTCAGCGGGAAGCCTGCTTCTCCCTCTCCCACTCCCCCTGCTTGTGTTCCCTCTCTTGCTGTGTCTCTCTCTGTCAAATAAATAAATCTTTAAAAAAAATAAAAAATAAAATAATATCCATATTCCTCCACCAGATCTAAGTTAGAGATCTTTGATAGCAAGACTTCCATAAAACAACCATGAGCCCCACCCATTCAGCCCCTTCAGGATTTCTGAGCAAAGTGCTGACAACAAAAAATAGGAATCCAGCATGACTTAGTTAACCTGGAACAACCACTGATAAAGACATGTATATCTTCATGATTCTAGTTCTGGTAATCTGTTGCATTTTCCAGGGTACAAAACTCCATCTAGTGATCTGCGATACCTACAATGTTTGGGAACTAAAGGCAACTTGAGGAGTCCTATATATATCAAATGTGACATTTATTTATTTATTTATTTACTTACTTTTATTTTGTTTATTTGACAGAGAGAGCGCACAAGCAGGGGGAGCTGCAGGCAGAGGAAGAGGGAGAAGCAGGCTCCCCGCTGAGCAGGGAGACTGATGTGGGGCTTGATCCCAGGACCCCGGGATCAGGACCTGAGCTGAAGGCAGACGCTTAACAACTGAGTCACCCAGGTGCCCTCAAAATATGACATTTAAAGGGATGTTAGTAATGAATGGATAAAGAAGATGTGGTATATATATACACAATGGAATATTATGCAGCTATCAAAAAAAACACCCCAAAATCTTGCCATTTGCAACAATGTGGATGGAACTAGAGGGTATTATGCTGAGCGAAATAAGTCAATCAGAGAAAGACATGTATCATATGATCTCACTGATATGAGGAATTCTTAATCTCAGGAAACAAACTGAGGGTTGCTGGAGTGGTGGCGGTTGGGAGGGATGGGGTGGCTGGGTGATAGACATTGGGGAGGGTATGTGCTATGGTGAGCGCTGTGAATTGTGTAAGACTGTTGAATCACAGACCTGTACCTCTGAAACAAATAATACATTATATGTTAAAAAAAAAAAAAAGATAGGAAGGGAAAAATGAAGGGGAGGGAAATCGGAAGGGGAGACAAACCATGAGAGACTATGGACTCTGAGAAACAAACAGGATTTTAGGGGGGTGGTGGAAGGATGGGTTAGCCTGGTGAGTATTAAGAAGGGCATGGACTGAATGGAGCACTGGGTGTTATACGCAAACAATGAATCATGGAACACTACATCAAAAACTAATGACATAAGGTATGATGACTAACATAACATAATAAAATAAAATTAAAAAAAATAAAGGATGTTAGTAAACTGAATATAGCTGCGACTGGTTCACATTCAGTTACAAAGGACTGTTAGGAAGTCAGTACTTATTTCTGAATTGTAGTGGCTTCAGAAGCCACAATTTCTAGACTAACTAGGTGGTAATGTTACTAAACAAACCACCACCAGGTGGTCCTGGTCAGAGGTGAGCACATGATGTCATCTGCAATGCTTTGTTTTCTTACAATGAGGACATGATTTAATACATAGGAATAAGGTGACCAGACGACTGGGAGAACTCTTGGACTACTCTATTCATTTTGAAAATCAGATTAACTTGCACCATTTTCCATCATAAAAACTAAACCAAGAAATAATATAGAAGTCAAATTAAAGAATTTTGGAAAACAGCATTTTTATGACATACTCCTGTTTAAAAAATAAAATTATAGAAACATGGTACAAGAGTGAGAAAATGAGCATGTGAACTGGAAGTACATATGTTATAATATTAGTTAGGTATCTCTAAGTGATGGGGCTCTAAGTAATTTTGTTTCTTTCTGGTGCTTTGTATTTGCACTTGATCAAAATTTATCAGAATTAATATGCATTTCAGTATAATAGAAAAAAGCCAAAGTTACAAAGTAGATAAAAGAAAACTACATATAAAAGGCTTAGAAAATTCTATTTATTTATTTATTTGCATAAACTCTACCCCTAACACAGGGATTGAACCCACAGACCCTAAGATCAAGAGTTACATGCTCTACCAACTAAGCCTGCCAGCCACCCCTAAGAGGCTTAGAAATTCTTTACTCACACTTAAATTTATTTTGCTCATAAAGAAACAAAAAAATTACACTTATCACCTACTTCACAAAGTAAATGCCAAGTAAAAAAAAAAATCTTTATTTGTAATAAAGCCCTTGCATCATCATTAAGAAAATTAATGTATCTTTTAGATGTTACTCTTACCACACATAGGGATGTGACTCCCACTGATGAAATGGTTTCCCAGCTAGGCACTCTGATGACAAGACAATCTAATTATCATCACATGCAGAGCACAAACCCCAAAATGCCACAGAACATGTAACTTAGGAAAAGCAATTTTCTTAAAGGCCCCACAGCGATAAGTTATGTGTCCGATAGGTGGCTACTGGTTTCCGGAGAAATAGCCTACCTGTTTTTCATTAGCCTCAGCTCTCGTTTGCGTGTTGCTTCTTCGGCCAGTTGCTGGGGACTGTGCAAGCTTCCTGGCGAGGCAGCCATCACTACTCCCTGAGGCAAAGCAGTAGTAGGAGCTCGGATCTGGTAAGTCGGCATGTCACCAGTGGCGGCTGCAATGAAACAAAATATGACAAGTATATATAAGCAATTTACAACTTGATCTTTTATATAAAATTGACCTGGAAATAACATACTTCTTTTTACATGTCATAAGAAGTGACTTCGCTAATATTTAAGATGATTATTTTGAGCACTGAAATCTTAGGTATCAAAGATCTTCAGCATTTGGAACAATAATATTCAGCATGCTCTATACAGTTAAGATGGAAAAATGCCCCCATGCATTTTTGAAAGGTTTTTATCAGAGGCTAAATTAGGGAGGTTTTTCAAGTGCTCTCTGGGGGAAAAAGGCCCTGACGTGTTTATCAATTTACATGATGTAAATACTTTCACCATGGCCAATTTCAAGCTCTCAGTGTGACCTCACGGAAGGTGGTGATGAGAAGACATACAGAGTAAGTAGCACACCATACAGATAAAAGAGATGTAAATAACCTCACGAGCATAGATAAAATTATGAGAAGTGATGAATTTTGAGTATTTATTGTTTTTAATATAACTCATTTGTTAAATATATATGTGTTTCTTTATACATATTTAATTTTTAACAACGGCTCTTTTTACAACCAGCTCACAAAAACCCTGAAAATTTAATAATCACTCTAGCATACCAGTGGGAGCTGGCTCTAGCATACCACTGCAAAAATTTTAATTAAGCATAATATTCCAGATAAGAGATTTTCCTATACCCTATACCATGCCTGAGACAGTTACTGCATGTCTTTAAATACAAGTCCTACAACCAGAAGATGACTGAGGTATTAGAAGGACAAACCTGGCTCACTGTATTTTCAATTTAAAAACCAAAACAAAATAAAGAAGAAAACAGCAAAGTTCTACTTAAATCTAGTTTTTCTGGGGGATGATAATTTTTTTCTTAAGTAGGTTTCTTGAGATAATAATACATTTCTAAGTATTCATTTAAAAAACTTTTCTAACTATAGTACAATCACAGTTAAATGACAGACTTAATATTTACTTAGTATTCATATTGAATTCTAAAAGTTCTCCAAGTTTCCTAATTTATACTCAACATTAGCCTTTCTACTCTAATGAACATAGCTTCCTAGAAGAGACGGATAGATTTAAGTTATGAAATATGTTTCTACCACCACTTTGAGAATGTATGGTCCAGAGTTAATCTGACACTCTAAGAGATTACAAAATTCATGCTGTCTCAAAGCTAACTGCAAGAAAAAGGTTTTTTAAAAGTTACCAAATCCTACAAAAATTGGTCTGAACAAAATAGAAAACATATCACTTCCATATTTCATTAAAATGCATTATAACCATTGAGTAAGAACTGAAATTTTGCCCAAAAGGGACACAAAGACTTTTTTCATTTAAATAGAATATTACAAATGAAAATAGCTAAGCAGTTTAAAAGGTTAACCAAAAACTGATCGAGGTGCTCCTTTTTGGGTAAATGCCAGGTTTTTTTTTTTTTTTCCCCCTAGAGCTTAAGAATTAGATGAAAATATTTTTTAAACTTTTAAAATATGGCTTTGGGGGAAGATCACTTAAAGGTCTTCATAAGATTAACAAAAATACCACTTATAAGGATGCACTGCTCCTTCGTTCTATATATAATTTAAAAAACAATGGTGATAAATAGTAACTGATAAATATAACTATCACTAGTAAAATCTCTATCAATAGTAAACTTGGGAAAAATCCTAAATTTGTTTTTGTGACTATTTAAAATACTGTATACACAGTTATCTCATTATATGTCATAGAATATCTTAGCCTTGAAATATTTAAGAAGATAATTTTAAAAACAGTTTTAAACTGTTAACTGACTAAAGATTTTTTATATTTTAATCATATTGTCAGAGGAGGTAGAATGGAGCACAGAATAACATAGTTCTCTCCTCTTTTCTCTTTACCCACATCCAGGGAAGAAGGTTATGGGATAATAAAGGTTGAGACAATGGAACAGCTGGAGGCTACACAGGCTTTCTAAAACTGGAACAATAGCCACTGACGAATGAGAAGTTTACGTGTCATCGTGCTGACATTCGCAGGCGGCATGGATGCAGACCTTGGTCTAGGGCTGTTTTGCAAACTCTGGTCACAGAGGAGTGCAATAAAATTAACAGAGGGGTTCATTATACACGCTCTCTCTCCCTCTCCTTTTGTATACATCTGCTATTTTCTGTCCTATAAAGTTAGAGCAGAATGTTCATATGATATGTAAAATTTAGTTTAGGAGTATTCATTCTTTTTTTAAAAAGGAAAAAAAGGGGGGTAGGTATACTTCATAGATGAAAACTAAAGTTCATTCATTGGTCTTACAAGCAGAAATGGTTCTAAACTTTTGCCTGTTTCCAAAAGATGAAACCACCCTCAAAGGACCAAATTTGGCACCATGAAGGATAAAAGCAATTCAAAAGAAGTATTCTTAAAACATTCTGAGCAATAGCTCAGGAAAAAGATATGACTTTAAAATGATAACTTGGAAGGGGATGATATATTTGGATATATTAGTTCTGGGATGTTAGCTAATAAATTGGGTTTTGTTGCAATGTTTCAGATACACTACATATTTATCTCCTTCAACAAAAATCAGATTTCAGGTCATTAGTTCAAGACAGAAATATGAATTGGTATTAATTAGTAGGAGTTAGTATATATTTCTGTAATATCCTAAAGAATCTATGATGGAGGGGCGCCTGGGTGGTTCAGTTGGTTGGGCTACTGCCTTCGGCTCAGGTCATGATCCTGGAGTCCTGGGATTGAGTCCCGCATTGGGCTCCCTGCTCTGCAGGGAGTCTGCTTCTCCCTCTGACCCTCTTCCCTCTCGTGCTCTCTCTCTCTCATGCTCTATCTCTCAAATAAAAAAAAAAAAAACTTAAAAAAAAAAGAATCTATGATGGTACACTTTTAGTGGTCACAGAATAAATGTCAATGGATAAATTCCATATATTCAAATACAATCTTATTAGTAAGGACACTAAAAAGATATGGGCAAAGAGAATCTCTTGTTTTGAGAAAATCCAAATGTCAAAAAGTTTTGTTGTTGAAAGAAGCGATAAAGTTTTTATCTTGGTTGGCTTCAATTTCCAATATTATCAATTTGGTGGCAATTTAAAGTAGATTCGATTCCCAGAATCACAGTTCAAAGAACCACCTTACAGTCCTTGAGATATTCTCATCTCTGTACTCCTATAAAGGCTGATGCCTGCTCCATCTAACTACTAAATGTGTGTCCACACTATTCATTCTAGAATTCCACTGTATACATTATTTCTTGACAATAAATGAGTCATCAGTGGGGCTATCATCTTGTGATTGAAGAAAGATAATATGATAAAGATACTTATATACTAATTTTATCCTAAGGCAACAAAAACTTTAAAGTCAGGGGTGTCTTTTTTAGCTTGGTACTCCCTATAACCTAGCACAGTATCTGGCACATGATGGGTGCTCGGTGGGTTTACATGTACACCACGAAGGAAATTTTGAACTTCCCAGGGTTTTGCCCAAGCCCACTGTCATTTGAATGTTTAAAATAAGCAGTATTATTATAAGACTATTATTAGCCATTATTATAGCTAAGTCTTTAACACTATGACATGGGAAGCTCTCACAAGATGCTATGTATTTACTCCAACTGCCATTACTTCCTAATCTTCCCTCACACACTAGTCATCTCACCTGGCGTTTGAGAAGCAGATGAGTTCTAATTACAGTGTATTTCCCACTATCTACCTCCTGACGTGAACATTTTTTTTTTTTTAGGTTTAGTATCAAATATTTCATGGAAAAAGCAAATTCCTAGAACCCTCAATTCTGGTCTTTAAGCTTCATACCTCTCTTCGCAAGCTTTAAACACGGTACAGTAGAAAAAGCATGGGATCTGGAGTCTGGATTCTAGTCCAGCTCTGCCACTTACCAGCCATGTGACTTGGGGCAAGTTCAGTTTCCTCATCTGTAAAATGGGGATACATTATCTCATTTAATACTCACAATAAACCCTGTAATGTATGTCAAAGTGTCTAGCACAGTGCCTGGCACATGGTAGGCATTCAGCAAATGTTAGTTCCCTTCCTCTTCCCTTCCTTAAGTTCTGAAAGACAATGGTCCAAATTATGCTTATACTGTATATTAGTTAAAAGGCATATAACATCCATAAATATATTTTCCCCTGGAGTTTCCCTTCTAACAAACCTGGGTAATAGAATGATTGAGACGTATGGCTCTTATTCCTTATTTTGTTTAAAAATATGCCTACTAAAAACTTCTAAAATTTATACTCTATTTTATTATATTCCTTTAGAGAAGAGATTATTAAAAGATAATAAAAGTCCTTTTCAATGTTTATAATCATTTAGAATAGAACCTCAAAGGTGGAGAATCACAAGTAACCCTATGAGACAGTTTCATCAGACTGGTAATAAGAAAACTCACTGAAAAGCCTAACAAGTCAAAGAGGTGCTTGTTTCTTCCTAACAAAGAAAGAAGAAACTCAGCCAAACGCCTATCTTGATAGTTTTCAAAGTGGAACAACTTATCCACATCCCAAATGTTGGTGGTTTTGTTTATCTACTGAGATATCTGTAGTACTGAGCACATTAACTCAATAAAAACATTTTTATAAATGGAGCTCCTACCTTCATATGTCATTTCGCTAGGTGTGCCTTATCCCAAATCTACCTAAGTAACAAGCAATGAGCTAACTTTGAAGTTGTACTGATAAGCAGGGGACTTCTCTTTCGTAGCTCCAAGAAGCTACTAACATCTTCACTTTTCTCTTTTCACTCTCCCTCCCTTCCATCACGCCAGGGCACACGAAGCCCAAATCAGCCTTGTCCTTGCCTGGTGTCTCCCACTGTCAAAACCTTTCCCTTCTCCACTGCTCTATTTTTTCCAGGAAAATGAAACCCTACATAAACATGACTACTTAAGCAATGAACATTTTCAAATTTGTTACAATAAATATAACACTTAGACCACAAAGAATTAAGTCCTTAACGATTTTTACTTTAAGTTACATATAAGGGAACTTCCTGAGTTGTTTAAGTGAAAATCTTAAAGAGTCAAAAAAGAGTCTATGTAAAAGATGAGAAAGTATAAATGTTGAAATGAAAAGTTCTATGTATATCAAATATACACTCTCTTGCCCTGTGAGAGTAATAATAAATATTCTAGAAAAAAATCCATTTTGACTACTTAAAATGATGCTAGCTTTATTTTGTATGTTTTCTAAGTAGTGTGTAGTATGCTGTGGTAATTCATCTAACCTCAGCATGAATTTATCAGGGTGAATTTTGAGGAGCATTGTAATATGGTGTGAACAGAATCAGACAAGGTCTGTTCTTGAAGTCTGAAGGTCCAAACTGGTTCACTACTTGTTAGCTTTGTGAGCTTGAAAGAGTTATTTACCACTCTGATCCATGTTGTTATATGGAAAATGAATATAATATGACCTGCTCTGAGTGCATCAGTACAATTACATGGAAAGTGCTTCTCCTCTTGGGTATTTAAATATACTTTCCTCAGCGAGGCCTACCCGGATCCTTTAACCTACATTACCTGTTTCCTGTAGGTCTCTCACCATCTGATCGTTTGATAGCACTGACAACATTTGTATTTATATTGTAATACTGTAATTTTTTTAAAGCTTACATAAATGCAAAGTATCACAATTATTTTATTAAGCAATATATTCATATAGGCAAATAAAACCAGGCAGAGTGAAACAATCATCCCAAAAAATACTTCACTGAAATTTTTTCAATATTAGTGGGAACACTAATGGACGATGGAAATTTCAGTAAACCTTCCATACAGATTTGGAGTTGTATTAAAACTTAAAGTAGATAAGTGACTTTTTTCACTTCCAACATAATTGTAACTTGCTTTGCTGGCAAGTTTAAGAAGCTATTACACCTGATCCAAACCTTTCTTTTATGTGAAAATTCCCCAACAATAACCTTTTCAAGTACCCCCCTTTCACAAGGGAAATGTATCCTTATTCTCATGCATCAAATATTAACTAAGACACTATTTTCCAAATTTGAATATTTATTTTTAACAGTTCAGAAGTCCAGGCTGAATACAATGTATTAGAGTTTTTAAGACTCAGAGACTAAAAGATATGGAGTGAGGCTCTTAATATAATCAGCTTATGAATAAAGCCAAAAACTATTTCTAACAAAAATTTAAACTATACCCAAAAGTCTCAATAATACAATTCTATAAACTACAGATATTTGCTTTCCACATTTTATTCCATGATTCTATAAATAAATACTCCTGAAAACTTTTCCCATACCAGTTAGGAGCCTGGTTTTGGTCTAGACAAGTTTTTCAAACTGTAAGTTTCAGACCATTAGTGGGTCATAAAATCAATTTCATGAGCAACAGAAAAATAGAAAAGTCCATTACATCTCTACTATATGTAAAGATAAGCACTTTAAACAAACAAACACACCAAAAACACTGCAGGGTTTGAACTCATGAACCTGAGATCAAGACCTGAGCTGAGATCAAGAGTCAGAAACTTAACTGACTGAGCCATCCAGGCGCCCCAAGATAAGCATTAGAGGCAAACCAGAAGAGACTCTTAATCATAGGAAACAAACTGAGGGTTGCTGGAGGGGAGAGGAGTGGGGGGATGGGGTAACTGGGTGATGGGCATTAAGGAGGGCATGTGATGTGATGAGCACTAGGTATTTTATAAGACTGATGAATCACTGACCTCTACCTCTGAAACCAATAATTATATGTTATTTATATATGTTAATTAATTGAATTTAAATAAAAATAAAGAAAAAAGAAAACTTGTTTTATGTACATACACACACACACACACACACACACACAGGTATACAGCATCATGATGTAAAAATGTGGGTCATGGTCAAAAAAATGTGTAAGCCAAAGATCTACATCAGTCCACTTGGTTCACCAATACACACAGGTAGCTCCTCTACTATTACTTCAAAAAAGTCCCTTAAACACTGTGCTCTTTCGGCTCCTCAAAACAAAACAAACAAACAAAAAAACTGTTGTTCATTTTTAAATAGCATTTCAAAATAGAATTGGTTCTGTGAAAACTGATCAGATTTCTAAAAATAATGATTTCCAAAGTACAATGAGGTCTGTGAAAAAAGTTTGACATTTTTTAGTTTTAGCATTTGGAAGATTTTAAATTGTTAGTAACTCATGTGTATAAGCATTATAGGTAAAACTGTGAAACAAAGCTCTTCAAGGATGGTATATGTTCATTCTGTACATATAAATGTATAAAAATGTTCACTTACAAGCAATGATTAAAAATATATGCAAAGTTCTACCTTAAACTTTCATCTTTAAATATATTGTATATTTTCAGATCTTTTATTTTTTATTATAATTTTCTCTCATGGTTAGACATGAGAACTGGAATTAAAGCCTTACTTAGTAAAGAAAGATATAAGCCAACCAATGATTTTTAGCAAATAAATACATGCACAAAATGCCTCTTGCTTCTAGAATCATACTGCAGTATTTGAGATTATTTTAAGTCCATCTATCTTACAATAAACTTGTTATTTGAGAGTTTCTGCAATCTATAGCTTTTCATAAAATTTCACCAAAACTTCCTTGAGAAAAATAATAGCGCATCAAGATAATTTTCAAAACGCTTTAATACAGGTCTTAGTTGCTCAAATCAATGGAATGTTCCCATCTAGGAAGAGGATTTAGACCCACTAACTCTGAAAAGCTAAACTGTGGTGAAGCTGTTTACAATCATCCATTCTTTGTGAATTCAGCTGCAAATTCAGAGGTTAGAAATGAGACACCACAGAAAAAACAATGCAACCCTAATACAGAACATTAGCAGCAAAGTCTGAATCATTACCTGTAATTAAGAAAGCCAAACAACAGGATTACTGATCACAAATTTAAAGAACTGAGACTGGGAGGTGGAGGGGTGGGGGTGGGGGCGACAACTTTCAGACAAACACTCCCCTGACTGAGCGCTAGAGGGCACTCCGAGGCGCCAGTGCCCGAAAGCGAGCAAGGGTGAGGAAACCCTCCAGCTCCAGAGCCCACCTCTCCCGGGGCACGTGCGGGGCGGCCTCCGCAGGAGGCAGGCTCAACCTTCCCACGTAGGCGTAGGCGGGACAGACGGCTGCAGAGTTCTGCTCACCCAAGCATTACAGGTTCCACAAAGCGTTCCCCCTCGTCAAGCAGATACTTACCTCAAGAGAAATGTTAAAGTAAGGCTTACGAGAAAAGCTATTCAGTGTAAGAGCGATCTTGGAGATAGAGGCAGTGGCGAGCTAGTTAACAACTCTAAATCTGTCAGCAGCACTTGACAAAGCCGAAAGGAACTGACTAAATCACAGCATGACTCGGAGCTGACGTCAATGTGTAGCTCGCTTGGAGTTTAACTTTTCCACTTCCCTGCCGAACACGATTCCAGGAAATGTAGTGACGTCAGCCCTTTGAACTCGATTAGCTGGGGTACAGGCCATTTTAAATACAGGAGGAAAGAAACAAGTAGGCACGCAAACACCCCTAACACGCTGGGTTTTCCTCTTCTGTTTTGGAGCAACATTTGTACACAACAATGAAATCGGAAGCTTAATTTTTTACAGGTTGAACAGTATGTATGTTTAACTTGTAGCTGCACTGGACTTGCAACAGGTTGCAGATGAAGTAACAGCTTATTTTAGTAAAGCAGAA
Source organism: Eumetopias jubatus (assembly GCF_037043125.1). Classification (NCBI taxonomy): domain Eukaryota; kingdom Metazoa; phylum Chordata; class Mammalia; order Carnivora; family Otariidae; genus Eumetopias; species Eumetopias jubatus. The sequence continues at coordinate 1,823,524 of NW_028274814.1, forward strand.
CGGAGAGAAAGACCGGATACTGCCTTGGTCAAATAAGCAATACGCTGAGCAAAAGAGCACTTACACTAAGATGCCTTCACAGAGTGTGCTGAATACATACAGATATATATTAAAAGAAACTTCTTACTCCTCAGCCACTAGAAAATTAATACTTTTTGAAACACTCAGAGGTCCCTAAGTTTTTCTACACTTCAAAATAAAATTTTCAGAATTAATTTAAATCTCTCTTTAAAATTCTTACCTGTTTCATCTCCAGTTACAGCCATGATGGGCTTCTGCATACAGAAGTGTCTTGTCTCCCCTACCACAGGTTGACAGAGTTCCAAACTAGCAAGCATGTGCAGGATAAGTAGGAGTAACTGACATCACAATGACATCACCAGCCTATCACTGCCATCAATTTGCTTTGTCACAGAGGAGCTCAATGAAACCAAAGCCCTATAAAAACCCTTCCTGTAATAAACCATATTAATGTTCTTGTTTCTCATTGTACATAGAAATCTGTTGAGATGGGCTCTGGCAAAAAAATGTCTCATTAGCATTAAGTTACAAGATTGTTCCTTATGGAGCAACTAACTTCTTTATTATTGTTCTGTCCAAGGTTTCTAGATAAACAAAGGGGGCATAAATTCTCTATTTTTTGTAACTCGTAGGAGAAAAAAACACATGGAGATTAAAACGACAACAAAAAAAAACTGACAATCAGCCCAGAAAAACATTGTGAAATATACAGAAATGTATTTCTTAAACACTTCTAAATTCATCAAGGAAGAAACACTCAGCCACCTTTGTTCACTTAACACAGTTTTATTTGCTGAACTATTTGCTACAGCACCATAAAACCCAGCTGTTCCCAAGGTGACACAGAATTTGCTAATTTCATTTGAAAGGAACAAATACTGACATTTAAAAAATTCACTGTGCCAAATATAGCAAGAACTACATAGCATTCTTCCATAAATATTAATTTGAACCATAGGGATTTGCTGTTTGACCTTTTTGGCCCACAAAAATACCCAACAATTTCATGAGGCTCAATCTAATACAATATTTTACTAAATTAAAATCCCTTGAAAAGAATTTGGGATTTTTAAAAAATTCATAAAGAAATCACAATTACTACTAGTAAATTTTTTAAATGTCAAATGTTATTTGAATCACTTAATGAAGAGGGCATGAAGAGCTAGATCACTATAGGAAATTTAACAATGGCAAGGTTAGATAAAAAAATTACCTCATGGTTCAACAGTATAAAAGACCTTAGTCTGGAAAAAAAGAAATGATTTGCATATCGATCTAGTGCACAATAATAGGTGACATGGCACTGAGACCTTTTACCTGTACCAGTGGGCTGAATAAAGCCCATTCCCTTATATGATTAGAATTCAACCTAACCTTATGACGATGATATTGATGTGCTTCTCCAGAGCACAGGAACGGAAGACATCTGGCTAAGTAAGAAAGTCTGAAGATCAACCTAGACATCAATCCCAAACAGAGGCTCCATGACAGACTCTCCTCCATCCCAGCCACACCTAAGGGTTTGGGTCCAAGAGTACTAGTCAATTTTATTACCAATTTCAGAAAATTCAAATTGGTTTTAATCTAATTTCTTTAAGTTGGCACTTAAGTGTTCAATAAATACTAGTGTAGAAAAAGGGTAGAGGAAGGAAAGGAAAGAGGGAAGTTGGTTGTTTGGTTGACGGCTGCTATTAGTAAAGTTTTAATACATTCCATGGACCAGATAAACTCCATTAACCAGCATACAGAACTAATAACATTTTTACAGAAGAAGCGTATTTCATTTTCACTTAATAAACGGTTTTATTAAACATTTATCATATGCCAGGGACTATGCTAAATACTAAGGATCTCTATCCAAACAGAAGTTACTATCTAGGCATGTCACACACGCCCTAAGGAGGTACTGTAGGAACTGACAGGATGTTATCTAAACCAGATCTGCAGGATCAGGGAAGGTTTCCTGGAGGAGGTACTAAGATGAAAACTGAATAATGCAAATGACTGACATAAGTGTTCCTGTCAGGGCAAACGGCTAAGTGTGAGGCCTTAGAAAGGAAGAGAGGGTGTGGCATAGCACAGGAAATGAAGAAATCCAGCACAGAGCTGCATTACAAAAGAGGGAGAAGTTGAGAGGGAAAAGTCTAGTAAAGGTGGCAAGGCCTAGATCAAGCAAAGATGTGGGCCATGTTAAAGATTTTGGACTAAGGGGCACCTGGGTGGCTCAGTCGGTTAAGCGTCTACTTTCAGCTCAGGTCATGATCCCAGGGTCCTGGGCTCCTTGCTCAGCAGGGAGCCTGCTTCTCCCCTCTGCCTGCAGCTCCCCCTGCTTGTGCTCTCTCTCACACTCTTTCTCTGACAAATAAATAAATAAAATCTTAAAAAAAAAAAAAGATTCTGGACTTTGTGTTAAGTAACAAGAATTCACTGAAGAAATCTGAATAGGAGGCTGACATGATTAGATGTGAACTTTAGAAATACCACTCTGAATTGCCGAATTGAGAGTATAATGGAAAAAAGAAAAGGTTGGAGGCAGAGACATGTTTTTAAGAAATATTAGTAGTTCCCAGAATCATTAAGAGGGATGAAGAAAGGGAGCCTGAACTTTCAGGAACAATTCTCAAAAAACCAGGCCCAGAAGGGATCTGCCACCTCTGGCATGATTAGAAGATCAGAAAACTCCACAACTACCAACACCAGGGCAGCGACCTGGCAGAGGGGATGACACGTCGGAGCGGATGGCAGCTGAAGTAGGAGCGGACAGCAGGGTGGAAGGGTGAGGGGTTTAGCTGGGAGGAAGAAGGGATGACACAGGTTTCTAGCCTGAAGCAACAGGTTGGACAGGAGTCCATTACTGAAACAGGGTAAACAAAAGGAGAACTAGGGTGGGGAAAATGGATGTGACTTTGGACTTAGAGAGTCAAGAGATGTGCGTGGGACCTCTAAGTAGCTAGCTGGAGTCAGGGGCATGGTCACAGTGCACGGACGCCACAGGCAGGGATGAGGTCATCCAGGGAGAGTGCTCCAGTCAGAAGGAAGAGGGCCCAGGACGCAATCTTGACAAACAGCAGCTAACACGGAAGAGGTGAGCAGAGGAAGATTAGGCCAACCAAGGAAAGAGATGTAGGAGAGAGAGAGAGAAAAAACTGGTAAGAATACAGTATCGTGATGGGAAGTGAAGGAAGCAGAAGTCAATAGTGTTAAATACTGCTGAGGGATCAATCAAGATAAGGACTGAACTCGCAAAGAAATCACTGTGATCTGTGAACGGAATGACAGGACGAAAGGTGACAGAGTAAGTAACACAAGAACGCCAACTGACCATCTATTTAACATAGAAGTAGAACTCCTACCCACCATTATTTTAAGGAGAAGAGAAAAGGAAAGGAAAAGAAAAGGCAAGGAAAGGGAAAGATTAAAAGAATACACAAGGACTCAAGATTGGAAGGGGAAAAACAAACGCCTTACTTGTATTTGATATAAACATTCACTTACCAACCCAGATAGATTCACAAAGAATGAGCACATTATTAGAAATAATTTCACCTTGGCACGATGAATAAATAAAAAACTTTTTAACAAGTCAGTAATATTTCTCTACAGCAGCAAAGACGAGGAAATGTATCGTTCATAATAGCAAAAAAAACCTTCAAGCATTTAGGAACTAACTTAACAAAGAATATAAAAGACTTCCACGGAGAAAATTTTAAACTGTTAAAAAGTTAAAATAAGATCTAAATAAATGAGACATCCTATGCTTTGGAACAGGTCAATTTAACATTATAAATACCTCAGTTCTTCCTCACCCTTGTGCACTGTAGGAATGTAGATCGGTGCAACCACAATAGCAAACAGTATGGAGGTTCCTCAATAAATTAAAAATAGAACTACCCTATGATTCAGCAATCGCACTATTGGGTATTTATCCAAAAAAAACCCAGAAACACTAATTGAAAAGATATATGCATCCCCGTGTTCCCTGCAGCATTATTTACAATAGCCAAGATATGGAAGCAACTGGAGTGTCCACTGATAGATGACTGGATAAAGAAAATGCAGTGTGTACACACGCACACACAAACACACATAATTATTATTATATCATAAAAAAGAAGGAAATCTTGCCATTTGTGACAACATGGATGGAACTTGAGGGTATTATGCAAAGTGAAGTGAGTCAGTGAAAAGACAAATAACGTATGATTGTACTTACAAGTGGAATCAACAATGAAAACCCCGGACTCAGGGATACAGAGAACAGATGGGTGGCTGCCGGAGATGGGGAGGGGGGGTGCTGGCAGGGAGGGGTGTACAAATGGAAAATGGGAGGTGATTAAAGGTACAAACTTCCAGTTATAAATAAGTCCTGGGGATGTGATGCACAGCATGGTGGCTGTAGTTAATAATGCTGTGCTGTTTGAAAGTTGCTGAGAGACTTAAGTCTTAAAAGTTCTCGTCACAAGAAAAAAACAATCTGTAACAAGGTGGTGGTGGATGTTAACTAGACTTACTGATTTATTGTGGTGATCACTTACTGCGTCTCAACGAATGTCAAATCATTATGATGTACACTTGAAACTACTTGTCATATGCCAATTATATCTCAATTTAAAAAAAGACTTCAGTTTCCCCTAAATTAATCAATACATTAAATTCAACCGCATTGGTTTTACTATTATATTTTTATTATTTAGAAACTCAAATATATTCTAAATGCATACTGAAGAATAATGGCTCACATAAGCTATAACAGCACTAAAAGAATTTTTTTTTTTAAAGATAAAAAAGGGAAACTTTTCCTGTGACGTAACAAACCAGTATGGTACTGGCATATAGAAAAGGAGACCAATATCGGGTGCCTAGGTGGCTCCGTCAGTTAAGTGTCCCACTCTTGGTTTCAGCTCAGATCGTGATCTCAGGGTCATGGGATCGAGCACAGCACAGAGTCTACTTAAGACTCTCTCTCCCTTTGCCCCTCCCTCCCGCTCTCTTTCTCTCTCTAAAATAAATACGTAAATCTTAAAAAAAAAAAAGAAAGAAAGAAAAGGAGACCAATAGTACAGAATAGAGAGTTCTGAGACAGATCCAAGTGTATATGAGAACCTACTGTATAATTAAGATTGCCCCATAAATTAATGGGGAAGGACAAACCATGAGTAGGGGAAAACTGGCTCCATATATGGAGAAAAATGAAAATGAATTCCACCTAATACTATATACAGAGGTGAAACTCAGGTGGACTAAGGACAAAAATGTGAAAGGTAAAACTATAAAGCTAATATAATTATTATAGAAAAATATCTTTGTGACTTATAGAAGAAAAAGAGTTCCTAAATAAAATCCCACAAGCACAAAACTCATTAGCCTATTATCTATGCAAAACATAAAAAATTTTTAAAGCTCTTCTGGTGAAAATACCAGGTTTTTATATGGAAAATCCATATAAAAAAGATAAATTAGAAGAAATGATGATTATGGTTATTTAGACATAGAGGGTTCATGAGAATCAGGGGAAATAAAGCAGGTGGCTTTGGTTTTACAATTAAAAGAAAACAAAGTATTAGGTAAGTACCATGAATTTGTTTTACCTCATATATGGAGTGGAACCACCACCCAGTTCTTCATACACTTTTGTTATAGTCCACATTAACCCCCAAAATACCCAAGAGTAAAGCTAATTATCAAGAGATCCATCAATCAGAATCTGCTTTTTTCCATACTTGCAAGACTTTCAAACCAAAAGAACGAATATTATTCCCTTTAAAATTAGTGCTACATCAAATACTAACTCCTAAGCAAATGCTAAGAGGAATAGAGTTAAATAAAAACATAGGATTTTTGCAAGCTGTATTAAACACATTATAGTTATTAGAAGCAAAACTGAATGAAATGAAAATAACGTATAACTTGAATTTAATTGAAATCTTAGGTTACCCTAAAAGCTTAGGGTTACATCCCAAATGTTTTATTTTACTACTTCCATATGAAGTAGAATGGGTACCTGACATTTAAATATACTAGAACAGTCTAGAGAAAAAAATATCAGCACTTGCTTTGGAATGAAATGTCTAGAAATTAGACTTGAGCATAACATCTGGGGAAAATCCCCAATTCAGTGCACTACGCATTGAATATTTAACTCCTTGTACACTAGGTAATAAAAACTATGTATTAGGTACAACATTTATAGCCCCCAAATGAAGATTATTTACTTAATTAGAAAATTCATTCACGTGTCCTGTGTCTTTTTTCCCATCATGCTATTCAGAATGGAACCTTTCTTTAGAGCCAAAAAAACCCGCTGAAAAGTGAAAATCATATAATTTAACGTGTTGTTGAATGTACTAAAATAAGTGCCCCCCCCCAAATCTGCCACCTGTATATTTCAGAAAACTATAAAATCACCACTAACTGATGTGATATAGGGACGCCCAGGTATTCTAAATGTATGAGATTAATAAAATATACCTTGAACAACAACCTGGCTGCCTGGGACAAAGAACTGCTGTGTGCCGTCAGCTGACTGTGCTGCATACTGTACAATTGTAGCACCTGGCGGAGGAGCTCCTGAATTTGTCATTGTTAATGCCTGCAGTCCCTGAACACCATCAGATCCTGGGTTAGAAATCTGGATTGTTCCACCTTGGGCTATAGCAACTTAACAGAAAAAGAAAAGAAATATTAGAGAATTTCAAGATTCACTTGTAATAATCCCATATTGGAAGAATGCACTGTGGCTCTGTTAATTACCAACTGTCAGTTTACCCTTATTTCTCTAGGCTGAATTGATAAGGAGATACTTCTTCATAGGACAACACTCTGAAAAAGCTCATAAACACTTGAAAATATCTTATATTCAGAATTATTTGAAATTCATAGAACCCATGGAGTTTGCCTCCTCCCTAGTATCCATCCAGCTAAATTATTGAAGAGAAAGAGTGGAGATGAAGACAGGGAGGAAGACCAGCTTCTTTGTTTTCTCCATTCTCTCAGATGTTTTTAGTTATAGCTAAATAGCATTCTTCTAACATTTAAAAAGTAGTCAGTAAAATTCCATCGAGCATCACAATTACCATGAACTTATACCTTCATTCAGCTAACTACTTCTCTAATTTATCATCAAAAGAAAGTAGCTCTTTGTATGGTGATTAACATAACAATAAAAAATAAAGTAGCTCTTAATGGAATATATATTACTATATATTTTGGTTTTAAAGCTTAAGTCTACAAAATTATAACCTTTACCATTTTGACTATGTCAGGAGAACCCTGAAATATAAAACGTTAAGTTGCAAAGGATCTTAAAATATAACTATTGAAAGAATTTGTCCTACAATATTTACCTCTACCAAGTGTCTTGAATAACTGCAGCTCATGGCAACAAATAGGAGGTGGACTTCCTCTAAACACTGAGACTTGCCAGTCATGTTTAAAAGTTAACATATTAACCAAAAGTTTCCAAAAAAGAACTGATCAAATGTTTTGTTTTTAAATTTCACTCTAATAGACAAAGAGGCAGTTTAAAATATCTGAGAGTTCTGTATACTTTAACATAAATATTATGACTCCATGGTTTAAGTGGAACCAAAGGCTATGCTTTCAAAAAAAAAAATCACATATAAACTAGCTCATTAGATTTACAATGAAGATAACGACACATCAGAACAACACAACACATATAAATCAATGTAAATGCCTTACAGGAGTGTTACATAGTGTGTCAAAATGTATGTTGAATATTTCCAACATATTCCCTAATGTTTTCAACTATCGAAGCAAAGGTCCATTTAGGTGGAACACCTGATCGTATAAACCTGTCCGAACTACTTGGAGAGAGTAACAATAAATCTTTAGTTCCTTGACCTGAGGCCTAACACAGAAAGATGGGTTAAGCATTTTGAAAAAGATTTCTGCAAGATGCATTCTGTGTTTTCGTTCTTTGACAGGCCACCATTAGGATAGAATTGACAGAAACTTAAGAATCAGTTACAGACTATCAAAGATGCTGAGGTTGAAAAACTTATGTAATATCACTTCCTTTATCTGGCTCACGTAGAGCATCACATTCTGTACACATTTTAAAAAACAAGATTTTAGGAGTCTCAGGATTCACCCTTTATAACAAAAGGGTTTGGAAAGAAACCTAACTATGCCTACTTTCTTAAAAGAGGTGTATGAAAGAGAAGAGATATTGCTTCCTCAGATCTTCATGACTGGACATGAATGTATTTCATATGTTATCATTTATCTGAATGTGTTTTCAGTTGATAATTAGTTTGGTGTTATAGAAATAGTGCTTTCGAAGCAGACAGAGGCAGTGTAACCACAATATGGAAGAAGCACAAAGCCTAGCATGTAGTGGGCACTCAATAAATGATGAATGAATGGCTATCATTTCCTCAAGACAGACTACATCATAAATAACTTGAGCCACTTGTGACTCTAGAAGAGTTAAATAAAATACAGCTTCAAATTCTAATTACAGAACTTAATTTTCAATGCCAATACAATTAACAAGCTTTGGGACTGGTAAAAAATCTAATGTGAGAGTAGTTGCTGCCTAGGGTAAGAACATGAAATAGGTAGATAACAAAGACCCTTACTTTTTTTTCTTTTCATATTTCTTTTTTCCCACCCTTTACTTTTTTCAATAATGTTTCCTCTTAGTTCCAACCAAACTTCTTTGCTTTCACACATACTGTGAAAAGCTGATATATAAAGAATCTGTTCCTCTCATCATTTTATTTTCTGGTCAAGTCATTATATAATTAGTGAAAAACAAAAGCTAAACACACACACACACACACACACACACACACAACACACACACAAGCTAGCTCTAGGGGAAAACATTTCTACTGATAAGTCTTGTACTTTAACCTCGCTTTTATTTTTTATACCAAAGGCACTTTTGATTTTGGCATTATGAAATGACAGAGGACCTTCCCATTCAAAATATTACCTCTCATTTAACAATAAACAAGATTTCCCAAAGCTTCAGGATACTAGAATTAGGTCTTGTGTATGTGTGTGTGTGTGTGTGTATTCAAGATTTGAAGAGGAAACTTTTCAGGTTACAAAATATTCAAGGATAGCAAAATATGTGTTTTCAGTAAACACATATCAAGATAAATAGTGAGAAAAATTAAGATGAAATTAACTGAATGAGATTAGTCACATCTTTTGTTTTACTTATTTTTTTTTAAACTTATGGAAATTTGCTAGCAAAGTAGAAAGAATTTTGTGTCACCTATTTTCCTTGCCCACACATCCCCAGCCTTTATTTTTTTTTTGTCTGGAGTATTTCAAAACAAATCCCAGACATCATATCTGGTTAATCATTTTTAAATAAAATGGCCCATATGAAGGCCATTAGTAACCAATGAAGATAAAATACGTTTGTATTTCCTACCAATTTTACTTTGGGGACCTAGGCTTTATCAATGATTTCTTAGACTGACACATGCAACTGAGGCATAAAAGCTTATACCTATGGCCTCACTGCTGATCACAATGAAGAGTCCGCACTGGTCTATGAAGACTGATTGGGACTCAAACACAAGTAAAAGTGTTTTTATTTTATAAGTCAGAGAAAGACATGTATCATATGACCTCACCGATATGAGGAATTCTTAATCTCAGGAAACAAACTGAGTTTGCTGGAGTGGTGGGGGGTTGGGAGGGATGGGGTGGCTGGGTGATAGACATTGGGGAGGGTATGTGCTATGGTGAGCGCTGTGAATTGTGCAAGACTGTTGAATCACAGATCTGTACTTCTGAAACAAATAATGCAACATATGTTAAGAAAAAAGAAAAAGAAGAACATAGCAAAGGGGAAGAATGAAGGGGAGTAAGTCGGAGGGGGAGACGAACCATGAGAGACGATGGACTCTGAAAAACAAACTGAGGGTTCTAGAGGGGAGGAGGGTAGGGGGATGGGTTAGCCTGGTGATGGGTATTAAAGAGGGCACGTTCTGCGTGGAGCACTGGGTGTTATGCACAAACAATGAATCATGGAACACGACATCAAAAACTAGTGATGTAATGTATGGTGATTAGCATAATAAAAAAAATTTTTTTTAAAGTTTTTATTTTAGATTATATAAATGCTGATTTTCCTCTTTTAAGTAATCCTTAATAACATTAGTTTGATAAAATAATCTAAATTGAATTAAATTGAACAGCTAGATTATATAATCAATTAAATTCTACTTCAACATCCATTATTAATAGATTCAAGCCTGCTAGTATGTTATTGCTCATAATAATGGTGGGTGGAGGTTAGGCTCTGTTGTCCTAGTTGTTCTGGGAGTTAGCTTTTTTTCCCCTCTCAAGTCTCAGATAAGCTATTCCCCATAACTAAATAGGTCACTCTATACCCACAGGTTGAATGTTGGACATACTGACCTTACATTAAGAGTTTGTCTAGATAGAGTGTAAATCACTAATTTACTAAGTATTTTTCTACTAAGTTGGTTTTAGTGGTTACACAAATGTCTCTATGTACATCCTTATATAGTCATTGATTTAGTTTCGAATCAGTATTAACCCAAGTATGGTTTCTCCATCCCCAACTTACCATACATCACAGTAACCAGGATGACATATCAACTAGTGTAGGCAATAAATTCTTTAAAAATTCCTAGTTTACAAAACTGTATTTAAAAAATCTGTTACTTCTACTCATTGCCATTGAGCACTCCTCTCCCAGAGCTATTAATATCATAGAAATAAGAAAATATTATGTGTGGGATGAAAATTTGAGAATTTTGGCAAAAAATTTTGTTTTAATTAAAAAAGCAATATTTTAAAGTTTTGTATGATCAATAAAGAAAGAAGAAGAGAAAGATAAGGGTGGAAAACTAAAAAAACAAAAAACAAAAAACAAAGAGTTCATGACCAAATGGGGAAGGAGTAGAATTTATTTAAATTAAGATTTCATCTGACTTTTCATTTGATACTAACATCTTTGTAATCCTAACCCTGTATATATGAGCTAATTCAAACACATAAACATATAAATGTTTAATTATAATTTAAAACCATCTTTATTCCAAATTACAAAAAAGATTCATAAATAAAACTTCACTGAATTAACTTTATAAAGAACAGCAGACCTTATGCCAGTGAATTCTCAAATTTAAATTTAAAAAAGTGAGCGCGGAACAGAACCTGTGAGTACCTGTGCCTTAAAAACCACGAGGTTCATACAGCTGAAGAGAGACTAAAATAACCTCGTGCTATAACAAGAATAGCAACACCAAGATTAAAAAGCCAGATTTACATTAAGCAGATACCTTCTATGTTTGCTTTGAAAGTTACCTTGGGAAAATATAAGCAAAGTCACTACTAAGAGTTATAAATACAACTGCATTTACTTTAGAATGTGTACACCTATCATGCAAATTCCTTTTATGGTGTTTATTCATAGGAGTCTCCTGAGAATTCTGAATTCTTTAAGTAGCCCACAAAGTTCACACAGATCTCTTTTTATAATGGTGGATTTTGGATTGACCCACTTACCTTTAGTGTATAAGAATTCCAACCCATAAAGATGGGTTAATAGAGATTCACTCTAACAAGGTTCCTAGTAAAATAAAGTAGGGACAAGCAAAGAGACAAGGGACATTTAGAAAATAAATAATCTTGGGTGATAGTCCTTAATTGGTAAGGGAAGAGGTCAGATATAGCAGAGTGATGGATGAAAAAAAAAGGCTTTGTCTTTAGAGAAAATTTAATGAATTAGGAAACTGCAAACGTTTAAATTTCTGTAGTTACTTTTACTATGTTTATGAAATTCATTCCCATTTAATGCAGATCTTAAATGTCTTATGCAACAAGTAACATTCTTTGCTAATTCTGAGATTATCTGAACTGCTATCTTTCAGAAATATTCTCTTGAGACAAAACAAATTTTCTTTGGCCAGAATGACTTAACTGGCTTACAGCAAACCCATCACTAAGATCTGTACTTCCAGTAAAGATTTTGCAAGTATAGCTTACTTTCTTGGTGTTGCAATAATGAATCCCTGTCTGTTTAGAGTTATTTTTACTACTCCCAGGGAGTAGACTATTCTAACTTTCACTTCTTAGTTTTTGTGAGTTTTTCAAAAGTTGAAAAAATAAGGCCAACTTCTGTCAAATATCTAACTTTTGACTATTAAAAATATAACTGATTGTATATGAGAAAGCCTGAGTACGCTCAATTTTATTTTATTTCTTCAACCTTGACACACACAGTCCTTTAGTTCTTTTTGTTTTTAACTCCAACTACCTCATTATACTAAATTAAAAATAAGTAATCTAAGATAATAATCTTTGAAAAAAAAACAAAGCAAAGCTTGGGGGAAAGTCATCCATAAATAAAAGTTGAAGAAAGAATTAAACCTACAAAAACACATTTTACAATAAAAGGTTATGAGAGGGTCTCAAAAACAGATACATGCAAATAACCCAGAATAATCTCCAGAAATTCTAGTAAAATAAAAGTCTAAAAACCAAAGGACACCAGTAATTATTTTGTTTTTTAGATATCCAGGAACAACATTAAAACATTAATATCTGTTAAGATTCCTACTAAGAAATCTGATTAATGAAAATGGATCTTGTGTATGTGTAAATATACATCTACCCTCCAATCAAAGTAAATGTCTTTTAAACACTTTTAATGTTAGTATTCACCTCTCAGAAGAAAGAATTATCAACACAAGTGTCACTAAACGTCTAAGAGATGCATTTTTAGCAAAGGCAGTCATCACTTTTCATGAAGCAATAAAAATGGCAACTTCTACCTGCAGAGAGCACATACAGAATAATCACAACTTTTAATACCCGCCAGGATCATATTGTATGGGTCTAAATTAAGAAACCTCAGTAAGAGACAGTCCATGACCTCTAACGTGGCAAACAGATAAACATCTAACTTCTAAACTTTCGATTTGCTGTTCTCAACCGTAACTCCTGACTCTACTCCCATCACCCTGCACCCACAGTGACATCAGTCTCCTGCCAGGCTCCTGCTGCAAGTGCATGTACTCAGAGCACAAGAAATACAGGCTTTGCTGCTACCTGGAAGTAAAGTTCACATATGAGACACTGCCTTACATTTCTATTTTGTGTCAAAAATAGCATGTCTGTTTTCTACCACTTTTCCCTATTATTTCCTTTTGTCCTCACACTAACTCCAGAGTTTGGCAATTTTAGTACTACTCCCACTTCAAAGACCCCAAGATGGGAAAATAAAACTTCTCTATCTGATCCAGTTAGTGAATGGCAGGACCTGGAGCCTTCCCCACATCACTTCTAGCTTCAACGTTCTCTCAACCCAATGTTTTCACAATTTCAAAATTTCAACTAATAACCTAGGCAAAACAACCTACAGCATCCCCTTCCATATCACTTGTACAGAGATCACCACTTCTATAAATTCCTAAACAGTGTTGGGATATGCCAAAGAAATGTTTAAGATGAAAGCATCTTAGGGACGCCTGGGTGGCTCAGATGGTTGAATGTCTGCCTTCGGTCAGGTCATGATCCCAGGGTCCTGGGATCGAGCCCCTCATCGGGCTCCTGGCTCGGCGGGGAGCCTGCTTCTCCCTCTCCCTCTGCCTCTCCCCCTGCTCATGCTCTCTCTCTCTGTCTCAAATGAATACAAAAAAAAAATTAAGATGAAAGCATCTTAGGTCACCCCCCAAATTTTAATGAGTCTTAGCATTATTTCATCAGTAATTTCCAACCTTTTTCCTATCATGCCACAAATAGAAAATGATAGTATGTGTACAGCCCACTGCTTAAGACCAGACCTGAAAAACCAGGAGTTTCCAGCAGCTCCAAACTCTGCCCAGCCACTCCAGGGAGTACGAGGAGCCCACACTCCTCTACCTCCGTGCTGCTGTGCAGAGGCCTGCCAGCTGGCAAACCTTGATTTACACCTCTAAAATTCCCACCATCTATTCCCGCTGGGCCAGACAGAAAGGTATAGAAATCAGAGAAGTAATAAAAAAAAAAAAATTTACAGCAAAACCTCAAGATCTAACACTTTACAGAGACAGTGGAGAGTTTCCTTTTGCTAACATTGACTTTGGGACATGCCCACTCGGCACCCCTTAGAGGCTGTGGGCAAATTATACCCCAGTTCTGCTAGGTATCATGGTAGGAGCTACCTGAAGAGCCAGAATTGTCAAATGAGAATTAGTTTAATACTGTAAATCTACTACCACCAAAATAAAAAACTCTAAAAAACTAACAACTAGGTAAGATCTTCCCATATATTAAAGAGTACCCTTTGCTTTAACAGCCACATCTTAAAGACTTGAGAGTTTTTCTAGGTATTACTATTTTTTAAATAAGGGAAAACAGAAAACGTATCTAAAATTTTACCATCATATTTAAACCAACACAGTATCTAATACCACACATATTCCATTACCTAAGTAGCTTTTTTTTTTTTAAATCTTTTTTGTCCTTTTTCTGGCTTTTCCTCTCCCTTTTTGCTTTTCTTCCTAGCTCTTGTTTTTTACTAAAGCATTTTTATGTATATCAAATGTACTTGATTTGAGAAAAAAAATCAGTGCTTTAATTAGAGTAAAAAGCACAGGATTAACAACCCATTAAAATGCACAAGACTAAATGTGAATGTATCTGTTTATTTACAGCTTTTGATGTTTAAAATTTCAAATAAAATGATCTGTCCAATTGCTATAGCTTTAAAAAATAAATCATTTTTCCATTCTCTTCTAGAAAAAGCTGCAGCACAAATTAACAAAGAGTAGTGAAAACATAATTACATTTAAAACATAATTTAGGAAACATTATGTACCTCTTTCAGATTAGTAAGCATAATATGTAACTGTTGGTAACAAAAGCCAACAAGAATGAAATACAGACATTTATATCTTATGTTTGCATGCATCTTATAAAGACAACAAAAAACAGTAAGTTTTAAATTTTTACCAGACATGAATATAAACATATAAATAGGCAAAGCCTCCCTTTATTTTTACCCAAAATTTTTCTTCTATACTCAGTAAAATATTTTTACTTTTCAAAAAGTATATGACAGCTGTCAGTACAAATCTCTCACTTCTTTAACATGTACTTTTCATTCTATGATACACACAGTTTAGATATTGCGATGCATTTTAAAATGGAACAATTGAATGCCAAACCCAAGCTGCTTCAATGTAACTAGAGAAGACTTAAAGCTAGCACTGTATCATAGCGAATTGCAGCATACATACTGTATTGCCCCGTGCTAGTCTGATATATGCTAGTCGGTACTGCCATGGTAGCGATGTTAGGTGGCGTTCCTTCTTCCTCTGATTTTTCTTCTTCAATCTTGGGAACACCAGGCACGTCAGAGGAAAGTTCATTCAGTATTTTTCTAAAACATAATTTGACAACAGAAATAATCAAGATATATGAATGAGATTTAAGACAGAAAAGCTATAATGGAAGAATTGTTTGATACATAATCATTCTCTCTTTTTGGAAAAGGTATCATTATAGTAGGAAACTTAAATAACTTACCGATAAGAGGGTCTTCGTGAAAGGATTTCTCTACGTTTATGAGAATCAATTACACCTTCTGATTCTGCAGACTCATCTGTCTCTGCAATTGTTGCTACCTACAATACAAGAGTTTCTGAAATGCATCATAAAATATATGATCTCCTTCATTCAAAAAATGGTGCTTAAGGTTCTAGGTGTGCAGCACTAAGCCGGGTGCTGGGAAAGCATCCAGCAACAGAACACACTGCACCTGCACTACTGCAGCTCACACCTGGCTTAACAAAGGGAGCAAAGACACTCACATTTCAGCTGCAGAGCAGGTATGTGTGGACAGGAATGGTTCGGATAATAAATGCTACAGAAAGGCAAATGAAAGTGGTTGGCATGGCAGGTGAAGCTTCACAGGAAAGGACTACCCACATGTAAGATACTGAAGACTTAAGATCTCCACCCTTAACCTACTCTTAGAAATCCAGCGGGGATTGAGTGAGCTAGTGACAGAGGCAGAAAAAAGCATCTCAACCTCACTGCCCTCTTCACAATACCTCAGCTGACTTGAGTCGGGTCTTCAAACTAGACATTAGATAGGTTCAGAGAAGCAAACAAGTAACCAAGCCTGATTAAAGTTAGGATTTATAGGACAAGAAGTAGGGTGGGGCTTGATGCTGCTTAAGTCTTGAAGGTCAAAATAAGGAATTTCTCCTCAAAAGAAAGATCAGAGTTTTAAGCATGATTTCATTTTTCGAGTCACATAATAATCACAGGATTTCCTTCTTTTTTTTTTAATCACAGGATTTCAAGGAAAGTCTGAAAACTAAAATAATGAGTCTCTACAATAACATGATGGCTCTCAATATACTTTGCCATTATCATTCAGGGCTTAGGGTAGTTCTGAGTTTATAAAACTCACTTAATATTACAATAACACAAGAATTTGATTTGGGCAAAATAAAAAAAACTTGTTTAAATGTCAACAATGCAAGCAGGAATATATATTCTTGAAGCACACTGAGGTACATAATGTTCACTTACACACAGTTTAGATATTGCGATGCATTTTAAAATGGAACATAAGACCATGCATTTCTGGTCATGGACACCCTACACATAAGCATAGGCACCAATGAATAGAACTTAGAAAAAATGTTGCAATCAACAATCATATATCATCAACAAACATTTATCACTTTACACTGGGCTTTCACACATCTCTCATAAACTCATAACAATCCCCCTATGTGAGGTAGGATACTATTTTACCCACTTCAGAAAGGTGAAAGCTGAAGTTCATGCAGACAGATTAAGTGACGACCATTGTTCAACAAACAGGAATTCTAAGACAAGATCTACTGGCACTTACGTCTACTAAGATAATTAAATCACCTACTTAACAAAATCCAAAAAAGCCTACTGAAAATAAGATAATACTTTCTTCCAATAGCAGCCGGAAATATCTAGAGCAGAAATATCTGCACCCCAATAAAAGTCATAATTCAAAAAGGAGAATGGAAGAATTTTCTTGTTCTATAATTAGGGTCAGAAAAAGAAACTCTTGGAATCAAGGGTCATTATGGGAAAAAGAGACAATGCTAAGAATGATTCTTACTCTTTTGAAAAGATACCTGTGTAGCAAAGCTAACTAAGCTTTTAATGCATGTGGATTTATTACTTCAAATATCAAGTTGCAACCTTATTCTGCAATAAACGGTAGCCAAACATGCAAGGGACAAGACTGATTACGTGTGCACACCCTTGTTTTCCTCACCAATCTTTTTGTCATCAACTATGTTCAAATAATTTCAACATCTAAAGGATAATAACTGACCTAAAAAAGGAACAGAAATAAATTCAATAACCAAGAAAAGTATGCTTTGAAAAACGCATTCTTACACCTATCAGAATGGCTAAAATCAACAGAAGAAACAATAAATGTTTGTACGATGTGGAGAAAAAGGAACACTGGCACACTGTTGGTGGGAATGCAAACTGGTGTGGTCACTCTGGAAAACAATGTGGAGGTTCCTCAAAAACTGGAAAATAGAATTACCCTACAATCCAGCAATCACACTACTATTTACCCAAAGAATATAAAAACACTAGTTAAAGGGATCCCTGAAGACTTATGTTTATAGCAGCATTATTACAAGAGCCAAATTGTGGAAGCAGCCCAAGTGTCCATCAAGTCGATGAATGGATAAAGATGTGGTCTATACAGACAATGGAATATTACTCAACCATAAAAAGAATGAAACCTTGCCATTTGCAACTACATGGGTAGAGCTAGGGAGTATAATAATGGTAAGCTAAATACGCCAGTCAGAGAAAAACAAATACCACATGATTTCACTTATGTAGAACTTATGAAACAAAACAAGCAAAGGGGAAAAAAAATAGAGACAAACCAAGAAAGAGACTCTTAACTATGGAGAACAACTGATGGTGACCAGAGGGGAGGTAGGTGGGGAGATGGGTGACATAGGTGATGGGGATGAAGGAGTGCACTTGCTGTGATGAGCACCAGGTGCTGTGTGGAAGTGCTGAATCACTATATTGTACACCTGAAACTAATACTACACTGTGTGTTAACTAACTGGAATTAAAATAAAAACTTTAAAAAATTCATACTTAATTTACATCTATTGATGCAAAAAAATGTTTTAGCTTCAAGAAATGTTGAGGATCTGTGATCAACTCTGATAATAATAAATTTAAAAACATATCTCTGGATCACAACCATAATAATCATGTCTACAAAAACCAAGGTTTTATCTGAGAGGGGCTGGTGATGTAGAAGCATAATACCAAGGTAACAATAATACTTATGTTTCCTACAAGTTACAGATATTGAATTAAAAATAAACTTAAACTTCCACCTACTTACTAATGTACTTATGAAAACAGTAATCTTTATATGCTGTGTTTATCAGACATCTTCAAAGAATCCTCAAAATATTTTTAAGCACCACTGGAGAGCTTAGCTAAATAAATCTGAGTCTGAGCACAGAGCAACGACTCAAAGAATTACTCATCTGGCAATTACTCATCCTGTAAATTAAGAGCTAACAACAAAACTGCAACTCTCTAGTCAAATCTATGTATCTAGCAGGGCGCAATGCACTTCACATGGGAAAAGGAAATTCCTCCAAATTTCTAATAAAAAGAATTAAGCATACATAAAGGAAAAGATGATAAATTAATAAAAGGAAAAAAAAAAAAACAAACCCTGAAGAAAGTCAAGAACAAATCACCCAGGAAGGCAGCTGACCTGAACAGTCTGTATCTGTGGTGACTGAATAACCGATGGCTGTGGTGTGTGAATTACTCCCTGGACATGTACAGTCTGGTCCGAAGGTAACTGTACTAGAGTTACAGCGGGGGAGCCTCTTCTGGTGCCTGATCCAGCTACAGAAACCTGCAAAAATGATCACCACTGAGGATTAAGGCTGGCTCATTTTCTGTTTTGGTTTGTAAAAGAAATACCATTCACTATTATGACGGGCCATTTTTTCCTTTCTTTCTCCTGCTTCTAAGAAATGACTACACTGGGCTACTTACCATTAGGAGGTGGCTACTGTCCTGGAACAGTCATTCTCTGATGTGACAGATATTAAAGAACCCATGCGCCTCACTTTCGGTTCCCATGCTTCGATGGCTAAGAATGTTCCAAGCACAAAGTTCTAAAGCAGTTAAACTACCTCACTACGACCTCACCACTATTAACAGTGAACCCTTATTAGGCCAGAGTATAAACTACCCTCTTCAACTTCCTGAGAGAAATTGGAGACAGAACTTAAATATGGTAAATTATTTTTTAATAAATGAAATGTTCGAAATAGGATATTCTGGTATTACTTCAGATGCAAGCTAATGCCTTGTCTTTTATACTAATGAATATCACAGTTACTTTTATGTCCCCATAATCACAAAAAAGGCACAGGCCAGAGGAATTCCAAGGACTTCTCATGCCCTTAATGTGTCTAATCCAGGGAAAATGCATGCCTTAGATCTGGGATGTCCCTCTTACAGCTTTCCTTCCTGCTACCTCCAGCATCTAGAGAAAGGGCCAAAACCATCCCTTAGCTTGTACAAAGTACAACCATCTCCCAGTACCCCTGAGCGCTTTCAACAGAGATCCTTACCAGCAAAACACAGTACTTCGACCCCCTGGATTCAAAACCTGCCAAGTTTGCTAATTAGTCAACAATCCTACGGGCAGGCCAGTGTAATCTTAGAAACTTTCCTTCATTTTACTGTTTCACTCACTATTCATTATGACTTACTCAAGAGTCAAAGACTTTGGAAATGAAATAAGTGAAATAAACTACCAGTTTCTACCATGAATGGTAGCAGAACCACAAGCTCTAAAACAAACTTTGAAGGAAGCCTCTGTATAGGGCCTCACTTTAAGAAACACCAATGATTTCCAATCTACTTATACTTTAAAACAATTATTAAAATCTGGGCTTATAACAAATAATTATAAGATTTACTTATAAGATCATTTCCCTTAGAAAGCAAGCTTCTTTGGTAATCCAAAAGTAAAAATCTTTCATCCATACAAGAGAACCTGTGTGATGAGCATTGTACTAGGTGCACTAGGGTAGAAAGTAAAATTGATAAAACTAACACCTAAGAAACAATAGCACATCAAGCAGTATAGAACGAGTTGCTCCATTGTACAGCCCATGAAAGTCATGGGCATACAGAACAGAAAGATCAGAATGAGTCTGAACAATAAGTACAGGCTTTGTGTAGAAGCCACAGCTTGAGCTAGGCCTGCATAATAGACAGAAAAGGGCAGAGACACCCAACATATATAGCCCAAGGGGCAAGTTCAGCCCACCTGCCCCTGGAGTATTATTGTCTACCTTAGATTTTAGGGGAAAGAAAAAGATTACACCATGGTAGAATACATTTAACAACCAGAAGTTTAAAAAACCCCAAAAAACAACAACAAAAAACAATGGAAGGATTTATTCTAGAAATGACAAAGCAGCACAAAAGATAAATCTGTGTGAATAATAAAAAGGCATCCACCTCTTTGGGGACCAATTACCAAAAGGTACTCCTTCTGCCACACAAATAATTCTCAAACTTTTTGGTCTCTCAGGACACCTTTACACTCTTAAAAATTACTGATGACTCAAAGAGCTCTCGTTTATGTGATTTATATCCAGTCGGACGCCGTAAAAGTTTAACAATCAGTGTTGGGGAAGGGAGAATCTTGATTTGAAATGTTTGCTGATTTCTGTAATGTGAAAATCTAACTATGGCAGATTTCAAGTTACCAACAGATGACACTGAACACAAAGTTGGAAAAAGATGCAGGCAATTGGCTCTCACAAGCCACCTCCAGCATATCTGGTTATATTATCAATATTTACCATATTAGAAATCAAAACTGAAAATTTTTTATACCTTAAAAATAATTCCACTACATGCTAACATAAATAGCATTTTATTAAAAATAATTACATTTTCCAAAACAAAAAAATTAGTGACCAGAGTAACAATGTTTTACTTTTTTATAAATTCTTTTAATGTCTGGTTTAATTGAAATCAGCTAAATTCTCATACCTACTTGTACACTGAATCTGTTGCAATATTTTAGTCGATAACGTGAAGGAAATCTGGACCTCACACGGATATATCATTGGAAAATGAAGAGCATTACAATAGCTCTTTCCAAAAAACATGGATATTATTCTTTGTTACTACACCCAAACTCAACATGTGGTTGTTTCATAAAGATCAGTTGCAATGTGGAATCTGAAACCGTATCAGTTATATTAAAATTCATTGACCAATCCTGCACTTTGAATGGATCCCATGCATGATTTTGTAACATCACACAGTAGTTATTTGGAAAAAATTGGCTCACTGAATTAAAAGCAGATCTCCCAAACCTGACAATAGTTCAAGATACTTTATCAGAAAACCTCATTCATTAAAATCAACATCAATCTCATCAGAATACTATAAATACTGAAAAGCTATCAAGCTCACAATGGCAGGTACAGGATTTCCAAAATTCAAAACTTCTCTCTAAAAGCTTGAATTTTATCATAGACAATAAACACTGTCAACTGTTTTCCTTGATGTGACAAGCTTACTTCATTTGCTTTTAAGAAAATGTTTTCCAAACACTCAAGTTTGAATAGCAATAGTTTGGCTATTGGCTATTCTTTAGAGAAAACTGACGTCCTGTGGAAAAAAACCCAGCTAGTTCATTTCACCACTCAAACAATTACACAAGTGTTTTTTCTTCAAGAACACTTTACTACACAGCAGAAATGCTTTCAGTAAACATACCAATTTCATAACACAGAATATTAAAACAACATGTGCTGAAGGGCCAAGGTTTGATACAATTGGTAATATTTACCGCTTCATCGGGGTATTTTAAATGAAACTTTTTTTTTTTTAACTGCAAGTGAATGGCAGTGAAGAATACAATGATTACTGGTATAGTCTGATGCCACTGACTTGACTCATGCTAAGGCACCAACAGCTTTACTCCCACCCTCTTCTGTTTTTAACCATCAGTGTAAATATCATTACAATGAAAAAGGAAAATAAATCTTAGCATTATTATGAAAACAGTTAGTCCTCCCAAACCTCCTGAAAGTCTCCTCAGAGTCTCCCCTAGGGTTCTGCACACCACATTTTGAGAACTGCTGCTCTATCCGAATGTAGCCCTCAGGCCCTGGCTCACAGCGTAAAGAACGGAGCATTGAAGCAGGCTGTGATTTCAACCACAGCACTGCAGTGCAGCCAGAACCACCATATCCAAAACGCTGACAGAGAGTTTGTGAGTCCGAGACTGAGTGAAATAGAATATGAATTATACCCAAGAGCACTCCCAGTATTACAGACTGGACCTGTGGATTGGGATGGTGGATAGTGCCCACATTCATCTTCTGTGCGGAAGTACCCCAGCTTTAAAGACATTAGATATTCTGAAGAACTGAACAACTCAAGAAAGATCTGTGAGGTTTTGGGTGCCTGGGTGGCTCAGTTGGTTAAGCAACTGCCTTCAGCTTAGGTCATGATCCTGGAGTCCCGGGATCGAGTCCAGCATCGGGCTCCTTGCTCGGCAGGGAGTCTGCTTCTCCCTCTGACCCTCCCCCATCATGAGCTCTCTCTCTCTCAAATAAATAAAATCTTAAAAAAAAAAAGATCTGTGAGGTTTTCATAAATACAAATCATGCTTTAAGTTGCCTTAATTACCTTTCAAGTATAATTTTCAGGATTTTAAATTATTAAATAATCACTATTAAAATGGCTTAGTGTCAAGAATACCTGCTGTGGAAAAGGAGCTGGAGCCGCTAATACAAAACTATACTCCCAGCATTCTGGAGATAAGTTGTAGGAATTCTATAACTACGGTGAAACTTCTCTATGTCCAAACTCTGGGCAGTGCAAACGCTCATGAGACAACCCTTTTGTTAAACTGTGGGAAGAGAGGCTGAGAACCTGCATAAATGACATACTCTAGAGAATTCAGATGTATCCTTAAAAAACAAAAAACCCTTATATAGAGACACATTCTATATCCAGGCATTCTATTCTCACTGGTTTTGCCAAAGCTGGTGACTAGTATTAAAGCCTATCACTGTATTGGTAGAGTGAACAAGCTGAACCTCACTGTTACTCATTAAAAAAAAAAAAAATTCATGAGGCTCCCTACCTTTAGCATCTCAGTATTATTATATTATTATACTGAGCACATGGGCCACAATGGAATCTACGGCATCCTTGAAGGAGGATACTGTACACACATGGCATAGAAGGAACACTGGCAATGATTCAAGAACATGTGTGGAGGTTCCAAAGTCAAAAGTGGGTAAAGAAAGGAGCATCTTTTTGTTTTGTGTAAGGTGGCAGATTCAGTTTTAGGTAGGCTAGATTGAAAGCAATGGTAGGGTAACTAGGTGGATACGTTAATAAGCAAGAAGAATTAGGTAGTCGCATAATGCTTTAGAGCTAGAAAACAAAGATCTGAGAAATACTAAGAAAGAGCAATCTATTAAGAGCATTATAATTACTTTATTCCTAATGTGGAAATAGAATTCTAAAGCAGCTCTGGAAAAGAAGAGAATAGTTTTTCCTAAAAGATGCTAGTATAGGGACACAAACAAAAATACGCATACTGCAGGCAGAAATAAAGAAATATTTCTGGGGCACCTGGGTAGCTCAATTGGTTAGGCGTCTGCCTTCAACTCGGGTCGTGATCCCAGGGTCCTGGGATCGAGCCCCATGTCAGGCTCCCTGCTCAGCGGGGAGCCTGCTTCTCCCCCTCCTCCCCGCTCATGCTCTTTCTCACTATCTCTGTTGCTATCTCGGTCTCTCTCTTAGATAAATAAACAAAATCTTAAAAAAAAATAAAGAAACATTTCTTATAAACATCAAATATTCATTCTAAGACTTAATATGCAAAAAATATCACAAAAACTGGTCATACTTATGAATTAACTCATTCTTTCATTCTCTCAACAAATACTTATCAGGAGCCTGCTGTGTGGGCCAGTCTAGACAGTAGGGACACGGCAATGAACAATGTCTCCTCAATCAGAAGGAGACAGAAAATAGATTAAGACAAATACATCATTTTTGTTGGTGTTAAATTCTCAAAAGAAAAATGAAGCAAGGTAAGGAATCAGAGTTACAAGGCAGGGGTAGTGTGGAAGGAGACTAAACAAAATACACCTGTTGTGGAAAGCTTCTCAGAGGAGGGAACGTTTGCATAAAAAGCCTAAATGAAGAGAAGGAGAAGGCCAGAGGAAGATCTATGAGTATATTCATCACTTTCTAACAATCATGTAGGCAGCTGCTCAAAAAAATAAATAAAATGGGTATATTTTATATTTCTTAATTTTTATACCTCTTTTTATGAGGCTCTAAAAGTGTGTAGAACGAACTCATAATAGACATAATTTACCTTTTCTTCCAGATCCCCTGAATAATCCTCTTCTACAGGATGCCTGAAACATAGATTATGCTGATGCCACCACATCCACCAACAACCCCACTACAGACAGTAGTTAATCTGAAGTTAAGATGATGCAATTGACAGCCTTACTTGGCTCTGCAATTAAAAAAAGTCCTTATAATGACACTTGTAACTGGGAAAACCTCACAATGTTGTAACACAGCCCTTGATTAGCACCTAGTAGACTCCCTCCAGTCCGTAGCTAGGTTCCCTTATGATGGGGTTTATGATGTCACAGTACAGCTGCAAATGTCACAGAGCTACTGGGCCTGCATTCAAGAGGGTTAATAAAGGATGAAAAAAATGTGAATTCACAATATAGCAGATTTCGCTATCAATTCTGCTGAGAAATAAAATCTATACCTTACCTATTTTAATTTTAAGGACTACAATTAAAATCCACTAATACTCTAAACAAGAAGTTGGAAAACTATCTTGATTTCTGTGTATTAAGACAAGATTCTTAAAAGAGTCTGTTTCTGTTCTTCTGTGAGAAAAAAAATGTTTACAGAATATTTCAAATATTTTATGGTTGAAAATAGGAAAATAATGAAAGTGAACACTTGAATAAAGATGCAAAATATTTCATTTTTTTAAAGTTGTGCTTAATTACACCAAAGACAACACAAAATGAAAAATGTAGAAAGTGAACACTTGAATAAAGATGTAAAATAATATTTTATTTTTTTAAAGTTGTGCTTAATTGCACTAAAGACAACACAAAATGAAAAATGTAGAGTTGGTTTCATTTTACTGTCTTTCTTTCCCATTGAGTTTGTTTGTTTTTTTTTAAGTTTGGCTAACAGATTGCAAAACTCAATGCAGTTAAATTTTACTTAATTTTATGGGTGCCTGGGTGGCTCAGTTGGCTAAGCGCCTGCCTTCCGGTCAGGTCCTGGGATCAAGTGCCATATCAGGCACCCCACTCAGTGGGGAGTCTGCTTCTCCCTCTCTCCCTTTGCCCTCTACCTGCTCATGCTCTCTCGCTCTCTCTCTCAAATAAATTAAAAAAAATTTTTTTACTTATTTTTACCTTGAGAATTTCAGTTGAAAATATTTATTGATAACAGAGTTAACCACATAAGACTCATATTTTTATATCTATTATGTTAAAATTCTAAAGAGAACTACATGGGAATGCTGTTGCCTCACATGTTTTTTGTATGTGTAGAGCATAAACAAATACTGTCTGAAATCTATAAATAAAATGAGAAGGGGAAGTGAATCACATTTCTGGTATTGTAAGTGTAAATGGCTGAATATTAAGTCTTTTTAAAAAAATTCTCCTCTTGCGGGGCACCTGGGTGGCTCAGTTTGTTAAGCATCTGCCTTCGGCTCAGGTCATAATCCTGGGGTCCTGGGATCGAGCCCCACATCGGGCTCCCTGCTCAGCGAGGAGTCTGCTGCTCCCTCTCCCTCTGCCTCTGCCCCTCCCCTCGCTCATGCTCTCTCTCTCTCCCAAATAAAATCTTAAAAAAAATTCTCCAGAAAGCAAAGCAAATATCAAAATTATATCATTAATTATACAGTCTATTTTCATTATATTTCCAATAAGCAGTGATGATCTTTTGAGGACAAATTAAAATTAGGGGTTCTTCATCCTTTGAAAAACAAATGCTTTAGCTGATTTGTTTTTCCTACCTAATCTGTATAGTATCTTTAGTTTCCCATTTGTAGCAGTTGGAACATCAGTTTATATTCTATCCGATATGTGTTTATTTATCATATTTTAAAAGTACTATGAAAATGAATATTATCTTTGTAGAAGTTAAAATTATTTTAACTCCAGAACTTTTAAATATCAATCCTATATTTGGTTTCAGAAGACTGAAACTAAAACTGGTCATAATTACTAGATAGATGCAAGTGGTAAGTGCACATAATGAAGTTTCACTGAGATGCTGAGCCCAAAGGGCCTATACCCAACACATGTAAGAACAAACAGTAAATATTAAAACTACTCTTAACAATAATGTAGATCATTTCTAATAATCAATAAGAAATGTATATGCCAAAAGCCAGAAACCACAAAATGAATGCCTAAAACCACTTATTAGCCAAGCTTCATGTTAATCTTTATTTCTGAGCAAAAAACTCTATATAAGAATGTCTATGAAGCAAATTTCAATTCACTTGAATTATTTTATTTCTTCTACCAATAACTTTGTGTAAGTCCTTAAAAGTACTGAACTGGCAAAAACAAAAATCACAAACAAAAACACCAAAAAAACCTTAAGAATTATAATAATAGGGGCACCTTGCTGGCTCATGTGGAAGAATGTGCAACTCCTGATCTTGGGGTCGTGGATTTGAGGCTCACACTGGGTGTAGAAATTACTTAAAATATAAATAAATAAACTTCTTAAAAAATAGTAATAATAAATAAAATGTGGTATGTACATTCAAAGGAATATTATTCAGCCTTACAAAGGAAAAAAATCCTACTACGGATTATGATACGGATAAAACCTTGAGGATAATATGCTAGGTGAAATAAGCCAGTCACAAAAAGACAAATACTGATGCATCCACTTATATGAAGTATCTGAAAGTAGTTAAGTTCACAGTAACAGAAGGTAGAATGGTAGTTACCAGGGCTGAATGCAGGGGTAATAAGATAGTTTTTGTTTAATGGATATAGAGCTTTAGATTTGCAAGATGAAAATGTCCTGGAGATCTGTTTCACAACAATGTATTATTAACATCACTTAACTGTACACTTAAACTTGTTAAGACTGCAGATTTTATGTATTTTTTACCACACACAAAAAACAGTAATAACTATGGCCCCATATTTGGTGGGTATAATAATTAACTGGCTTCTTGCCAGGAAAACACTCAATAAATGGATTTTACCAAAGCAATGGGACTGATTTCTTCATCATCTTATAAAACGTTATTCTAAAGCTCTGGGTGCTCTCATACTCTTGGCCCCAGAGTGATGGTTCAACACATAGAATGGTTACTGATGCCAGAAATTATATAGAAACAACTACTAATACTTCAAAATGGATAAAATTTAAATTTTCTATGCTTTTCACATACCCCAGATCAGAAGCTGAGTTGAGACCTAAATATGGAACTATCTTAATCTGCCACTGAATAATGAAGGAGTAAGAGTATACAGTACATATATGTGTGTACACAATATATATACATATGTACATGTACAATTCTCTACAGTAACAATATATAACATCTATTATTATACTCAATTATTATGGAATTTCCAAGGTAATGCCCCATATATGGTCCCGTTCAACACTGAGTACCCTATGTATTACAAGTAATAAAGAGTAAAGTGCTTAATTAAATGTAAAGCCAGACTGCCTGGGTTCTAATTTTGGCCTTGCCTCTTACTAGCTGCGTGACCTATGACAAGTTATTCGTTCAGTCTGTCTATACCTTATTTTCCACAACTGCTAAGGAGAATGAAAGCAGTACCTTTCTAGAGTTGTTGTGAGGACAGAGTCAAAGTGCCTGGCATATAATGAGTATCCAATACTCACTTTTGTTATTTTTATTATTGTCGCATTTAAGTAATTTAGTCAAGAATTTGGAGTTTAAACAATTTACATGTATTAATCCTTTGATTTGGAAAGGTTAAAATACTTTTTAAAGTCTTCCTCAAAATTCAGGTGGGGAAAGAAGAATCAAGCATTTACATAAAAATAAGCCAAAATCTGAATCAGTGACAAAACATGGCTAGACTAAACTGCATCCTTAAGTTTTTTCAGTTTCAGTCCAAAGGTCAGAGTTCATACACAGACAAGTCTAAGAATTTAGCTCCTAAAAAAGCATTATACTTGGTCTTATCATGAAATCTAAAATCTAGTAATAAGTTGTATTTTAGATTTCCGGAGCCAAAATGGCATAAAGAAATTCTTGCAATGTTTTAAAATCCCTTTAAAAGAAATGCAGAGTACAAAAATTTAGGAGCATAAAATATACCATTTAAAATAAGTTCATGGTATCAATTGAGAATATTGCTTATTAGGCTCCCACTCAGCAGGGAGCCTGCTTCTCCCTCTCCCACTCCCCCTGCTTGTGTTCCCTCTCTCTGTCTCTCTCTCTCAAATGAATAAATAAAATCTTAAAAAAAAAACTACGAATTATTTTTTTTAAAGACTTTATTTTTTTATTTATACATGAAAGACAGAGAGGTAGGCAGAGGGAGAAGCAGGCTCTCCGCATAGCACGGAGCCCCATGTGGGACTCTATCCCAGGACCCTGGGATCACAACCTGAGCCAAAGGCAGATGCTTAACCGACTGAGCCACCCAGGCGCCCATATCTTTCCTTTTCTAAACCCTCTGGAGGTCTATTTAAGCATACTAAGTAGACTTATATTACTTTCAAATGAATTCCTAATACAACATATTTTTTAATTATTTTATTTTATTATGTTAATCACCATACATTACACCATTAGTTTTTGATGTAGTGTTCCATGATTCATTGTTTGCATATAACACCCAGTGCTCCATGCAGAATGTGCCCTCTTTAATACCCATCACCAGGCTAACCCATCCCCCCACCCCCCTCCCCTCTAGAACTCTCAGTTTGTTTCTCAGAGTCCATAGTCTCTCATGGTTCGTCTCCCCCTCCGATTCCCCCCCTTCATTTTTCCCTTCCTGTGATCTTTTCTTTTTTTTTTTTTAACATATAATGTATTATTTGTTTCAGAGGTACAGGTCTGTGATTCAACAGTCTTACACAATTCACAGCACTCACCATAGCACATACGCTCCTCAATGTCTATCCTTTATTTTTAAATCAGCATAAGCCACTTCATCTTAAAGCCTGATTGCAACCACTGGCCTAACTGCTACCATTCTAACCATTTGAGGCAGGTTAGTAGAATGATCAAAGCAAACAATTACTGCACTTCGACCATGTGCCAAGCATTGTACTTGCACTTCACACATGTCATCTCCTTCATCTTAATCTATGAAGATCAAAGAATTCAGTCTATTACTAATTTAAAATTATATATAAACATTAGGAAAATAATTTTGAGGGGACCTGGGTGGCTCAGTCGGTTGGGCAGCTGACTCTTGATTTTGGCTCTGGTTGTGATCTCAGGGTTGTGGGATAGGGCCCCACATCAGGCTCTGTGCTCAGCGGGGAGTCTGCTTGGGGTTCTCTCTCTCCCTCTCCCTCTCCCCCACCATGCTCTCTCTCTCTAAAATAAATGAATCTTTAAAAAAAATAATTTTATGTCTTTAGTGTTAAAATATAGTATGAAAAATATTTTGTACCACTACTTTAGGTAAACAAACTACATTTAATTCAAACTGTGTATATGTATGTATACATTAAGACTCTTTCCTTATACCAAGTACAAAGCAGTAAATGAGCCCTTGAAAAAGGGAAAACTAGAAAGTTCTAAGGACCTAAGGAGACCAACTTACACTAGAATACCTATCAAGGTATATTAACATATCTGATATCAAATATATAACCATTATTTTTTAAAAAGGTATTATCTGCCAAAATAGAAGTCTACTGCTATATAGGACATACCTATTTAAAGGTAAATTTTCCTGAACTATTTCTGCTTGCATCATCTTTATCTGATAGTGTGTCTACTTAATACATTCACTACCATAAGCAGGCTTTTCTCTCCCATGCCTTTTTGGAGAACGACTAGAGATTTCTCTCTGCTCAGAAAACTCACATTTCTTAAGAACACTATTAAGATGTCATCATAATTAATCAATGAAGTGAAAATTTCCAAAAGCCTCTGTTTTGTAATTCCTTTAACAAATGTAATTCTTTTAACAGCTTGGGGTTTACAAAGCTTGTAGTAACTTTAAAAATTAAAATCAGGCAAAGTAAATAACCACTGAATATTAGTCAAAGAAGAAACTACAAAAATTAACATTCTTTTTCTTTAAATTTCAATGCCTACTCTACTCCTTTTGTTGTTCTGTTTTTTATTATTGTAGTAAATAAAATGTAGAATAAAATTTACCATCTTAACCATCTTTAAGTTTATAGTTCAGTAGTAAGTATATTCACACTGTTGTAAAAAGATTATTCAGAACATTTTCATCTTGCAAATCTGAAACTCTATCCCCCTTAAATAACAGCTCTCCTATAAACCTTTCCCTAGTCTACTCTTTTACTAGAAAAAAAAAATCATAGAGAAAAGGGGTAAAAAGAATAACTGTTTATACTCATTTTCCCATTATTGCTACTGACAAATCACCTCTCTCTATGGAGAACTTGGAACATCAAACAAAGGGTATCCAAACCTCATAGAAAATCATTATAAATGACAGAAAATCTTTAACATCTCTCCAACACTAAAACTAATTTGTAAGCATTTTTTCTGATTATAAGCATAAAAGCAAAATCTTTTTCTAAAATTTGACTGCTTTATATCTGCTTATCTTTGAAATATCAAATTTTATTCAAAGTATTATCACAAAGATGAAAACAAGAATGCATTCTAAAGCCAAAAACTAACGTTTAAAGAAATGTGCTGGCTACTATAGACAAAATTACAAAATACGAGCACGGACATACAATAAATTCTTGTTCAAATGGAACAAAATGGTCCCAACTACTAGCAGTTCACAAATTACTTTTAATTTACCTCCCTCAAACCCTGAGTTATCTTCAAGAATGAGTTACTTTATTTTTATTTTATTTTATTTTAAAGATTTTATTTATTTATTTGACAGAGAGAGACACAGCGAGAGAGGGAACACAAGCAGGGGGAGTGGGAGAGGGAGAAGCAGGCTCCCCACTGAGCAGGAAGCCCGATGCAGGGCTCAATGCGGGGCTCGATCCCAGGACCCTGGGACCATGACCTGAGCCGAAGGCAGACGCTTAACGACTGAGCCACCCAGGCGCCCCAAGAATGGGTTACATTTTAAAACAGTATATTTTCTTGAATTAGTTGACTAAAGAACATCATACAACACAGATATAGCATTTACTGAAAAAAATTGAGTTTTACTTTTTCTTCCAACTTTTGTTCATTTTTAGAGAGAATTCTAAGTGAAGTAAAACATTATATAAAAAAATTAAATTAAAGCCATGAAAAAGTGCCAGAGGAAGGAATACATAAAAATAAGGAGCAACAGAAAGTCAATACTGAAATGAAAATTTTTACCTCAAAATCTTAAGAGGTACATTCCTTCTCCTTCAGTAAGAGTCACTCACGTAAGGGAATTAGTATGTTGAAGTTGAAAAACAAGATTCAATTGAACACTAAGCTTAAATTAGATCTACTTAGCTGACAGTAAATATACCAAATCAACCTAACACAATGCAGACCATCTTTAATATACAAATACGTTGCTGACACATTATCAATAGCAAATGTTTCATTTGTTTTGTTTTCTTATAGCCATCCACATCCTTCCTGGTCCTACTTAGGACCAAGAAGATGGATTTTTGGCACAGCCAGCCAAAGCAATGAGGAATGTCATTCTAATTTCCCACCATATTGAAACAGAAAACATACAGCTCATATATTAAAATGTATCCTTTGTTAAATCATTCCTACTTCAATCCCTCACTGCATGCCAGGCTGGCTTTATTCTGAAGTGCTCCTTTACATACTGTTTGCATTTAGAACAGACAGGATAAGAAAGGAGATTAGCAGAGCATAATCCTTGAACAACATTCCCAAGTGGTTTTTTTCTGCTCCCTATAGTCTCCTTGTTTCCAAAAATAAACAGGTCCATGGGAAGGTTAAATTTTATATTAGAACAAATTCTCTTGAGGCAGTGCTGACCCTGATGATCTCCAGAGCTTCCTTCAAGCTCTAGGACTCCTGTGATTCTGCTCCTTTCATCTTTGCTGACACCTAGAGAACTGGTCATTTACAAAAAAAAAGTTATTTAGCTTTTAGAGTTGAGGTGTCAAACTCAGGCCCATAGGCTTCATCAGCAGCTACAAGGAATGAATCTCTGGGAAGCATATTTTAAAGCACATCCTTTCCAGTGGCTCCATGTGGATTACCTCGCCTATCCAGATCTTCATGGTGACATTAACAATCCCCAAGAGACTTGCAACAAGAAAAATTCAGGGTGTCCTCACTCTTGCTTTCAGAGTAGATTACACATTTGTGAGATAAATGGGGAAATGTGAATAAGAAGTGCATATCATTGTAAGGAATTATGCTTGATTTTATTAGGTATGACAGTGACATTTGGTTACATAAAAAAATGTCCATAATCTTTTACAAGTTGCATACCCAGAAGTAAGTAGGAGTAAAATGACATGATGTCTGAGATCTGCAGAGCTGCTTAAAATACTTCAACAAAAAGAAAAAAAAGAAGATAGATGAGGCTACAAAAATCTTAGTAATTATCAAGTTTATGTATATACAAATTTATATACATAGCATTATTCTACCTTGTATATGTTTAAAATCCTACATTTTAAAAGAAAGTTCAACTTCCCATTACCCATTTAAAGATGTTATCTCCAGAAGATACGTGGCTATTGCTTCTCGGCCTTTTGGCTAAGATCAAGTGCAGAAGATATGTGGCTATTTTAAAACTACTTGTATATACAGTAATATATATATAGTAATTTTGCTTTTCACCATTTTGGCTTTTGGACAGGGTTTCCTCCTGGCTTGGTCATTTAAAATAAACTCTCCAACTTATTACCAAGTTTTTCCAGGGGCAGAGGGGGATGGAA
This sequence comes from Eumetopias jubatus, assembly GCF_037043125.1. Classification (NCBI taxonomy): domain Eukaryota; kingdom Metazoa; phylum Chordata; class Mammalia; order Carnivora; family Otariidae; genus Eumetopias; species Eumetopias jubatus. Next base: position 1,856,713 of record NW_028274814.1, read on the forward strand.
ACTAGTCTTACATAGCAACACATACACTTAACAAACAAGAAAGCAGCTTCAATTAAAAATAAATCAACATAAAAAATATCTCAAGCAAGAAGAAAGCCAAGTCACAATTTAACCTCAATTATTTGCCACCCCCAGGATCTGTTTATGGCAACTCCTGCTTTCAGCTCTTTGACATTATCACCACTGTGACTTCTATTTACTTTTGACTACAGGGAGAAGGGAAAGATTTCATTTATATTTGGGAAGTTGTAAAACAGAAAAACTAGAAACTTAAAACTCTAGCCTTCCTTGGTGCACACGGAGGCCTGAGGGACAAGAGCAGGCTCAAGTTGTCAGATCTTCCTGAATGTGATTATTTTGGCAAACCCTGATGGGCAGAAGGTTTGGAAAGGCCATGGTACTCAAAACAACTACTATCAAATGACCAGATGCAAAGGATCAAACTGACTGGATCTTTTGGTCACACCCTTTGTTCCCACACTAGTTAATGATAATTTGACCATGTAAAAAGGAAATTAAGTGTTATAAATTCCTACCCATACCAAACAGTCCTCTTTGAAAAAAATGAAACAAGTGGCAAGCATACAAGGGCACCCAGAATTATTCAGAAGAGTCAGTCACTTTTAGCATACATTATAGTTTCAATAAAGATTTCAATCTGATTTCCTAATGCTTCTATCATATAATAACACATCATAATGAATACTCACAAATGAACAGCTTCAGCATTACAAGAACCTAATTGTTTAGAATCTAATTATGTTTAGAAAATTCTGCCTGCTAAGAATTTGTCCTAATTCTTCAAAAATCATGATCCATGCATGGCATAGAAGATAACTCTTAGTTAACCAAAGTAATCAATGAATCAGCACACAGAGTACTTCTTAATCTCTCAACATTCCTAATATGTGAAAGATAAAAACCATAGTTTATCCTTTGATCAGATCTTTAAGATATGTAGAAAATAAAATACGCTAGGAAGTCCATGAACTTGCTATCCAGATTTAATAAATACCAACATTTGATTAGTTGAGATTTTTAAAGTAAGCATTATAAATACAAACTACAGATTTTTTCCTACATCTGATTCAGCTTTCTCATGTCTCTCTCTCTCCATTTTCCTCAAAACACTCCACTTTGCCACACTCCTGTCCTCACCCCTTTGTCTCACAGATTCATCTTTCTCTATTATTTCACAGAAAAACTTCTTGAAGAATCTATACTTCCATTTCTACCTCCTCTCCCTCTTATTTCTTTTCTAATCTATGAAAATCTAGTTTCTATTCACTGGACTCCTATTCGATTCCAAACTCTCATAAATCCAAGGTTATTTTTCAGATTTCTTATTACTTGAACTCTTTAGTAACTTCTGACTGATGCTCACAGAGTTGGGTGTCACCCAGGCTGAAGGTCCTCAGGACTGCAAATTATCATTTTTAGATAATGGAGATGTACTGTTTTGACTGTGCAGGCCCAGAAGAGGGAGGGAAGGCTATGTGAGGGTCAGTCAGCCAGGACCTAAAAGGAAGGGAGCCAGTTAGAAGGGACCTAAAGGGAAGGGAAGGGAAGGCAAAAGGAAGATTTGCTTTCAACTACCACTTTGGAAAAGAAGGGCTGAATTAAAGATCAGGAATCGTAGTGATAAAAACTCTAGAAGATCACAAATTTATGAAAAAATGTATGTGTATTGTATTCTTTTCATAAAGACCCTAAGGTTAAAGATATACACCAAAATGTTAACTAAATGTTAATTAAATCTCTGGATGTTAAGATTATGGATAGTTTTTATTTTCTTCTTTATAATAATATATATTTTGTTAATTTTCTACAATGAACATACATTTTTTAATAAGAAAAAGGCTGCCCCCCCCCCACACACACACCAAATAGGAAAGGTCTGCATGCCTGTATTCCAGGGTAACAAAGAATGGTGTTGCCAGGGAGATGCAGCTCCACAGAACACTTGTGAGAAAACCCCCAGGGAGTGAGTAGGTGTTAGGAGCTTGAAGGAGGAAAGAAAAGCAGGCTGGGTGCTTGGGGCCCAGTCTAGGGAAGAAGAGACCTCACAGGAACCTGTCTGGCCTGAGACAACCCAGGAAGTCCCTGGTACCCCCTGGGCCTCCAGTCAGCCATCCTGGGTGTCCTCTCTATCCTCCCTTCAAGACACTATAAAAATCTCACCACTGCACTGTATCCCACACTACCATGACTCCACACAAAAGGTGTCTCCACTACTGGCTGGCTGACTTCCAATCCAACCTCCACACAGTCCACACAAATACTAGTGTTCTAAACACAGGGAACATTGTGCTTCAAGAATATCTAGAATCCAGAATACTCTACACTCTCAAATGTATACAACCTCTGCTTATGTTTACCAGCTCAACTTCCCAGCCCAGACGCTAGGCTCCAGTTAGTCCTTCTATCCATTGTTCCCCAACACTCTGGCTTTGTGCCTCTGCAAACACTCCTCCCTGGCCTAGAATATGCTTCCCTATCCTTGTCCACGTGGCAAACTCCTATTCACCCTTTACATCTAGCTCAAAAGCACAATCCTCCATAAAGTACTCCTCGTCACCTGGCTGCTCTCTCCTCTGTAAGCCTTAGTCATTTGTACCTAACATTTTATAGCACTTCTTATATTATTGGAGCTATCATTCAATTACCTGTCTTCCCTACTAAACCATGAGATATTGAAGGCCCAAAACTACATTTCCCCATGTATCTAAGTAGTGCCGACAGCCAGTAGGCACTCAAAAAATATGTGATGATCTAAATAAACGAATGTGTTTGTTTTTTACGACATACTTTTACAGATATCTCAGAAATAAATTTTAGGAGCTAAAAATCAGGCACTAACTCATACTGGTCGTCTCTATATGAAACCAATTCAAAGACCTAACTAAAAAGACAGTGAAGATCAAACCAAATATATACTAGGCAAATGTAAGATTTCTATAGTACTTCCAGCTAAGAATCTAAGACTATACCAACTTGGAATTACCAACCTTGTGAAACAATAATTTGAGGATCACATATTGCGGGCAGGTTTTTGTTTTTCCTTTTGCATAGCAGTGGTGGTAGAGGGAACATTGCAAAGTGTCCCTTACAAGGCAAAGTAACTAAAATACGTATCTTCTCTTTGAAATCAAATCAGTAAGAATGGCTGATAACCAGGCAACAGGGGAAACTTAAAATCAACTTCAAGAAAACAGAATCTGCACATAACTTATTTCCATATAGTTTCACTTTCATCAGTGCCTGCCTACCGCCTACATTAAATTTACCTGAGCTAAAGTAGGGACTGAATTTTGACCAGTCTGGGTCTGCATATGAGCAGATTCGCTCTCTGCCACAGAATCTGTTACACTTCCATCCTGCTGAGATTCAATTGTTTCCATGGTCATTTGTCTGAAAAGACAATAAAAAGGAAGAAGTATTAAGGCCCTATCTGAAAGATTTCTCTGCTTTTACTTAGCTTTCTGATATTCATTTCTGTCATCAATTGTACTACCTTATTTTTCAAGAAATATGTTCAGTAGCAGAGTCCTAACTCTCCAAACTAACTCTGCTCACCAGATATGAACATTACCATTGCAGGAAGCACTGCAAAATGTTTTACGGGAATTAACTTATTAAAAAAAAAATGTTAATCTTGGGGCGCCTGGGTGGCTCAGTGGGTTAAGCGACTGCCTTCGGCTTGGGTCACGATCTCAGAGTCCTGGGATCGAGCCCCGCGTCAGGCTCTCTGCTCAGTGGGAAGCCTGCTTCTCCCTCTCCCACTCCCCCTGCTTGTATTCCCTCTCTCGCTGTCTCTTGCTCTGTCAAATAAATAAAGAAATACTCTTTTAAAAAATTAAAATTAAAAAAATGTTAATCTTATAATAAAGTCTCCTTAATAATTATTTTAAGCCCTTCCGTATAAATGAGTGAAAAAAGTAGGCTTTCTATTTTACATTAAGTATAAATATTCTATGACTCTCAAGGCCTTTGATACCTGTTTCATAATATATAGTATCAAAGAATTTCCCCAGTGTAAATTAAATGCATAATATAAAGATATGTCTAGCTTTGCCAGCACTAACCAGTTTCTGATAAACAAGCCTCTCAAACTGAATCATGCAGAGTTGACCACATGTCCTACAGCTTCCCATTTCGTTAAAGAAGAGAATCTAATTTTTCCGGAAAAATTTTGACATAATTTTATCTATGATATCAATTTAAGTTAATGATTTCTATTTCTATATATAAGATAAACCATATTATAATAAATTTTATCCTACTAGAAGAAATACAAACTACAAACAAAATAAACAAAATCAAACATTAAAAACTCACAGGAACTATTCTCCCTGCTGTTATTTTCAACTATCAATGATACAGTGTGTTTTTCTCACTTTAGTAGTCTAACTATATAGCCAAAAAGTATGCAAGCCCCTTAGAACTTTGTATTAAAATATCCAAATCCTTCTTTCAGATTTAGTTACCAGATCCTACAAAGCTTTCATCCATGTCTTGCACTTTACTACCTTCTTTTGCATTTCAATAGTCATTATCTGAATCCAAGCCTTCCATTCTCACACCCATTTATACTGCACTTAAGTTACTTCTATTGAAAATCATTTCAAAACTTAGAACATGACAATTTAGAGCAATTATAAATGATAAAAATCTAGTCTACTATAAAAAAAATGTCTTTCCCTTACTATTCCCCAGTTCCTTTATCTCTCTTATTTTCTAGAACAGCCTAGGCAAGTATAGATCACCCTGCATAAACTGCCAATTCTTCTGGCTCTACGTTTGCTTATGTGAACAGTTCCCAAACAGAATACCTCAGAACATTTAGTTCTGCAGGTTATGAAAAGGTATTATCTAAAAAAGAGGGTGGGGGAAACAGTGAAAAAGTTCTAAATATCTGGGGTTAAAGGTTTTCTTTGCTGCAGAACTCAGAAGCCTGAATATGCTAGTGGGCCTTCAGAAGGTGGAAGGTGCAGATCCAATAGGAAGCATTTTCCAAAAGTATCTGACCACCAAAAACTCTTTTTCCACAAGGCATGTCTTAAAAGTCGTGTTCTGGAAACAACTTGAGAAATGTTGTCTTATGCTATTTCTTACACTTTTTTAAAGTTCTCTTAAGAGCTCTGCCAAGAACTTGAGTCTCAACTCAAAACACTATGCTAGAAGGCCTTCCCCACTAAACTATTCATTTTAGAAACATTTATTTAGCACCATCTACATGACAGGCCCCCAAAATACAAAAGTGGGTAATTTGTAGCCCTTGCCCTGAAGGAATTCATTCATTAATTGGTCTTTGGACAACTTCCATCAGAAATTACTTGTTGGGGGAGGCGGGGAGCAGATTCCCGGCTCAACCCCAAATCTACTGAATCAAACTTTCTGGAGCATCTAATTTTTTTTATATCCAAGAGATTCTGATGTATATTAAAATTTAGGAAAAACTTAGCTTATTGGTAAATTCTATCAGGTAGACCCATAAGGAACACATGTAAAGTAACTTCTTAAATTGTGTAAAGGATGTTATGCATAAAATACTTTGGGAAACATAGGAAGTAATGATTACATCTACCTGAGGATGGGGCCATATAAACATATACTGAACAATGAGAAGAATTTCACCAGGTAGAAGAGGAAAAGAGAACTATGAGAGCAAGGGAAGTATAGAGTGTGGCTGGAAAACAGAATAGCAGATTGTAGTAGAGAATCTAGGGCCAGGGGAGCCTACTTAGGTTCAGTGAGGAGGAGGCAAAGCAGGGCTAGAAAGGTCGGATGGGATCAGAGAAAGAATAGCTTTTAAAGCTCTAGACAGAGGGCACCTGGGCAGCTAGGTCAGTTGGGCATCGACTCTTGGTTTCAGCTCTGGTCATGATCTCAGGGTCCTGAGATCGAGCCCTGTGTCGGGCTCCCTGCTGAAAGGGAAGTCTGCTTTCCGTCTCCTTCTGTCCCTCCCCCTGCTTGTGCTCTCTCTCTCTCTCACTCTAAAATAAATAAATAAATCTTTAAAAAATGAATAAATAAAGCTATAGAGAGGAAAAAAAAGTCCACCTCACTCAGATGTCTCCTCTACTCTAGGTCCTTCGGTGTGTATTTTGTCAATCTATACTGTATAACATTTCAACCATTTGATACCCATGTAGAATTCAGTCAACAACTGAATAATAAGCCAAAGTTACCTGTTAATACGCAAAACAAATGGCCTAAAGCCTATATACTAAAACTTCTAAAGCAAAGAGAACCTCTCCTAGACTATACTTTAAACCCATTCATTTTCATTTCAAATACAATTCTCATTTATCTGGTTTCCAAATATATTAGATATAAGAAGTAACAGCTGACAATGGCAGGGATGGAGGGAGAATATAGAATATAATAAGCAGATCAAGAATCACAAGTGTGCAGTAATTTGGATCCATACAAGGTAAAGTTGCCAAGTTCTTTACATTCAAGAAACTGAAAAATATGAGTTAAAATTCAATAGTGATATTTATAATAACTATCATGAGTCATCAACTTGAGGTTAATTATACTCAGTATACTTTAAGGAAAGAGGGATACACATAATAGAATCCAGAAAGACTTTCATCAAAAAAAAAGCTCGAATGCTTAAAAGGGTCACCCTAAACTAGGACTCATTTTTTTGAGGTATAATAGATTATGTATATTATATATATATATACATATATATATAATGAAAGATTTCATAAGTTATTAATATTTCAATATGTTTCACACATGAAAGTGTTTTGTCAGGCATTATGCCAAGTAATCACCTTAATTGCTCCCATTTTCTCCTGGGTACTTCCCAGAGTCCAACCCTTTGCCCTTTCCTTTCTTCAATCTATATACTACAGCTTCTTCAATCCTATATGCAGATGACTCCCAAGTCTGTATTTGTGCACACTCCCCTCCTTTAAAGCATCTCAATCTAGTTTTCAGATGCCTGCCCCCTCCCTTCTATTTCTTTTATTCAAGAGCATCACTACCCACTCAAGCACCAAAGCAACAAGCTACAAGCATGTGTCCATATACGAGCTGGCACCAGATTAGCGACAAAAACCCACAGAGCTAAGTATCAGCCAAATCAGGATGCCATGAGACCTGGAGCCTCCTAGTAAAGAAAAGCAGAATTGAAGGTCAGCAGCCACCCCCATTCATCCTTCCTGCCACATGTGGCATCAGCTACTATAACCTCCTATCCCAACACTGGACCAAGCTGCTGAGTTGCTACTCCTCATGATTGCTGCCATCCATTCTAAAGACTACACATCACACTTGGCCTCCCTATAAGCCATGACTAAACTAAACTAAGCCATGATGACCCTTCACCCATGCCAGAATCACATCCATTAACACCTCACATTCCTACCTCCCAGTCACTGTCAAAAATGTAAGCTCTTCCCATACTTCATTGTCCCTCTCATAATTAGTGCTTCCTTTCCCCCCGTAATTCAGTTGCTTACTCCTGTTCCTATTCTCCTTCCAAGCCCTTGCGACGTGCTATCTGGAACTTCAGCCCCCACCTCAGCCCCTCAGTAGATAGCAGCTTGTCTTCCCGGACCTAATCAGAATCAGAATGTTGACCTAGTACCCTCTTGATTCCCACTACCATTTCTCAGCTGTTCCTCCTCTGTGCCTTTGCAGAAACCCCTGTTCTGTTAAAGCCCAAAGTTCTCAGGTATACCATCCTATATTCATCCATACAATAATTATTTTCTACTTACATCCAGGATGTAAACTGAAGATTTTGACACCTGACTTAAAAGCTTTCCTGTCCGGAGTGTCTGGGGGGCTCAGTCAGTTAAGCGTCTGACTCTTGATTTCGGCTCAGGTCATGATCTCAGGGTTGTGAGATTGAGCTCTGCATTGGGCTCCACCTTCAGTGGGGAGTCCGCTTGAGATTCTCTCCCCCACCCCACCCCCCGCCACTGCTGCTCATACACACGTGCGCTCTCTCTCTCTCTCTCTCAAATAAATAAATCTTAAAAAAAATAAAAAATAAAAAAGCTTTCCTCTCCACTATTTGGTTATGTTCAACATTCAAAGGAAGGACCCCTGCCTTACCCTGATGCCTCAGTCCAAGACTTTCTCTACTCCACTGTCATCTACTTAGCTGGTCATACACTGGACATAATCTGTGTCCCAAACTGCTCCACCTCTGAAATAATTAATCCTGACATCCCACTCTGACTACAATATCCTACCTTCCCAACTTACATCCACCCTCGATTACTCATATCACACCTGCTGTTCTACCACACTGACATCTCCAGACCACTTTCTCTTCCCATCAGCCTCCCATTTTCTTCAAATCCCATCCTATTCAACTTAGAATCCATGGTTTCTCATTTTAATTATGGTTTCCCAATACCCTAAGTTCTCCTGTCCCTTGTTTTTCTGTTGTATCTGCCTGGTAAATACCAATCTCAGATAAAACCAATTCTACCTCCTCTTTGCCTTCACCAAGGCTGATGAACAATACTGCATAAAATTATAAAACAGTACTATTAAGCCTATTGAATTCATGGCTTTTAACCTCAAATAGGCAGCAATCATACTATTTCCCTAGTGAACTTACTCTTCCATTCTCTACAACTCTTCCAAATTTTTCTCCCTCTTCTCAAATCTCCGAGCCCACCTACTACCCTACACTCAATGTAAGGACTTGCCTCCTGTTCAGATGAGAACTCCTTCAATTTCCTGCCACCAAATCAACAAACCCACTTATGTCTACACCCGCCATTTTATCTTGCCTCTCTTAAATTCTTTTATCTGTGCTCTGGATCCCTCTTCAAGGCAACTATATTATCAATTACCCTTCCCCCCGTCCAATGGTCTCCTCTTATCAAGATTTAGGTTCAAGTCTCTTCAATCTCACACACACACACACACACACACACACACACACACACACACACAATCCACCAAAGTCCTTTTCTAGCTATTGTCTTGAACCTCTCTTCTTCCTCACTGCTAAACTACATTAAAGAATTACCAACACTATATCCATTTCTTTATCTCCAATCTATTCCTAGACAACCCTAAACTGACTTCTGCTTCACTAAATTTCTCTAGTAAAGATAACGAATTTGTCACTAAATCTAATGTTCATTTTAAGTCCTATCTGGCTTGATCCCTCAGCAGTATTCAAAACTGTTGGCATCTTCCTTCGTCATGTCATCATATTGCATCTTATGGTCTCATCCCATTCTTTGACAACTCCTCCACAAGCTCCTTTGCTAATTCCTTCTCCTACTCAATGTCAACTTTCACACTGCATGTCTTCAGGGCTCTGTTTAGCCTTTTCACCTCACTCTCAAATTTCCCTTTGTGCATTGTCATCCATTTCTCTAGTTTCAAACACCAGCTTCAGGCTTATCACTCTCAAATCTAGATCTCCAGCCCACAGGTCTCTCCTGAATTCCAAAATCATATATTCAAATGCTATCTATCATCTCCAAATAGGTGCCCTACAGGTACCTCAAACTCAGTGGGTCCAGACTAATCTCCTCCTTCTTTGTCCACAAATGTGTTCCTGCTCTGAGTTTCTTACCTCAGGAAATGCAGCTCCACCATCCATCAGGTGACAACCTGGGTGTCATCTCTAACACCCCCCCTTCATTCCCTACAGCATCAATACCAAGTGTGATGACTCTAATTACTAAAGAACAAGTTAGTCCCTTCTTCACCACTGCTCAATCTCCCTATTCCAATCCATGCTAACGAGTCTCTTTCTCAAGCATACATTTTGGCTTAAAACACTTCAGTAGCCCTCTACTGACAGTAGGATAAAATTCAAACTTCTTACAATAATCATAACCACAACAACCATTTGTTGGTGCTTACCATGTGGTAAAAGCCTACTGGCTTTAATCCTTAACAACTTTATAAGATCAGGATACTTAGTTCTTCTTTTAGAGATAATGAGGTAACCTCCATAAGGAGGTTAAGAACTTAATCTTACCAACAATCTGATCTGATCAGAGTGGCATAGCCAGGTTCTGAACTAAGATCTTTTTCCAAAGTCCATATTCTCAATTACCAAACCAAACTGCCATTCAATCTCTTTCACAATGTGACCCTATTTTACTTTTATGGCCTCATTTTCAGTCACTCTTTTCTTCCCACATTCTGCATTCTGGCCTCCTCATAAGCCAATTCTTTCAAATACACATCCTATGCCCTCAGTTCTAATCTTTTATATCTGTTCTTCTCTCTTCCTGAACTGCCCTTCCCCCCTTCTTTGTCTAACAGGCAAATTCCTACAAGTTTTTCAAGGCCTGGCTGAAGGACACCATTCTCAAAAGCCTATTCTAATAGCCTTGGACAGAATTAGTTATTCTGTTCTGAGTTCCCAAAGCATTTTATGCAATACTTCCATTATAACACTTGTCTAGCATATAATACATTTATTCACAAAGTACTAACACTAGTGTAAGCAACTCAGGGACAGGGATTACATCTTATATTTCAAAGTATTGCCAGTGCCTAGTACAGAACCTACCATAATTGTTAAATAAACCAACTAATCAACTATTTGGGAAGACTATGCAACTGTCAGATGTCACTAAAATGATAAAAAAATAAGGTTTAGAGAGATTAAGTGACTTTCTACAGGGCACATAATAGATAGCATGACAGACAGTGAACAAGAGGTCTTGTGAACTCTAGGGTTCCTTCCACAGCCAGGGCCCTGAGTATTCCAGTTTAGACAGCATTTTATAATAAAGATGTGCTTTTGACTATGCTGCAACTATTGTTACAATCTTCATCCAGATATGCTTTGTCTTTCACACTAGTATGTAGGGACTCTAATTTTATACCATTTGTATTCTTCTAGAGTGCCTAGTATAGTGACCAGTACATGTCATTCAGTACAAGTTTGATACTAAAATCAATTTATTTGAGGGGTGCCTGGCTGGCTCAGTTGGTGAAGCACGCGACTCTTGATCTCAGGCTCATGAGTGCATCTACATTGGATGCAGAGATTACTTTAAAAAAAAAAAAAAAGAATATTTTTTAAAAATAGTAAGTAAAGTAAAATCAATGTATTTGAAGGTAAAAATCATCCACAGAAGAGTAAGCCAGTGCTATCTATTTAAAATATATACCCTATCATTTTCAAGCCTGTTTATTCTACTGATCAATATCCAACTGCTTTCTAGTACAAACCTCTTAAACCCACTAAGAACCAACCCTAGGGCAGGACTCAGGGAAGAAGGTTCAACTAAGAATTAAATGTTCAACATGGGTCAAGCACTATACTAGGCATTTTCAAACAGTATTTCAGTGGGAGATTTAGGACCCAGAACTCAGTGTAAATGATATACATACAACACCAACACCTGAAAATCAGACTCAGTTAGTCCAGACAGAATTCATTTATGAAGTATAAGAGAAAAATCCATTACAGTCCTTCACTGTTCACCATGTATCTTACAGTTAAAACCGAAGAGATGTATCCAAGAATATGTTCCCCAAAGTCTCACTTTTTTTTTTTAAGATTTTATTTTTTAACAGAGAGAGAGAGAGACAGCGAGAGAGGGAACACAAGCAGGGAGAGTGGGAGAGGGAGAAGCAGGCTTCCCAAGCAGGGAGACCGATGCAGAACTCGATCCCAGGACCCTGGGATCATGACCTGAGCCGAAGGCAGACGCTTAACGACTGAGCCACCCAGGTGCCCCAAAATCTCACTTTCTATATCAAATGTTTAAAGTTAATAATCTATAAATTAATTGAGCAATACTTTAATCTTAAACAGTAACCCTTATTAGAAAGACCAATTAGTAATGTTATAAAATATTTAAAAATAAAGACATATAAGATGAAGCAATAAAAAAACTAAAACAAAAACAAAAAGTCCATTAAACACTATAAACTAACAGCAAGCAAAATACTGGCAAATATTTGGTTCCACAAATCTAAAAAAACAGATAAAAATCACCAAAATGGGCATATTTAAACTTATAAATGATTAACAGTAGTAGCAATATTCTTTTCTTATGAAGGTTAAATATTTCTTCTGAAATCTTCTTTATATTATTTAGCAAATCATTTTCTTCTTTGATAGAGAAATAAATGTTATCCCAATATGTTCTAAATATATTAGGATTCAGTTTAATAAAATGTTAAGATAGCCATGTTTTAAAATAATAGGATCCATCCATTAGCACAATTTTCAAAGACTTCTAGGTTGAACTACTTTTAGAGGGGTAGAACTGTGTTTGCTTACTCTGTTATTTTCTAGAACTTTAATAGAACATCTATGTCATACTGCAATAACTCCTCAAAACACTGAAGTATAACAGTACAGTACTGTTTGTACAGTACAACAAAATAGGTAGACAACCCATTATACACCTTCAAGAAATAAATACAAAGGAATATATTCATAAAATTATATTTACAATTATAGAAATACTGAGGCAACTAATGACCAAAGTTATTTAGGCATCCCTATGTGTCAAGAACATATAAGATAAATAACTAGAAGAAAAAAATGAGAAGAAAACATTTTAAAGGAATGCTATCGTTGGTACCTAGGAAAGTGTTCTTAAAAGATGAGAGAAAACAAAGAGAGAGAAATACAGGCTAAATCTATCTAAATGAAAAATAAGGCAAGGGCAGTTTCCTAATTATAATTAAAGTGTTCAATTAACTAACAAACTTCTAAAATCTTAATTGTATCCCATTTGCAAAGACAAACTACACTGTAAAGCAACTATATTTGCCCTTGTAAAATTTTAAAAATAGAATCCAGATGCGAAAGGAAAAATTATTAGTTGTTTGTATTCTTTATTTATAAATAGTTTTACAAAAAAAGTCATAGAAAATTTATTTTCTTTTTAAAGCTAGATCCAACTAATAAACCAGAATGTCTCTGAAAGTAGCCAAAAGAAAACTTGAAAAATTCTATCTGGATTTTTGTAAAAAATTGATAAGGACAATGTTCTGTTTTACATTAGGAACAAGCATAACTTAAAGGCAAGAAGGGAAGAAAACTAAAACTCTGTCCACATCCTTACGTATGGTCTCCTTTCTAAATAAAAAGGCCAGCATGCAACACAAGCTGAATGTTAACGTCCACTTCTCCCCTCCATTGCTTCACAGGGTACAGGGTAGAAGGTGAACACTTCAGTTGAATAGTTGACCACGCTGGGTACATTTATCTTACGACCATATATACACATACATACACATATATACATTTATGGATACATGTCTCTCTCTCTCTACATATGTATCATTCACTTACCCATTAGTTTAACTTTTAACTCTCTAAGCAGAACTTTCAAAAGAACAGAAAAACATATATCCACCTACCTTAGATTTGTCTTAATATATTTTTTCCTTCCACATTTGTTCATTATTAAGACATTTGTAATCAATGCTTTGTTCCTTCTCCGTTTTCTTCTTTATTTATCCTGCAGGAAAAAGTACAGTTGAATTGGGAGATCACAAATTTCATTAAAAAAAAAAAAACTCAAAAATAAATAAGTAAATAAACAAATAAAATCTCTCCAAAGTACACCAGAATACCCCCCAGAACACCCTAATTTCTACAAAACTGAGAAAACAGACTAGGAAGTTAAAACTCTGTATTTTTTTTCCAATCTTACTTCTTTGCAATTTTCTTATCTTCTAGAAGAAAAAATTCAAAAAACGTAAATCATGTGCTATTTATCGGGTTACTTCCTCCTTTGAGAAAGCAGTGCTGTCTGAATCATTGAATATACACTACATATAGCTAATGGTATCAGCTCTATTTTAAAATAATGATCACTTAATAAACTGAGTGAATTTATCGTTTTCTTTTATCATTTTCTTAAATTTCATTCCACTGCAACAAATTTGTCAACCATTTTTTATTTACCTTAAATTCAAAAAGGCTTTTGTCAAAGAATTTTAATCCCAAACAAAATATTAACAGTTCCTTTAAAATCTCCTCCAAAAATCTATTGTCCACTTAAAAAGCTGTTTTTGACACTCTAGCAATTAAACCCCATTTTTTTACTAATATCTTTTAAAAATATATATTTGATGAGCTGAATGAAGTAAAATTGGCAAAGAAAAAAGACAAAGGAACTGGGAGCCCTTAATTCACTGTTGAGGTGGAAAGGATAAATGTGCACAGCCCTAAGGGTCTTCTAGGCATCTTTGCCAGCAATGGTGGGGCTTAGCCACAGACATACTGCTTTCAGAGTTCCCTCCTAAGTGGCCCCTCTAAAATGGTGTCATACCATCCTAGTCATTTTAAAAACTGAGCCAGTAGGTGGGGCGCCTGGGTGGCTCAGTCGGTTAAGCATCTGCCTTTGGCTCAGGTCAGGATCCCAGGGTCCTGGGATCCAGCCCCACGTCAGGTTCCCTGCTCAGCGGAGAGCCTGTTTCTCACTCTCCCTCTGCCTGCCACTCTGCCTACTTGTGCTATCAAATAAATAAAAACCTCAAAAAAAAAACAAAAACAAAAACAAAAAACTGAGCCAGCAGGTTTGCCTAAGGGCACGAGGACAATGGTTATAGCTACCGTCCCTCTGTCCCCCCATCTCCCAGCATAAGGACTACGGGAGATGGTAGGACATTTGAACCAGGCTACCTACAACACAAACAAAAAGCAAGGATGGTGCCATTCCTTTGGATTAAACCTTATTCTGTTATAATCTACTGGTGTTTTACATTGGGATATCTAATCTTCCATAAAAATTGCATAGCCTAGAGGGCAGGGAACAGCACAGAAGAGACAGATAATAAAATGTCCCCACTCTCCAGATTGCAATTTAATGAGACAGACATTTAAACAAAGAACACTGATAATAGTATTTGAATAATAATGATCTTGGCACCACATAAAAAGAGAATTAACTCTAATTTCTATATTTCTCTTGGAAATACCATTTTGTTTAATTTTTGAATGAGTAATACATTCTTATGGTCCAAAATTCATAAAGTAGCAAAAGGTATGCACTGAAGTCCAGTAACAGCTATCCACTTGTTCTTCCCAGAGGCAATCAGCATTGAAGGAAGCACCAGCTTCCAGCCACCACAGCCACAAGATGTCAAAAGGGAAAATGACTAGTCTCATACCAGAATAATGACCATCAGACAAAACTGATTCTGACTCAGGCTTATCAAAGAATGATTTCATCGCAACTACTCTCTAAGAAGTCATCACGGGTTGATTGTCTGCTTGCCAAATCTAAAAGAAAGCTTTCTAGTCCCTATCTTCCTTATATCCCTACAGCAAATTACCAAATTTTCTGCTGCTTGAACTCTTTGAAACACTGTGTTCATGCTTTTCTTCCAAATTATCCAGTACCTTTGTCCTCAATCTTCTTTGCCTACTCTTTAAAGGTATTCCCAGGCTTCCCGTCACAAAAATCCCCCCCCACACACACACAGAGGCTCCCTAGGCTACTTCGTCCTCACTTGATCAGTCTCAGATCTCATCTGCAGTCTAGACTTCTCTCTCCTGAGCTCCAGCCCATCTGCATCTGCCTATTAGGTATCTCTTAATGGTTTGCTCACAGATCTTCAAGCCCCAAATGTTCAAATCTAACCTCAACGCCCTCACTCTGCATCTCTCCTCTTGCGGTACTCTTATCTCAGTGAGTGACATCAACACCGACTCAGTCACCCCATCTGGGAGTTTTCCTCTCCCTTCATTCCCCACTTCCCATGTCCTCAATTCCTGAGGAGACAACGTGGTCTAGTGGTAGCAATAGTGTATGGTATAAAAAGCATTGGCATTGGGGCGCCTGGGTGGCTCAGTTGTTAAGCATCTGCCTTCGGCTCAGGTCATGATCCCAGGGTCCTGGGATCAAGCCCCGCGTTAGGCTCCCTACTCAGCAAGAAGCCTGCTTCTCCCTCTCCCACTCTCCCTGCTTGTGCTCCCTCTCTCTCTCTGTCAAATAAATAAATAAAATCTTTAAAAAAAAAAAAAGAAGAAGTAAAAAGCACTGGCATTGGAAGCTGAGCTGGGTGTTACCCTGCCCTGAGTTCTATCCTTTATTAGCTATGTGATCTCAACAATAATAAAATCTTCCAAGCATTCTTCTCTGTCAAATGGAGATCTTTTTGTGAGGAGAAAATGTAATAACAAACACAAAATGTCCAACTGTGCTTGGAATATAAGCAAAGACCAACCACTACCTAACTTAGCCTCAATAATTTTATCTCCTGTCTGACTCTGCTCCATTCTCTCCATCATCTGACACTGCTTTAGTTCTGAAACTGATTATTTGACAAGATTAAAGCAATAACTGCCTCTCTATAAAGCAATTCGTCTCTCCCTATAATAACTTCACTTCACTCAAACCTCTCTCAACCTCTCTTAGTCTACTCCACTAGACCACAACACTCTATTCAAAATACAAAATCCAAACATGCTATTTATTTCCTTATTCAAAATCCTCCAACAGACCCCTTGCCTTAATAAATAGCCAAAGTTCTGAGCATTATAGTTTGAGGTACTTGGTAGAGGCTTAATAAAGTTTGTTGTAAAAGCATTCAAATTGTAAGGTATACCAATCCTTTCCATTACATTAATTTTCCAGGTTCAAAATTACCTTGTGTGGATTTGTAAAGCAGGAGATCCCATTTTACTAAAGTTTAAGCTGTGCATACTTTGAAAAACTCAGCTGCTTTTTATACTATTGATCTCATCCAAATCTGGTTTTAATGTCCTAGAACATGCTACTCT
Source organism: Eumetopias jubatus (assembly GCF_037043125.1). Taxonomy (NCBI): domain Eukaryota; kingdom Metazoa; phylum Chordata; class Mammalia; order Carnivora; family Otariidae; genus Eumetopias; species Eumetopias jubatus. The sequence continues at coordinate 1,873,424 of NW_028274814.1, forward strand.
TTGGTAGACAAGGATTGACTTAGGGTCCTCCACTCCCACATACACAAACACCTGAACAGTTAAGAACTCAAATGTCCTAATATGTTCTCATACTAAGCTAATTACAATATGTATTCTATTTAGCCTAAAACATAATACCCCTTGAATTCATCATATTTCATAATACAGTCTGAGGTTATAATTTTTAAGCTGATCTCCTTATGCCTAAAATCACAAAGGATACTGATGTAATGTCCTGGATACTACCAATTTTTAAAAAAAAATTTTTTTTAAAGACCTATCTGCTAAGGAAACTTTCTCTTTTAGAGTGGAAAGGCATATCTTAGATTAGTTTATTATAGGCAAATAAGAGCTTATACTAAGAGAGAAAAACGAGTTCCAAATTCTTTTGCCTATATGTGAATTTCTGTGCTGTATCTGGAGAAAAGCCATTTATCACACTGGTAAAAATTTTCTATCATATATTAGGTTTAATTACCAAAATCACACCTGGCATTCACCTTACTCTTCATCTGTGTGTTGCTCTATTCACCCTCTGGCATACAGATTCAATTAATTTCATTGTTATCAAGTATCCTTTAATATAGAGCTCTCTATAACAGGTATTTAAAACACATTGATTAGGGGCAGCCTGGGTGGCTCAGTTGGTTAAGTGTCTGCCTTCGGCTCAGGTCATGATCCCAGGGTCCTGGGATCAAGCCCTGCATCCAGCTCCTTGCTCAGCAGGGTGCCTATTTCTCCATCTCCCCCTGCCTGTTCTCTCTCTGACAAATAAATAAATAAAATCTTAAAAAAAAAAAAAAGAATCAAACTTCTTGGGCAACTTTACTAGAATATAAAAGCTTACCTAACCAACTTGCTTGTCCCCAGCCAACTCTGTATGAACCAATGTTCTCCATTTCTTCTATAAAACCTACAGTATAGCTAATGCCCATAGTCATTCTCTAGTGTTCCCAAGCACTTCTGTTTCTAACAGCTGTGGTGGATGCTTAGCAAGAGTTAGTCATATTTATCACCTAACTTGATTATGCCAGCTACACTTACTAAATTTGGAATTGTTAAAAATAGAATGTTAAATTATTAGATTTATTTTTTTAAAGATTTTATTTATTTGACAGAGAGAGAGACCGCAAGAGCAGGAACACAAGCACGGGGAGTGGGAGAGGGAGAAGCAGGCTTCCCGCGGAGCAGGGAGCCCGACACGGGGCTCGATCCCAGGACCCTGAGATCATGACCCGAGCCGAAGGCAGACGCTTAACGACTGAGCCCCAATTATTAAATAGATTTAAAGAGCAGCTTCTGTGAGAACTAAATTGATTGCTTTGGAAAGACAAAGGCAGGCTGCTTTTAAAAATCCTGCTTTGGGGCTAGATTTGGGGGAGAAGCAGGCTTCCCGCGGAGCCGGGAGCCCAACACGGGGCTCGATCCCAGGACCCTGAGATCATGACCCGAGCCGAAGGCAGACGCTTAACGACTGGCGCCCCAATTATTAAATAGATTTAAAGAGCAGCTTCTTTGAGAACTAAATTGATTGCTTTGAAAAGACAAAGGCAGGCTGCTTTTTAAAAATCCTGCTTTGGGGCTAGATATTACAGTTGGAAAGAACTATAAAATGTTGGGGAAATATGACAAATATGTCGAGTTCTTTACAAAGACACTTGCAAAACAACCTAAGTTTGCTCTACTTTCAAGAACCCAAAAATGGAAATTGTAAACTATGCATTGAGATAGTTTTTGCAGGAAGGGTGGGGGGAAACAAAAACAAAAACAAAACAACCAAAAAAACCCCACGTTGCAATTAGAATAGTCAAAATAAAAAGGAAAGAATGTGGAATAGAAGGCGATACACCTCTCATGGAAGCAGGAAGAGAAAGAGACCACAGGAAAGTGTATCTGTTTCTCTGGTTCCGGGATGAAGCAAGGTTTTAGTTCCTTGAGAAAGTAATCTTCAGAGTCAATCATGATTTAAATAACAATAGCGATAAGGTTTGAAAGAATATGAAGTGCATATAGAGCTGTTCTTTTCAATCACATCAATTAAAAAACTAGGGAGAAGGCAGGGCTGGGTAGAAGAGAGAAGTAATTCCAAAGAGCCAAATACCTGAAGTTGGCAGGGATGAGCCTATGCTTACTCTGCATTTTACGCGAAGGAGAGGAGTACAGGAGAAACAAAGTGGGAGAGTAGTGACAGGAAATTATACCACTTTTAGTTTTGTAATGATTGTGAAACAAAGTTAGAATAACTTTCAAATAACATTCTTTATACTGTTGTGTAAAAACAGAAGTAGCCAGAAGCAGTACTTATAAATAATTGAGACACTTGCAAATAACGTCTTTAATTAAACATGAATCATATAGAAAATCAGGTGGCTTTTAATAGAGTCAAGGCCACTCCAATTTAATTGCCTCAGATACCTATTATTTAAGAAATCTTAACGCTTTATAAAAATCACCAAAGGATTAACTATTTCAGCCTCTCTTTCTCAATTGATTCTCCACCTGGCACCTGCTTTTGGCTATTTCACAGTCAATGAACAGCAAAACTGGCTGGTAAGGAGGAAATGAAAAATAAAATTCAAATAATCATGGCCTATCTCCACCTCTCCAAATACCACCCTCTCCACCACCACCACCACCACTTCATGGAAGGAAACAAAATTTAAAATCTTCTGTGGGTTATTTGCTTGACTAGAGTCATTGCTGGGTTTTCCTGTTCATATTGTTATTTCATTACTGCATTTTAAGTACATTTCAAAACACTTACCTACACAAAGTACAACTCTAGTAACTATTAACTAATAAATCTGGAAAAGAGTAGATAAGACACTTGAATTAGCTAAAGTTCAGAGAAATGAATTTCAACGTTACTATACTTACCTAGATTGGTCCTATTGTGTGTATATGAACAAAACTGCTACCTCTCTAAGTCCAGAAACATGCTTAAATAGGTTAATTTTAACACCTCCATCAATTTTAAAAGGAGTGAAAGCATCCCAACTGTCCATATACAGTATCATAGGTCTTTATGCATGATTCAGTTTCTCCAATACCTGAGCTAGAAGCTTTTATAATATCAATGTTAGAATATAAATTCCACTTTAAGACATTTCAAAGCAAAAAAATAATTTTTGTGCTATCAATGAAAAAACCTGAGGTTATTTGAGATTATGAACAAAACTGTATGACACGGAGGCGCCTGGGTGTCTCAGTCGTTAGGCGTCTGCTTCGGCTCAGGTCATGATCCCAGAGTCCTGGGATGGGCTCCCTCCTCAGCGGGGAGCCTGCTTCTCCCTCTGCCCGCCGCTTCCCCCTGCTTGTGTGCCCTCTTTCACTGTGTCTCTGTCAAATAAATAAAATCTTAAAAAAAAACAAACAACTATGACACGAGTTAGGATGGTCTAATTTTAAGTCCGCTGTGTTAAAAAAAAAAAAAAAAAGAGCTTCAAGAAGATAACTTTGAAAAAACTGGTTTTGGGAAATTCTCAAATTATCAGAATCACACGAGCTCCGTCATTAGTATTTCACACGACCGACATTTAATGGGTCTGGCTGTATCACTGTTCAGAAAATACACGTGAAGACGATTCCCACTTTGGGAGAACTGGGTGCTTCAAAAGAGCCTCACAAAAAAGCTGCTAGTAAGGTTTTCTAAGAGGCAAGTATCCTCCCTTACCAGTCAGACAGTTATTCCATCAGTCTTTAAGCAAAACTCCCACATAACTTCCTAGCCTATGTTTTTCTTCAAAACTGTTTTATATACCCCTTGCCAACAATTTTCTCTAACACTCCTGGGAAAGCCAATCAAAAGATGTGCAAGATTAAAAAAAAAAAGATATGCAAGATAGATGTTGTAATTTTTAAACTTCACTGTAACAGAATTATACCAGTAAGACTCAAGTTGTCTTCATGAGTAGTATCAAGATAAAATCCCACTAGTGTTATCCTTAAGTTTTCCTTTTCATTCCCTCTTATTCTCTACTGGATATCCTAACACGTTAGAAAAAGAAAACCCATGAGTGAAAGGATTTACTCTTACAAACAGTGTACTCTTTATTAAACAGTTCTCATGGTAGAAAGTATTTGAAAAACCTTAAATATTCTTTAAAAGGAAATTAACAAAATGATTTAAAATGTTTATTTCTACCTGTGTGTAATGGATAAAAAACATAACCCCTGAAATTTTTACTTTTATGATCTATCTGTACTGATAATGTTAAAATTGCATTCAATGTACAGTAACTTCTCAAAGTTGACTTTTATATATGGAATCCATTAGTTCAGTAAAGTAGAAATACTTAACAGAATTCAAAGACATTTCAGGCTTACTTCCTTAATGACCAATGTTGACTGCACGTCAAAATATCAGTGGTTCAGCTGTGAAGTGTTTGCATTGCTCAGTTTTACTTTTAAAGTCTATCTAAATGGAACAGGACATTTGAGTGCTTTCCAATGGCCTACTACATCAACAATAAACCTGGCTCAATTTTCTGGCCCAATATTAACTTGCAGAGAATATCAAGTTAGGGAAAACAGATCAGAAATATGTACCTACTGGTCAAGTTTCAGTCAGGATTCCTTATGTGTATTTATAACCTGAACCTCTTCCCTACTTTTCATGGACTTCTAAAAAAGATTTCACCTTTTAATCATGCAATAACTTGCCTCAGTAGGAAACTAAAGTGGTCTATGGAGTCTGGAGTTTCTTGAATTCATCAGTAGAAGCAAATTTCATTTACCTTCCAGGAAAAAGCAAAAACAAAGACTGAAGAGCTCCTCTGTGTTTATACATCCAATAAAAATTTATTCATATACTCTTACAAGATATGTACACAAAACATCAGTGTAATTACAACTTCACACTCACCAAAATGATTCCAGGTTGACCAGCAAGTCACTGGGAAAGCATCTGCTTACACTGATCTACTTATAGATTCATACCAAAAATGTTTGTGTAATTATCAACACTTAATATGACAATGCTTTAAGTGTTCACTCATTCAGGATCAAACCCATAAATATCTTTCTAAAAGTTGTATCTGGATCACTAAGCAGTTCTTTAAACATTATTTTTTTAATACTTAGCTTTTATTGGCCAAAACACTCTGCAATTTAACTTCCTTGGGAGAAAAAAGTTCAAAGATTTAAAAACTATGAAGGGAAAGCAGGCTGTTATCCAAAAATAGGACCAAGAGTAGGAGAAAAATGTGGTACCCAAAGGAAAAAAAACAGAGAACGTGAATTATTAATGTAATCTAATACAATTTTCATACCGGACCTCTACCGCCGTGCATCTAGGTTTATATTTATTTAAAGGGAAGGCGGCTGCACTCTCATCAGCCCGCCAAATTAGGCTTGAAAGGAGGAAATTTTAAGAAGTTACATACCTAAGAGGTACTGTTAAAAGGGGCTCTCGGTTTTAGTCAGACCTTCAGGCTGATCCTCTAAGTCAGAAGTGCTGAAAATTTGATCGTAAATTGACAGCTGCTTTACTAAGCGCCGTGCAGGAAACGTCTCGGCGATTTTAAAGTTAGGGATCTGGTATACGCGCAATAGACAGGAGGATAAAGAACTATGCTGAATAATGTGTCTATTCCCTATTCAGCATGTTCTGGGAACATTGCTAGGTGGGTTCTAAAAAGGCACAAATCAAAAGTAAAGAACAAGAGAGACTGCAATTTCTATCAGCTGTCACGGTTTTGTTCCTTCTTCGCAGCTATTATAAAAGTCTTCGCACTATTTGATCAGCTCTGTCGTGTCTGGGGACTAAAGTGACTCAACATAGGTGTCCCCGACTCATGTTTCGGAGAAGAAATGGGTTAACGCTGATTTATATCTAAACGGAATACATAAAATTGAGATAAAGGTGCTACTAATCGTCGGCTGTGGTAAATAAAACCAACGTCCTTACTTCTCGTTTCTTTTTCTTCTCAAAGAGGGAGGACCACACTCATCAGAGCAATATGGCTTTTTCCGAAAGACTTGTCCAACTTGTACCAAGTTCAAAAGGAGTCAGAGAGGGAGAGCAGAGGAGCCCGCTTCCCGCTCGGGAGAGCTCTGCCACCACCCCGAAGGCAATCCGCGAGCGGAGCAGGAGACGGGAGCGGCTGCCGCGCCGCGGGGAAGCCCCGGGGTCGGCACCCCCGGCCGCGCAGCTCCCGCTCTCCCCTCGGCCCCGGGGCCCCCGCGCCCCCGCTCCGGGGCCCCGACGCCCCCGACCCTTCGACCCGGCTCCGCTCCACCTCCTGCCTCCGCCTCCTGCGCCGCGCCGCCGGCTCCGAGGTCTCTGGGTCCGGGGCCGGCGCGCCACTTACCCGCCGCGATGGGATTTACGTAGCGGACCTCGTCACTGATTACGGACGGGAGGAGGTGGAGACGACGAGCCCGACCGCCGCCCAGCAACCCGGCGCCGGCGGCGGCCCCACGTCGCCCCCACGTCAGCTCTGATGCGGCAGCCGCGACCTCCCCGCCGAGCCGGTACAAAAAGTAGCGCAGCAGCCGACCGAACCGCGTCCTCGCGGCCCGCCCTCCCCTCCCCTCCCCTCCCCTCCCCTCCCCTCCCCTCCCCCACTCCGCGACTGCCTCCCCGGGGACGCCCGGCGGGGGAAAAAAAAAAAAAAATCCAAGCTCGAACTCTGCCCCCTGCCGGCCGCCAGCGGGAGTGCAGCGCTGACAATCCAACAATTAAATGGAACGGGGGAGGGGAGGGGGGAATGAGGGACCAGAGGGCGGGGCCTAAGCGGTGGGGAGGCGGGGCAAGGCGAGGCCTCAGCGTGGAGAGGAGGACCGGGGCAGGGGGCGGGGCCGGGAGGAGGAACTGGGCTGCGGGGGCAGGAAGACCGAGTCCAGGGCTGGGCCTGTGGGGCGGCCTGGAAACCGGAAGCGGCGCCGCTGCGCGCGCGGCGGAAGGCTAGTTAGCTGCAAGCAAAGCTAACGGCGGCCGCTGTCGCTTCTATCTCGAGGTCGCTTATTCTCTAGACTGCCGGCTAGGGGGCTCCAGTCCCAACCCAAGCTGAGGTCCCGAGCTTTGTGGGTCTTTCCCGGCCAAGGGCACGTCCTGCGGAGCCTTAGGGCTGCCGAGCGGACCCCTGGGGCATCCCCACCCCCGCGCTCCTGCAGTGTCTGCCATCCTGAAAAACGCTTGTAGGTCCCGGTATCCCTCTGGACTTGAGCCTTCAGGGAAGTCCAACTGGCTGTCCTTGTTCCCAGCCTGCTGCTGCTAACCCAGTGACTTTGTGCGTCAGGGTCGTGGGCAAACAGCGATAGAGTCCCCACTTGGAGATGTGACAGGAAAGGAAGGCTTTTGGTGAAAAGCAAAAATTCCTGCCTGGTAAAGAGGAAAGTTTAGTCTTCAGCCAGTGGAAACCGAGGGCTTCCCAGTAAGCGGAACGTTTCTGACCCGCTGTACGCTAGGAACCCATTTATGCATACTCAGCCCTCCGAAAGGGAGGCTTTGTAGCCTAAAGATAAGCCTCTTTACGTTCAGGAAAAAGGAATTCAAACAATTATTACCACCCAACTTTATAGTACTCGGGAATGTGTCATGCGGGAAACCAATGTGAAGGACACCACTTGAAAAGTTGCAGAGAAAGAATAAAAACATCAACGTAGTGCAGGTAGAGAAGGGAAGATTTGTGAAATATTAGGATCTCTGTAGAGTGGGAGAAAATTCTGAACTCTCTTCAGTCCCTGATTTTGGCCAACCTGAACTACTTCCAGCTGTAATGTACACTAGCAGAGATAAGAGAATAAAAATCCAGTGAGTTCATTGACATAAGCAGAATTCTGAAGTTCCTCCTTGCAATGTAGTAGACCATGCTCATCTCCACCGCTTGTAAATATTAATTTCTTAATGAGGAACATTAGCAAGTTAAAAATAAATTTAAAAAACAGCCAAGTCCTTTTCGTGTATGTGATTAAACAAGGCTGGCACAGAATATTTATATGTAAATAATACAACTCATTTTAGCTCAGGAAAAAAGGGGTCCTTAGAAGGTAAGAGAATAAAAAACGATTATCAAACACTCAAAATCTTACCATTCACTGTGGTCCAGGTTGATCAGTGCAGGATGAGTAGATTTTTAGCTCCAAGAATTGAGTGGAAATTGTGATCATTCACTTTCCCCAAAACATTGCTCTCCACCTGTTTGTTGCTAAACTTCTTTAACAAAGTACACACTCTTTACATAGAATCTATTAGCTAAAGGACTTAAGATATAAGTGGTAAATCAACAAAACACTAAGATGTAACTGTCAAATCCTTGAGAGTAGGGGAAGAGTACCTGGGGTCTGAAGAGAAAGGGCATGACATAAGAGCTGGAAAGGTACCTGCAGTTTCCTATTGCTGCTATGACAAATCACCACAAACTTAGTTACTTAAAACACGTATTTATTATGACAGTCCTATAGGCCAAAAGTCCAATACACATCTCATTGGGCTAAAATCAAGAGTTGTCAGCTCCAGGGAAGAGTCTATTTCCTTGCATTTTTCATCTTCTAGAGACCACCCACAATTCCTTGGTTGATGGCCCTTTTCCTCCATCTTCAAAGCCAGCAACAGCTGGTTGAGTCTTTCTCAGGCTGCCATCTCTATGATTGTGTCTCTCACTTCCCTCTTTTACTTATTAAAACCTTGTGAATACGTTGGGCCCACCCTGATAATCCAGGATAATCTTCCTATATCAAAATCAGCTGATTAACAACCTTAATTCTATCTATAACCTTAATTTCCCTTTGCCATGTAATCTGATGTGTTCACAGGTTACAGGGATTAGGATGTAGATATCTCTGGGGGGGTGGGGGCATCAAGAAACTTGAGCTCTGAGGACAAATCACCTGCCTCTCAGGGTTATCCTTTGCAAATAATTCAAACATTTGATTAGAAATGCCAATAACTGATTTTTCACTTTCTCATTACCTATGATAAAGATAAAAAATTTTAAAATGGGATATCAGGGGTAAAGAAGAGCAGGTTAGGAAGGCATAAATTTTTGAAATGGAAAGAATAATAGTATCTACTCCTTGGCATTGTTATAAAGATTAAATAAAGTAGCCACCATAAAGTATGTGCTCAATAAAAAATCTAGCCAAAATGGATGGTGGGTATTAAGGAAGGGCACTTATGAGGAGCACTGGGTGTTATACCTAAGTAATGAATCACTAAATTCTACACCTGAAACCAATTTTACCATGTATGTTAACTAACTAGAATTTAAATAAAAACTTGAAACGGGTGGGAAAGCTAGCTATTTTTATATTGCTCCAGTGTCCTGGTCTTTGGGTTCCTCAGCTAGGCAATGTTTCTCTGTTGAGGAGGGACAACTAGATCGCCTACTTTCCTGAGAAAACACAGGCTGTCAGTCACACCCATATACTCTCCCTTCACATCAAAATATCTCAAATCATCCCTTCCTTTAAGGGGAGAGGAGGAACACCTTCCTCCTTTCCTTTCTAAATCCAGTTGTAAGATAGGTGTCATTTCTTTCCCATATCAGCTGTCTTATACCTTTATTCTCTTTCTTCCTCTTGGCTCCTTCTCTCCCTGAAAATGTATTCGTATCTTGCCTCTACTTGAAAACTGTTGACACTGCTTCTCCCACTAGGAAGGCTACAGAGTTGCCAGCTCTAGGATGCACATTCATATTACATTTTTTGCCCATATGCCTTTTGTTCCATCTCTTACTATCAAACTTTTCAAGAAAGAAGGCACTTGCCAAATCCACTTCCTTACCACCTACTCATTTCTTATTTCCTGGCTATTTGATTTTTACCCTCTCCAATCCCCCCAACCCCCTACTGGCCCAGACCGCTTTCTGATTACAGAATCTGCAATTTTTTTTTTATTCTTCATCCTCCTTGACCTCTTTTCCTAATTAATCCTACCTTCTTAATGTCTCCTACCTGAGTTTCCATGACATTTGGCTCTCCTGGTTTCACTCATCTTTGCTTCCCTAATGTAGATAGTTCTGAATTTTCTGCTCTTAATCATCTTCTTCTACATTGTCCTCCTTAGTTATTTCATCATTCTCATTTCTTTTTTTTTTTAAGATTTTATTTATTTATTTGACAGAGAGACATAGCGAGAGAAGGAACACAAGCAGGGGGAGCGGGAGAGGGAGAAGCAGGCTTCCCACTGAGCAGGGAGCCCTATGCGGGGCTCAATCCCAGGACCCTAGGATCATGACCCAAGCCGAAGACAGACGCTTAACGACTGAGCCACCCAGGTGCCCCTCATCATTCTCATTTCTATTGAAAAGAAAATTCTTAAAGTTATACCCCAACCTCCCAACTTCTTTTCCTAGCACCAAATCATATTTCCAACCACCTGATAGAAGTTTCCACTTGCATGACCCATGATCATTTTCAACTCAACAGATTCAGAACTACCTATATCATCTTCCCTCTCCATTCTTGAACCTTGGTTTTTTGTTTCAACAATGTTACCGGCACTTTTCAGTTCTCAGTCATCCTGCCTCTAAACCTTGGAGTCATTTTGGTCATTCTTTACTTATAGCATTGAGGATCCATTTGAGTTATAATTTGAAGTGTTTGCTATGTTCTAGGCCCTATGCTAACACGGGAATTTGCATTCATCCTTTCCTTCTCATTCCCACTATTACCAGTGACTGGGGTCGTGCTTGCTTCCAATATAGTTCACCTAAATATTTCTACCTGGTTCATCTTCCCAATACATTGCTCTTGTGATTTGATTTCTCTTTTTAAAAATCTTGAATGAGGGCGCCTGGGTGGCTCAGTTGGTTGGGCGACTGCCTTCGGCTCGGGTCATGATCCTGGAGTCCCGGGATCGAGTCCCACATCGGGCTCCCTGCTCGGCAGGGAGTCTGCTTCTCCCTCTGACCCTCTTCCCTCTCGTGCTCTCTATCTCTCATTCTCTCTCTCAAATAAATAAATAAAATCTTTAAAATAAATAAATAAATAAATAAATAAAAATCTTGAATGATTAGAGGGACTGGGACTTAAGGGGTCAAAGGTGGAAAGGAGATTGAATTCCCTTTGGTGGCCTCTTGAATTTTCTACTACATGTATGCACTACCTATTCTAAAAACATAAAATTTTAGTTAAAACAAAGCAAAAAACTTCAGTGAGATCTTATTGGCTAACTAAGTCCAAATATCTTAGTTTAGCATAAAGCTTTTCATGATGTGGGCACAACTTAAGTTACAGCCCTATTCCATGTTAGTCCCTTGTGTTTTGTACCACACTGGTCCTCATACTCTGATGTCCTGTGGCACATCAGAGTCATGTGAAGAGCTTGTCAAAAAGATGCACCCAGGCGGTAGGCCCACTTACTGAGTCAGAATCCCCAAAGAAAGGGCCTGTAAATCTACCTCTTTTAAGATCTCCAGATCAGTCTAGTGAGCTACAAGATTATTACGAGGCAGCACTTTAGCCAAACCTTACTACTTACTGTTCCAGATAATTACCTTACATTTTCCAATCTTTTTTGCTTTTAAAGATTTTTTTTTTTTATTCATTTGTCAGAGAGAGAGAGAGAGTACAGGCAGAGGGAGAAGCAGGCTCCCTGCTGAGCAAGGAGCCCGATTCAGGACTCGATCCCAGGACCCCAGGATCATGACCTGAGCCCAAGGCAGACACTCAACCGACTAAGCCACCCAGGTGGTCCCTTTTTTGCTTTTATTCACTCCATTTTCTCACCAATTCTCTATATCTTCCTGTTAAAGATAAATCCTGTAAGATACAGCCTACATACTATCTCCTTTACTCATCCTCTTTAGAAATTATCTTCTCTTTGCTTACAATTAATGATTGTTGTTGGGGATCTAGAGTCAGAATTCAGAGTTAAAATTCCAATTTTGATACTTTACTAGCTGTGCAAATGTTAGGCAAGTTCCTAAAAAAAAAACAAAACCACAAAATAACCTCTCTGTACTTCAGTTTCCTCACCTGTGAAGCGGGGATGAAATTAGTACCTGCCTCACAGGTTGTTATGAAAATTAATTCATGTGTGTAAGTATGTAGAATTTTGTGCTTGGCCCGAAGTAAGCACTGAATAAATGTTAGCTATAATTAATACTTTATGATTTGTGCAAGTTCCTTCATTGACTTGTGTGGGATCTAAGCTCTAGAAAGAGTCTTAAAAATCTAATTTGACCCCTTTGTTTTATAAATTAGAAAGTGGAGGGGCGCCTGGGTGGCCCAGTTGGTTAAGCGTCTTGACTCTTTCAATTTCGGCTCAGGTTATGATCTCAGGGTCATAGGATCAAGCCCCACGTTGGACTCTGTGCTCAGCAGGGAGTCTGCTTAAGGATTCTCTCTCTCCCTCTGTCCCTCCCTCCCCTGCACAGGCTCTCTCTCAAAAAGATAAATAAAATTTAAAAAAGAAAAGAAAAGAAAGTGGATGCTGAGGAGTTACAATACTTGCTTTGGCTAATAAGTAGTAATATCAGAACTAGGATCCAGGCTTTGTGACTTTTAATCCTGTACCACTTCTACTACACCACAAGTTCTCAGGATTTTGCATTGTTTAAATGACTACCCTTCTACTTTATTTTACCAATTTACCACAGGTAAGAGTTAGAAAATGGATTAATTTGAAAGTAGTTTACACAGGCCATTTCTTTTTTAAGATTTGAGACTCTAACGAATATATTATGCCCAATTTAAATATTTGAGAAAAATAAAACAAGTCAATGTAACATATCCTTGATTTATGATATCTCCAATTTGCTGTTTGGGAAGAAATGTTTCATTCCACTAGAAAGTTAACAGTCCTAGGTTCCAACATGGGAAATATCCTTTCATATGTGGGTGTATGTTCTTTGTTTTTTGAGTTTTGTAAACTTAAACATCAAATCTAATGGTTCAGAACTCAGCAGAATATCTAGAATATTTATTTATACAACCTCAGGCCACTGAATTCTCTAAAACTAGGAGATTGTTTGCAGTCTTTAAACTATTGTGTGTAATTTTTTAAATCATAAAAATATAATAAAAACCTATTTTCAAATGTTTCCTACATGTTTTTATCGACAACAAATTCAGTTGCCTGCCAAGATTTACTTTCTTCACATGGAATCATACTGTTGCTATTGTCAGAGAGAATCATATGTCTGGAACACTAAGAAGCTTGGCTAAAATTGACCACTGTTCAGCCTTGGAAATTGTAGGATTTTATAGAATTAATGTAGCAACTTGGTTCTGTTCTCCAAATATTGTTTGATATAATAATGATAGTATTAGTGCTTCTTTTATTTTTATATTTTTAACTATGTAAATGAGATGCCAGAAGAACACCAGCATGGCAAAGACATGAATGATAATTCATAGAGCATATGAACTACTTTCTAAGTATTTTATTCTTTTAATTATTAAAAAGAAATTTGAAACTAGTCCCAGAATTAAATCCAATGACTATTATATAAGACCTTTTAAAAGAATTGAGCCCTGTTAAGCGAGGATTAGAAAGTTACTGGATTGAAATATGACAGCGTCTCCCATGACCAAGAGGGCTCATTTCAACAACTGTTTGGTCAGGACAAGATTCTGAAGACCAATTTCCATTACACTGAAATGGCAGCTCTCAAGACTCAGGGGTGCACGTGGTTGTCAGAAAAAGGAGAAATCAAGGTAAGCCAAACTAAAAACAGGTATCAAGAGCTAGAAACAGCTGGATGAAAAACATCAGGTTGGGTTGATTCAGATGGTGAAATGGGCAAAAAGTAAAAGGGTAGAAAGCTATTTATATATAAGAACTAGAGCAAGGGAGAGGCCAGGCATTAAGAAAAGAGATTATCATTACCAACACATTGGAAAAGGGCTCTGTGTCACAATTGTTGCTCTGTGTCCTTAACCCTTCTCTCAGCCTCCTTTTCTTTATGGCTCCATAAGGTATTTGTGAAGAATTAATAAATAACCTAAGACTTTAGTATAGTACAATGCTCAAAACTATTAGCTATCATTATTTATATAGTCAGTTTATATCATATTTACAATGTGGTAGAAGAAGTAGTAGAAACATTTAGAAATCATCTAGTAAAGTAGTTTTTTTTTTTAAGATTTATTTATTCACTTTTAGAGAGAGAGAGCATGTGCAAGCAGGGGGAGGGGCAGAGGAAGAGGGAGAGAATCTCCAGGAAACTCCCTGCTGAGCACGGAGTCTGTTGTGGGGCTCGATCCCACAACCCCAAGATTACAACCTGAGCTGAAACCAAGAGTCAGACACTCATGGACTGAGCCACCCCAAACCCAGATGCCCCTCATCTAGTAAAGATTAACCCCTCACACATGTACTTACATTTTGAACTTACAACATGTGAAAATCATGTCCAGAAGAATAGTCATTGTGTATTACCCTTTAGTCTGACAAATACTTTTTCCATAACCAAACTGTATGCAGGCTGCTCTGAGCCCTTTTCTCAACTAGGCCTCAACCTTGACTTACAAAGACTTGAACAAAATACAAGCAAACATAATTTCTAACAGCTCAAGGTGGCATCCCTAGAATGACTCTAGCCTCCTTTGAAGTGCTTGCCCAAGAAAACTCAAAGCTGGGGCTCCTGGGTGGCTCAGTTGTTGAGTGTCTGCTGTTGGCTCAGGTCATGATCCCAGGCCCCGCATTGGGCTCCCTGCTCAGTGGGCAGCCTGCTTCTCCCTCTCCCGCTCCCCCTGCTTGTGTTCCCTCTCTCGCTGTGTCTCTCTCTGTCAAATAAATAAATAAAATCTTAAAAAAAGAAAAAAGAAAACTCAAAGCTGTCAGAAGAATTTACAGCTAGTTCTAGCCAACACCTAAACATGGGGCCCCTGTCTCCCAATCTTTGTGGGAGGGCACCAGTTAACAAATCCAAATGACACAGCCTGCCTTGTCACTTTTTGTAATTGATCACTTCCCTGACTCTTCGGAGCTCCATTCATCCCCCTCCTTATTCCCCCATTCTCCCTTTAAAGCATCCCCGATCATGATCACTTCTCTACAAATCCAAGTTGAGTCAAGTCACAGGATGCTATTAAATATCCCTGACTGATCTCACCATCTATAACTAGGGGAGAGGGGTTCTGATCTACTTTCCTTTTCTTCTATTACTTTCTTCACTGGAGAGATTTTACCTGCTACGCTCCCTTTCTTGTGCCTTTGAGTGCTCACATTACTCTCAGGTCCACTATGGGCTGCAGTGCTCTCTTTCTGTCATTGGGATACTGCGCCTTCTTCTTACACACCCACACCTCGGTCACACCCCCGTGCTCACACACTACCCTTAGTTTCTCCTTTCCTCTTTTGAACTCCTGCTTAGTTGCTAAAGGAAGAGAAAAAAAACCTTCTTACTTTCTCCGATTCTAATTAATTTAGGAAGCCACAACACGTGTCTAATCATGCTCCTTGGGCAAAAGAGTCGAGTAAGTAATACAACTATACCAAGGAAAAAGAAAGTTTCAACTTTTTTTTTTAAAGATTTTATTTATTTATTTGAGAGAGAGAATGAGAGGTAGAGAGCACGAGAGGGAAGAGGGTCAGAGGGTCAGAGGGAGAAGCAGACTCCCTGCTGAGCAGGGAGCCCGATGTGGGACTCGATCCTGGGACTCTAGGATCATGACCTGAGCCGAAGGCAGTTGCTTAACCAACTGAGCCACCCAGGCACCCAGAAAGTTTCAACTTTTTAAGTAAAGTTAGGCTAAAAAAGAGTCAATGCCCTCAATCTCTAAAGAACTCTTTAATATGCATAGTTCTATTTAGAATTTCCACAAAAGTCTCCATTTGATCACCTGAAGGTTTTTTAAATTCGCAGCATACAAAATAGATTTTAAATTACTTCTTTTTAATTAACTTTTAAATTACTACTTTATCCTTCTTCTGTTTGTTAATTATTTATAATATAAAAGTATTACTTATTTCAGGCATTGAAAAATATTCATAGAGGACATGCTTCATTCAAGGAGAATGGTCCATTGTAATTACATTATGGCTTATATAGGCTTCATGGTACTATTGTTTATACTATTTTTTCCATGGAAAATATTTTTCCTTGTAAACAGTTTTTTATCAAACTTAAAATATAGTTCATCTATAAATTGGATACAATGTTCAAATTGAGAGATTAATGAATTGATAACAAAACATTCTGAACTAAATCTTGACTTGTGTAGATCAATCAAGATGGGATAGATTTTTTATGTTCTCACTTACTGAACTATGTATGCTACTACCTCAGGCCTTTTGCACATGCTGTTCCCTGTGATTATAATGCTTTTCCCCTTCTTTTGCCTATTTAATTTCAATTCATCCTTCAGAGCTTGGCTCATTCATTCTCTCTTCTTCCATGAAGCTTCCTTTTATTTGGCAGACTGGATTAAGACCCTTTAACCATTTATGTTTTCATTTTATTTAGGCATCTCTTTTGTAGTATTTAGCATAATTGTAATTAAGTAATAATGTCAACATGTATTTAAACCCTATCTCCCCTGCCAGCATATAACTTTGTGATGGCACTGTTTCCCTCTCCTCAATTATCCCTTAAAGTAACCTTTAAGAAGACATGACGTTATGGAGAATGTATTAAATAGCTTCCAAAACAGTTGAATGCTCACACCAGGCTTCTAAATACCTGTTTGTTTGCTTTTGTTTGACTTATCTAGTTCAGTGCCATGTGCTAGAAATGTTTAATAACTGTTTTCTAAGTAAGATGAGAACTAAGATGCTGTTATTAAATGAGTCATGTGAAAAATGCACTTGAAATGAAGGATTAGCCAGTATGTCTCTGTAAAACATGAGGGGAAATGATATCCATATTATCTGTGTATAAAATGCCTTATTTGTAAGCATGCTTCATCAATAACAAGTACTCTAACTAGAATTTACCAAGTTCTTAGTCTTCATAAATTGACAGCCTCTTATTTTGTAGTTTATAGTGCCATCATGTGGATGTCATTTTCCTAAAATGAAATATAACATTTTGGTAATAGAGACTATTTTTTATGATTGGGAAACCCAGTCACCCACACACAGGTATGACAACTTATAATTTAATATTGATTTCTAAGACTGGCTGTGTATAAATTCACTTGGAATTTACGAATCTGAGTTGTTAGCATGCAGAATTTAGAAACATTTATTTAGATGATAAGAGACTTTCTGAATATAATAGTTTGAAGATTCATGCAATCTCTATGGATGGTCAGGGTTTTTTGTTTTGTTTTGTTTTGTTTTTCAGAAAATCTCCAGCCCCCAGAGGATCAGGAGTTGGGCTAATAGTTCCAAGCTTCTTTTTTAAAAATTTTTTTATTTTTTAAATGTATTTTTTAAAAGATTTTATTTATTTATTTGAGAGAGAGAGCATGAGTGGGGGGAAGGGCAGAGGGAGAGGAAGAAGCAGACTCTCAACTGATCAGGGAGCCCTATGCGGGGCTTGATCCCAGGACCCCGAGGTCATGACCTGAGCCAAAGGCATACACTTAACCAACTGAGCCACCCAGATGCCCCTAATTTTTTAAATGTATTTATTTGAGAGAGAGAAAGCACACAAGTGGGGGGGCAGACTCCCCACTGAACAAGGACTGTGATACTGAGTTTGATCCCAGGACTCTGGGATCATGACCTGAGCTGAAGGCAGACACCCAACCAACTGAGCCACCCAGGTACCCTTAAAAGTTTCAAGCTTCTAATCATGGCCTGGTCTTTCTGATGACCAGCCCCCATCCTGAAGCTATCCAGGAGGCCACCAAGAGGTGCCACATTAAAACAAAAGATGTTCCTATCACTCAGGAAATTCCAAGGGAGGTAGGAGCCCTATGTCAGGAACCAAGACCAAAGACCAAATATTAGAGCAAATGATGTTGTTAGCATCCTTATCACTCAAAAAAAGAGGAGCTCTGTGTCAGGAACCAGGGGCAAAGACCAAATATATATTTCTAATTATGCTACAATTAGCCATTCTATAGGTGTGCAGAGGTATCTCATTGTTATTTTTATTTGCATTTCCCAAATGTCTAAGGATGTTGTGTTGAACATCTTTTTATGTACTTATTTTCCCTCTTTATGTCTTCTTTGGTGAAGTATCTTTGCCCATTAAAAAAAATTTTTTTTATTCTCTTATTATTGACTTTTGAGAATTACACATTCTGATAAAAGTCCTTATTATATATGTGTTCTGTAAGTATTTTCTCCCTTTCTCAGTTTCTTTTTTTAAATTTTTTTAATTAACATATAATGTATTATTTGTTTCAGGGGTACAGGTCTGTGATTCATCAGTCTTACCCAACACCCAGAGCTACCACAACACATACCCTCCCCAATGTCCATCACCCAGCCACCCAATCCGTCTACCTTCCAGCACCCCTCAGTTTGTTTCCTAAGATTAAGAGAGTTTGTTTCTTTATTACCCTACTAATGCCTTTTGAAGAGAAGTTTTTAACTCTGGTAAAATCCAATCTATCACTTTGTTATCTTGTGGATCAAGCTTTTGGTATCATACATAAGTAACCTTTGCCTCAAGAGCAAAGATTCTTTTTCATATGTTTTTTCAAGAAAGATAATAATTTCAGATTTTACTGGTCAACCTTCTTTATTTATTTTCTTTATTTCTGGTTAACTGGGCTCTTAATAAGAAATCAGAAGCCAAAGTCTTTTTTTGCCATGTTCTGAAAAGTTAATAGTAAAAAATAGATGTTAATATAAGGAATCAACAGAATCACTTCAGAATGGCTCAGGAGAGCAGTATAGTCTAAGGAAAAGAGTTCCAAAACAAAACTTGCCTGAAAATTCTAGTAAATCTAGATGTAAATAACAAAAATATTTGTATAGAAGGCTAGCTGCAGTGACTTTCACAGAGAACTAAAAATGAGCAGTGAATCCCCTCAATGTTAAACCGACATCCACCAGAGACTAAACATGATGAAAGTTCAAGCAACTCTACAGTGCAAATGTGGACCCACAGAAATGTAGAGTTGGAAGGAACTTTAGAATTCTTCTGCATTTGTTTTATTTAGCAGTTTAACTCCTTTTTAAGATAAATAACTGATAAAAACAAGTACTCTGTTTGAAGCTGAGACTGAACCGTTAAGTCCTCCAAGAAGGAGGATGTGGTTGGAAATGTCCTTTGGATTTCTCAATTAGAATACTGTTTAACAAACATTGAAAGTTACTTTGTGCAGGCACTGTATATAAGCAATTAAAATATGAGGGAGATTCTGTCCAGGGTTAGGGAAAACAGGAATGTGCAGAAGCTTTAGAAAATAGCAACTTTTAAGAGGTGGGCAGAAAAAACAAGAACCAGCAAAGTCATCTGGAAGTGTGGCCTGTGAGATGGGAGCAGAACACAGTGAGTATGGGTTGGCTCCCCTGCACCTGAGCTCCTTTCCCCCTCTACTCTCCCACCAGCAGCAGTGATTGGAAGAGAAGGATTTTCAGATGCCCTGGAGGTAGATGATGCCTGAAGTGGAGAAAACTGAATGGCTGAGGCTTGAGCCAGATCACTACCCTAGAAGCACCATTTCCCTAATCCCAACTTCTTCTGGAGGAGCACAAACTCTTATCTAGGCTTTTCTTCCTTTATCTTGGGTAGACATTACTAGCCAAGGCAGCTGATGATCCCAAGGAATAAGTATGAGCACAGGGGGAGAACTTCTGAAATATCTGAAGAGCAATATAGCTTCTAAAGAAAAACAATCATAGAAAATACTCGTACCAGAGAAAGTCAAACTAATGGATCAAAGAAGAAAAGAATTTAAAATAAGCTTCATAAAAAGCTTCAGAGAAGGAAGGAAGAATTTTGGAAGCACAATGCAAGGATAAGCATTTATGAGTTGGATTGAATTGAAGAACAGAACAGTATGGCTGGAGAGTTACTTCATAAACTGGAAGACCAGATCAAGGAAGGGATTATGAAATGGAAAACAAGAGAGGAAACTTAAGATATATGGAAGGTAGAAATACAAATATTTTTCTAGTGGAAATCCCACCATAATAATTTAAAAAATTACTAATGAAAGATGGAGGAATTATTGTAGAATTTTCCAGAAATCCCCGAATAAATAAAATACATAAAATGAAATGCAAATGTGGAATTCAAGGTCACATATTTCTGTAAAATTTTTCTTCCATGCCTACTTGTTTCATGGAATGGTCTAAACAGAATTAATATAATCCTCTAATAATATACCACCTCACATATAATATAAGGTTCTTGCAACAGGATATTCCCAATTCTTCCCTTCCATTCATTATGCTATTGTTGTCATACATTTTACTTTTACATATGCTATAAACATACAAGACTTTGCACTGTTTTTGCTTTAACAGTTATCTTTTAGAGCAATGAAAATAAGAAAATAAATTTTATCTGCACTTATCCATATCCATCATTCTTCCTTTCTTTGTGTAAATCCAAGTTTCAATCCAATATTGTAATTTATCCTCTTGAAGAATTCCCTTTAACATTTCTTGTGGAATAGATCTGATGGCAATGAATTCTGTTTTTGTTTGTCTAAAGAAGTCTTTATTTCTCCTTCATTTTTGAAGATTTTATTTATTTATTTGACAGAGAGACATAGCGAGAGAGGGAACACAAGCAGGGGGAGTGGGAGAGGGAGAAGCAGGCTTCCCGTGGAGCAGGGAGCCCAATGTGGGGCTCGATCCCAGGACTCTGGGATCATGACCTGAGCCGAAGGCAGATGCTTAATGACTGAGCCACGAAGGTGCCCCTCTCCTTTATTTCTGAAAGATATTGTTGCTGAGTATAGGTTTCTAGGTTGACAGTTTTCTTTTCCCCCAGCATTTAAAAGATATTAGTCCATTGTCTTCTGGCTTGCCTGGTTTTTAACAAGAGGTTTGCTGTAATTCGTATCTTTTGTCTCCATGTCATTCCCTCCTCTTCCCTGTGGTTGCCTTCAGATGTTATCTTTGTCTTTTGTTTTTATCAATTTGAATAAGATATGTCAGTGCGTGTCTGATGGTGGTGATGGTGGTGTGTATGTGTGTTTTAATTTATCTTGATTAGTGTTCTCTCAGTTTCATGGATATTCAGTTTGGTGTCTACCGTTGATTTTGGAAAATTCTTAATTATCCTTTGCTCAAATATTTCTTCTGCTGCCATACTCTCTTCTCTTTCTGGGGTTCCAATTATGCAGATGTTAGAGTGTTCGATATCCCACAGCCCTTATATTTTCTGTCCTTTATATTTCACTTTTATTTCTCTTTGTGTTTCAGTTTGGGTAATTTTTATTGATTATCTTCAGGGTCACTAATTCCTCAGCTGTGTCCAGTCTACGTATGAGCATATTGAAACATTCTTCATGTCTGTTACTGTGGTTTTTTTCTACCATTTTCCATTTGATTCTTTATTGCTAAAATTGCCCATCTGATATTGCATGTTTTCCACCTTTTCCATTGAAACTTTATTTTTATTTTCTATTTTTTTTAAGTAGGCTTCACACCCAGCATGGAGCCCAATGCAGGGCTTGAACTCACGACCCCAAGATCAAGACTTGAGCTGAGATCAAGCATCAGAAGCTCAACCAACTGAGCCACCCAGACATTCCCTCCATCAGAAACTTTAAATATTAATCATAGTTATTTAAATTCACTATCAGGTAACTTCAACATCCGTGTCATATCTAAATCTAGCTCTGATGATTTCTTTGTCTCTTGGGAACGTGTTTTCTATTGCCTTTTTGTATGACATAGTATTTGGCTGAAAGCCACATTTTTTTTTTCAAGATTTTATCTTTAAGTAATCTCTGCACCCAATGTGGGACTCAAACTTACAACCCCAAGATCAAAAGTCCTATGCTCTACTGACTGAGCCAGTCAGGCGCCCTCTAAAAGTCAAACTTCTTGTATAGGACAGTAGAATATTCTCTATGCTTGGAAACAGGTACTTCTCCTCCTGTTAAGTCTTTAGTTGGAAGAGAGGTGGGGGGTTAATCAGACAGGAGTTGAGCTGAGTTTAATTTTCAAATTCCTGTAGCTATATTTTGTGTTTAGGGCAGGTTTGGGTTGCCAGAGTAATGTTTGTTCCACCATGAACTTTAGGTCTTCCCTTTGTTATATGTCTCAGAGATCTCTTTGCATACTATTATACATCTCCAGTCACTCACCCAGCAGTATTCTGCTGTTACTTTTTAATCCAAGTTTGTTAACTTGGAGGAGAACAGTGCTGGAAGGGGCAGAGAGAAGTCAGTTAATCATACTCTCACTTTTTTCTGATTAAGCCTTAGTTTTTAAGCAAGACCCATGAATCCCTCAACCTCTGGGGGTATGTTCTCCTCAGTTCTCCTGTCTCTTTACCAAGACTAGGGTTCTTTTCCCCTGTTCTTTCCTGCTGAAATGACTTTCATCAGCACCTTAAATACAATAGTATTTGTTGACCTTCTTTGTAATGAAAGATTAAGACTTTCATTCCATAGTGGGGAATCTCAGAGTGAGATGTCCTCTGCTAGACTGCAAACCAATGGACACTTTATGAGGGCTCTTTCCAATCTTTTTTGTAAGTGCTGGTAAGGTTTGTGGAGAAAGAGCCCATAGGAAGGTATAGACACTGTCCATTTCTGCAGCCCCTATGATTTTCATATTGTGCTGAAGCCCCCATTCAGCCTTCATGAATTCCTCAACTATTTTAGCTGAATTTATCTTACCAGTGACTGGTTGTGCTTGTCCCAAGTAAGTTAGTGCTTATATCTCTTCTCTTCCTGCAGACATTTGTCTTTCCTTAGAGTTTGGGCCATTTGGTTGCTCTGTGACCTCAGCGGTCTAACAGCTTCAAAAAACTGAGGTTAGTTTGCCTCTTTTCTATTGTAACAATGAGAGAAATGCTCCTTCCAGCTCTCTGTATCCCCAAACGAGCTGAAAGTCAACCCTGGGTAACTTTTTTTTTTTTTTAAAGATTTTATTTATTTATTTGAGAGAGAGAGAATGAGAGAAAGAGAGCACAAGAGGGAAGAGGGTCAGAGGGAGAAGGAGACTCCCTGCTGAGCAGGGAGTCTGATGTGGGACTCGATCCTGAGACTCCAGGATCATGACCTGAGCCGAAAGCAGTCGCTTAACCAACTGAGCCACCCAGGTGCCCAACCCTGGGTAACTTTTAAATATACAGACGCCTGGCCTTGCCCAAGACTAACTGAGGTACAATATTTGTGTGTGAGTACCAGGAACTAGTATTTTTTAACTCCTCAGATGATGATTCTTATGTTCATTCAAGTTTGAGAACCACTGTGCTGTGTGTGAGAATGAATTGGAGGGGACATATTGGAAGTGGGAAACATTTAGAACTCTAGTAGATTTGGGATCAGATCATGATGACTTATCTTTGAATGGTGTCATTGGAAATGCAGATAAGTGGATTGACCAAAATCAAGTTTGTGATTGATAGATTGGAGAAATAAAGCTAGATGGAAATCTGAGGACAATTTATAGGTTTTTGATGGGTTTGAGGTCGCATCAAGTAGGGGAAATTTAGAGGAGCATTGTGTATGGGAGTAAATATAGTTCATTTTTGGACATGTTGATTTGAAATACCTAGGAATAGACAAATGTTAATGTAGATAATTTGATTGATATATCAGTAGAGAGGTAAAAAAGAGAGAGAGAGAGATTGGTTTAAGATACATATTTGGGAGTTGTTAACATAAAGATGGCAATAGAATATACACATTATATATGTTTGCCAGCCTTTGAGAATGCGGGGAGAAGAAGCTTAACACTGAATCCTAGTGAATTCAACTTCTAATGGTGAGGTAGAAAATTCCAATGAAAATTATTAAGAAAATTACTTAGAAGTTATTCAATACTCAATATTATAAATAATAAAATCTACTCTGTAATATATTTGTATATGTAGTCATCTTCAATTAAACAAAACTTAGAAATTACTTGATATACATTATAAAATCTAATATGTATATAATCATCTGTAATCTATCTGAATCTACATGTACACAATCTTTTTATTTTTCTCCATATATTAATTCAGTAATTCTTTTATCCATATATTCACCCAAGAAATATATATTGGATAACTGTTATGCATTGATATTCTCCTAGGAACTAGGGACACAGTAGTAAAGAAGACAGTGCCATTACTCTACTGGAGCTAGCAATATTGAAAGAAATAACA